>NW_009649190.1:285028-290374 GCF_000708025.1 Charadrius vociferus | reverse complement strand
GTCACGTGGACTACTTTTAATAAGGCTTTGGCCTGCGGTTTGGGGGATTATCTCCTCCTGCTGCCTCATAATGCAGTGGGTGGTTTGTAACTCCTGCCAGAGGCTGAGCTGATGTCTGTAAATCAGAAAGCCACAGTGTCGGGTGGCGATGGACGATGGGAGCAGCAATGTTGGCACCATGGGTTCGTTCACTTCCAGCAGCCAGCACACAGGCTTTGGGAAGAGGCTCCTGCCTTGAAGTAGCAGCTGGCAAGTGTCTCCTGCCAAGGTTTTTTGTGTAGGACAGGGCATCCCAGAGAAGGGCACCGCTGTCTGCCCCCAGGGAAATGGAAGTGTATTGATTACCAGAGAATGAATGAGTCTTTAGGGCAGTGTGTTTTCTGCCTGTCCTTTCTAAAAGCTCAGCTTCTGTGACACTGGCCTCTCTGGCTTTCCAAATGCCTACCTCATGGCTCTCTTAATTTCAAATCATTCAAAAGTGTAGCTTCCAGCCCCATCCTTGCCTATACATCTGGTCATGCAGCTCATCTCCCCCTTCCTTTGTTCCCACGGTTTCCATTAACAGCACCAAAGTTTCTAACCTTTGTAGCCCCTCCAAAACCCTGCAACGCCCTTGCTGCTCTGCAGGCACTGGGTTTCATCGGCTTCTTTTTCAGCCTCTCTCACTGTCCCTTTTCTAATATCTTCCACATGTTGCAGCCCCACTAATTTCACAGCAAAGCCCCTTGGCCACAGTTCTTACTTTCTCAAAGGACAGCTTCTTAGAAAAGCAAACCTCAATGTCTCTAAAAATCATGTGGTGCAATTCTCATTTCCTTCCTACTGATTTGGATGAGGGGAAAAGGGATTAGTCGTTATCCTCAAACTGCGAGTCCCTCAGAACAGGCACTGTCCTTCAGCATCAGCTGTTTATGAGTAATAAAACACTAATAAGTCCCCAGTTAGCTGCTTTTGGGGATAATTCAGTAACTTTGGCACTCTGCTGCCACATACAATCAGGGCATGTATTAAAAAACAGAAGACCAAAATAAAGCCAAGAGAAGTAAACCAGTACTGTGCTGTGATTCTTTGATGATGATACACTCAAGTGTATGGTGCAGGCAAGGCAATGCCACAAGAAGATCTTTAAAGAGTTGTCAGAAGACTCGTTTCAATTCATAAAGGGTGAGGCAACAGAGAGCACTTTGTGACAGACTTTCAAGTTCTTCCTCGGATCCCTTTTGCCTAAAGCTTTCTCCTGCCTGGCAAGCACCCAGAAACGGGCTATGGAACTCTGCTACAGGACACATAAGGTGCTGGCAGAAAGACAGACTGAAGCTGACAAATAGTGAATGTAAAATTTGGATCAGGAATCTGGTTCAGAGCAACTGATGCTTATTGATCTGGTAAGGGACTGTGCAACTTGCAGACTGTCTGAGCATTGCCAAACCTCAATCAAAGAGAAAAAAGGAACAAATCCTAAGCAAATGAGTCATTTTGTACCTTTATTGAACATGGTCAGTGAAAAAAACCCCACTGTATTAACTGCATTCAGT
Source organism: Charadrius vociferus (assembly GCF_000708025.1). Taxonomy (NCBI): domain Eukaryota; kingdom Metazoa; phylum Chordata; class Aves; order Charadriiformes; family Charadriidae; genus Charadrius; species Charadrius vociferus. The sequence goes on along the minus strand of NW_009649190.1, from coordinate 288,839 downwards.
TACATGCCCGGCAGCGTGCTCTTTGCTGCAAACTGGGGTCCTTTGTGCTGAAGGCTGGTGTCACTCCAGATCTGATGAGGCCAGAGCAAAACCTGGGCACATGCTTTCATTGCATTGGTAATTACTGGGGCATTTAGGAGAATGGCCCTGAACCAGCTGAGCCGAGGAAAGGCTGTGTTTGAAAGGGTAGCCGGGCCAAATTATATTAGAGGAGTGTACTCCTGCTAGAAATTACATTAGTGGCTACTTCCCTCCCTCCGCCCCCAACAAAATCTCAGCACTTAAAAAATACTGAGTTATAGCCCTGGCCTTTCAGTGCTTTTAATTCACTCTGACAGCTCCATGTGCATCTGATGGAGGTTTTGTTTTGGATGCACAATCTTCTCAAGTGAGAGAGAATAGGGTTTAAACAGCCATGTTTTGCTGCAGCCTTTCCACCCACTACTGAACGAGTAGCCCTCCCTGCACGGGGTGCTGCTCAGCATTTCCTTTGGGGAAGGAGGGGGAAGGAGAACCATGGAGCTGAACCCATCAAAGCCTCCTGTAGCAAAGCCAAGCAGCCCTGCAGGGCACTGCGGGGAGCCGGAGCCTCTCTGGCCATCATGCCCAGGGTGGGAAGGGGCCACACATAGAATCATGGAATCCTAGAATGGCTAGAGTTGGAAGGGACCTTAAAGCTCATCTAGCTCCAACCCCCCTGCCACAGGCAGGGACACCTCCCACTAGACCAGGTTGCTCAAAGCCCCATCCAGCCTGGCCTTGAACACTTCCAGGGATGGGGCCTCCACAACTTTTCTGGGCAACCAGTTCCAGTGCCTCATCACCCTCACAGTAAAGAATTTCTTCCTAATACCTAATGTAAATCTGCCCTCTTTCAGTTTAAAACCATTACCTCTCATCCTATCACTACACTCCCTGATAAAGAGCCCCTCCCCATCTTTTCTGTAGACCCCTTTAAGTACTGAAAGACTCCTATAAGGTCTCCCCGGGGCCTTCTCTTCTCCAGGCTGAACAACCCCAACTCTCTCAGCCTGTCTTCACAGGAGAGGCGCTCCAGCCCTCTGATCATCTTTGTGGCCACCCTTTGGACTTGCTCCAACTCGCTCCAACATACATCGAAGCATCTCACACTCTTCAGGAAAAGCCATCTGCCAGGCTGTCCCCAGGGCCAAGACTACCGGTGGCACCTCCTGCAGGACACAGGGAAGGACAAAGCAGTCCCCCAGCAGTTTTGCAGGCGCGGCTGGGACCCTGTCTGGCTGGTGTGTGACAACCCAACCGCAGAGCATCGACAGAGCAGGAATCTGAGGTAACGGCACAATAAATCAACCAGGAGGATGAGGAGGTAACATTAACCTCCTCACACAGCAGTGTGTTTAGTATATTTAGAAACTCAGCAACTGATGACCCTCTCTCAGTCGGTCTAAAGTGTCACTGTTTAATAAGTGAACAAACTGACATCAGTGTTAAATTCAAGCCCATGGCAAGATGTATGTGTTTGACCCCTGTGTCAGACATGGGAGGAAGCTTTCAGGATTCATCCTGAAGAGGAGACAGAGACCTGTCAGGGTCCTCAGCATCCCTCGTGCAGGGGAAGAACAGTTCTTCATCTTCATCCACCCAGGAGGTAGAGGCACCTGACGGCATTTCTCACTGTACCACTACCAAGTGCTTTTAGACGTGGAAATGCAGGCATGTAAGGCTTATTTTCCATCACACTTTTAACCAGACCATCTTCAATTCCCTTGAGGGAATAGCTTGGGGACCCCATACTGTTCCCCAGCCCCATTGCACAGGCCCAGAGACTTTTTGTGGTTAATTTTGCTTGGAAGAGAAAAGCCCCATTGGCCCCTGCCCTTCTCATTTCCATTGGCCATGTTGCCCCATGAAACTCACCGTGCAGGAGCTGGAGGATGTTGCACTGAGACAGTCACCCATTTGGGGCAGGACATCTGTTTGGTGCTTCCCATGCCTTCTTCTCAGAGATTATTTGATGGACAAGCATCGGGGAACCTGGCAATCCTGACACTTCATAGCATATAATTTCTTTTACACATTTCCATTGGGGTCATCCTCTTACCCACCTGGTGCTACTGCTCTGAGAATAGGATGCGCCACGCAAGATAATATTGAGGACTGCTTAGATTTTTGACTCATTACCAGATTTAAAGGGGAGGATGAATGATTAGAGTAAAACAGAGTATAGTTCAGGCAACTGAACCATCCTGAAAAGTCCTGTGGCAATGCATATATTATGGGCCAAAAAATACAGGGAGGCTGGTCATGAAATACAGCAAAAAGCCACAAATTTAACTGTGATGTTCCAGTGCATTCAGATAAACCATCATAAACCATCTGGTGGCCGTAATGGTGAGTTACTGTTTCACTGTCATTTGACCAGAGATTAGTTTTCAAATCCAGCAATAACCCCAAAGCAGCAGCATGGGACCAGTGGGGTGAAGCTGGTAATCATCTCACAGGTCTTGGTGCATGCAGCAAAGGGCAGAGAGACTTGCTCTAAGCCAGGATTTTTTGAGCAAGACAACATCTGGTGTGAAATGCTGCAGGATTACAGCTTCTAAATAAAGCCAGGAAGCTGTACCTGTTGCTGCCTGGGGTCAGCAGGCTCTGCTTTAAGCTCTTTAACACTGAGCTGTTATGCTCCTCTATCTAAAGATACTAGATATTTGTTCACCGCTTCACGCTATCCCATTATTTGGTGAGAAATAATGTGCTGTGGGTTTGCCAGGGAGTAACCACGTGGCAGGGAGGATTGAACTTCTGTGACGGGGCCTTGGGGCAAACAGGTTGACATAAGAGAGTTTGCACTGGGCATAGACAAGGAAGCACTGAGCCCTAAGGACATACAAATAACATGATTATTCCTCCCGCACTCAGCAGTCAAGTATCTGTTAGGCCATTTGTAAGGGGAAACCCATGCTCTCTTTAGCTGTACTGCCCCTGTATTTTGCAGCCATGAGGACAGCGGGATTCCAGCTGTAGGGTAAAGAGAGGCAAAGCTTCCCTCGAAATGCAAAACCACCCAAAAGGCCATTAGCGAAGGCAGCACGGCCCCAGGCGATGCCGGGTGGCTCCGGCTTCTCGCCTTGCCTGCAACACCCATGGCCAGGTGTCACAGCAGGGTGGTCTGTTTTGCTGAGCGCATCCGTATATGAAGATTGAAGGCTTCTTAATTTCTATTCTGTCAATGGCAGATGCAGTGCATTGGGAATTTGGGAGCGGAAGGAATTCCTCTCTGCACCCTCACCACCTACAGATCAACTGAAGGTTGTCGCTGAGGCTCAGGGACACACGCCTGACAGCTCTGATTTATGGGGATCTGTCTGATGTTTACTTAGGGTTATAAACCACAGCAGTTTTCCAGAACCTCCATTGGTTTCACCAAACTTCAAAGCCCATAAGAAAAGTCCTTTAAGACAGTTACATTTTGTCCTGGTTCCGGCAGGGATGGGGTTAATCTCCCCAGGAGCCGGCAGGGGGCAGGTATTCCATCCCACGTGACCCATGCCCGGGCTATAAGAGGAGCTAGCCGGGGCGAGGAGAGGAGTCGCCACTCGGGGGTGGGCTGCGGCGGTGCGGGTCCGGTCGGTGCGCTTCGTGGCGGTACTGTAATCGCGTTTTCGTCTTTTCCTTTTGCTGTTCTGTTGAATTGCACTCTTTTAACCCACGAGTTTGGCCCTGTCATTTTCTTTTTCCACGACTGTGGGAGTTGTGCGAGCGGCTGCGTGGTTCTTTGTTGCTGGCTGAGGCCAAACCACGACAGTTCTTTTTGGCGCCCAACGTGGGGCAC
>NW_009649190.1:242760-279186 GCF_000708025.1 Charadrius vociferus | reverse complement strand
GGTTAATCTCCCCAGGAGCCGGCAGGGGGCAGGTATTCCATACCACGTGACCCATGCCCGAGCTATAAGAGGAGCTAGCCGGGGCGAGGAGAGGAGTCGCCACTCGGGGGTGGGCTGCGGCGGTGCGGGTCCGGTCGGTGCGCTTCGCGGCGGTACTGTAATCGCGTTTTCGTCTTTTCCTTTTGCTGTTCTGTTAAATTGCACTCTTTTAACCCACGAGTTTGGCCCTGTCATTTTCTTTTTCCACGACTGTGGGAGTTGTGCGAGCGGCTGCGTGGTTCTTTGTTGCTGGCTGAGGCCAAACCACGACACATTTGTATGGGAATATCATGCTTTTGTATGTTTTTAAGCATCTTTATCAATAGCTGAAAGCAGAGCTCCATTTGAGATGGTCTGTGGACACAAAAACACAAACGTGGAAAGATGAATCCTCTCCCTGCACAGGTAACAGCGACATACTTACAGGCTGTTCACACTGCCCAATGACACAGGCTTAAGAAAATGTAAATTAATATTTAATTACTTTATCCAAAGGGGAAGAGCTTCGACAGAAGAGAGTCCTATTTCAGAAGGAGCATAGCCTGGATGTATGAACTCTCCACACAAGTAAAGAACCAATGTAAGAAAACAAAATGCCACATGAAGGAACTTTTGGGTTGGCTGAGAAGAAGCATATCCAAGTTCTTTGAAATAGTCCAGGTTTTTCCCCAGCTCCCACCCAGGGACTGGTTCAAGCCCCTGTGGAGAGCAGTCTGCTCAAGGTGACCAGATAAAGTGTGAGGCGGGTAAATGTAGTGGTGACTATTTATACACTGCCAATATGCTGTAAATTAAAGGTGAGAGAATAAGAATCCTTAAAAGACGGGTGGCTCGGGGTTAGGGGAAAGGGGAATTTAATAAACTGGATTGAAGGAAATAAATTGTGAAATTGTGAAATGTCCTGGTAGGATCCAATGCACAGCTGAGGGACTTGGGTCTTTTTAGTCTAGAGAAAAGACGACTGAGGGGGGATCTTACCAATATTTATAAATACTTGAAGAGAAGGTGCAGGTAGATGAGAACAGTCTTTTTTCAGTGGTGCCCAGTGATAGGACAAGAGGTGATGGGCACAAACTTCAACATAGGAAGTTCCATCTTAACAGGAGGAGGAACTTCTTTACTTTGAGGGTGGCAGAGCACTGGCACAGGCTGCCCAGAGAGGTGGTGGAGTCTCCCACTCTGGAGACATTCAAAACCCACCTGGATGCCGTCCTGTGCAACCTGCTGTAGGTGACCCTGGTCTGGCAGGGGGGTTGGACTAGATGATCTCCAGAGGTCCCTTCCAACCCTGACCATTCTGTGATTCTGTGATTCTGTGAACTGGGACATTCAGCATGTCCCCGACAAAGGGACAACTCCTTACAGACAAGTGCCTACAAGAAGGTCCCTGCGCCTGGTGCATCTGGTTGGGCAGGACCGGCAGTGCCTCAACACAAGGGCCAGGGGCTGCAGAACAAAGCTTTGTGTGGGATAGCCTTCCTCTTGCTCTCGACAAGGGTCTCCCACTGTGTTTTTGCCGAGAAAGCTCTCCCAGCTGCCACAGCGCTCAGAGCGGTGCGGGTTTCGCAGAGACACCCCCGGCACCTCGCTGCACACACATCCTGCTGGCGCAGCAAAGCTTCTCGTTTCGCTGTTTTGGGGAAAGCCGGTTGCCACTCGATGCACAGGACGTGGAGCTTCGGGCTCAGCGAATGTCGAACACCTGAGACCCCGGCTCAAATGTCAGGTTAGGGAGAAAGCTGGGTCGGCGAGCAGTGGCTGCACAGCACACGGCTTCCCCTCGCCCGCAGGAAGGAGGTTGGGTACCAGCTGCTAAGCAAGAAAGCAAGTGGAAAACTATGACCTATAGGAAACTATGTGAGGCACGTCTGGTCTCTGAAGACTACAGATGAGCTGGCGATACCAACACTGCAAACAGATGCTAAATTGATTGGAAATTATTTTGGCGGAAAGCCATAGCTGGAGCAGGAGCCCTGGTACGAAGACAAATTGATGCAAAACGCATTTTGAAGTCTCGGATCTGTTTGATTTTGAGTAAACAGTGACCTGTTCTCTCTTTGACATTGCTGCAGGGCTTTGCACAGGCCACACACCAGTGCATCTTGCCAAAAGCGGTGAGCTACACACTTAGAAAGCGGCCAAATGCTGCCCGTTGGCACCAGGACCCACTGGGGGCCCTGACAGGGAAGCTGCATCTCAGGGACTCCTTGACCAACAGCTCTGGAAGGACAGGAGTATCACCAATTTCAGCTCCTCCTGCTGCAGGCAAAAAATCCAGCCCTAATGACAATGTCTTGCTAAAGCAGTGGGTAAACAGCAAAAGATCCTGGAGAAATTTTAACAAATCCTGCAAGCCGAAACACCAGCCAAGTTAGTAAATGTGGTAAAATGGTAAAATGTGAAGGTCAGGGGAATGCATGAACACAGTGAGACTTGGGAAAGCCTTTTTCCTTAATCCCCAAAATCTGGGGGAGTGATCTGAGAAGCCATCACTGCAGCTCCTCTGGGAACCATCCCCTCACGGGGCAGGGAAGGGAAGCTGGAAGCTTTCTAAGGCTGGTGTGTTGGGTTTTTTTTAACGATAACACAGAAGAAACAAATCTAAAATCCGTGTTAGGCACAGAAGGAGAGGAATAAATACCTGTTAATTAAGAAATATATGGCCCCAATATGAATATATATATATATATATTCATATATAAAGTGTTTCAATAGCTTTGCATTTCCCACAGGGCAGCAAAACTGCATGCCAGCCCCATGCTGCCCGCAGCGTAACAGGGTTCCCAGCTGGGCTAAAAGCAAGCAACCCTCCCAGTAAAGGTTTCACTCTGCCTGGTTCCACTAGGCAAAGCTTTGGTGCTGTGAGCTTGCGTTGCCTTTCCTGCTCAGCCTCAGAAAACAGTCTTTTTCCATATAGGAGAAGACCAAGAAAAAAATTATTTACAGGTGATTTGGTCATTGTTGAATCTTTAATGTGTCCTCTTCGGGCTTCCTACTTTAACAGCAGCACCTGTGTGTTCCTATAAACCCCACACGTTCAGCACACAGTTTTTTATTTTGAACCATGGATCTAGATTCCTCTAGGGACAGGGGTGGGGACAGGAATTTAGCGGCCGCTATCACAGCCCATGACCTTTACTAACAAACATCACAAACTCTGTCAAAGCTTTAGCTGGGGCTCTTTCTGCAGTTCATCTGGGATCCCGTAATGGCAACAGATTTGCTTTTTTAAACCAGCGGAGGTTGTGGTGAGGAGATACTTGCCTGGGAGGTATTTTTTTGTGCATGGGGTTTCTACTGGTGCACGTCTGCATTTAGCTATTTAGGAGGGCAGAGCATTTTACAGAGGTGACTCCAATGACTCACGCTGGCACAGTCCCTCCATATGGCCGCAGACCTCCTCGCCACAGCCACCACGTTCTGCTTTTCCTTTTAAAGTCCATCTTTGCGTACATCCTCTTTGTTTCGGTGTGAAGACCTACTGCTATCTAGTACAGCATAACACAGTAGAGATACCAACACCACAAGTGTCGACTCGGCATGGGACGGAGCTCTGCCCCAGCAGCAGCCCCGTCTCAACACGACATGTAACAGCACGGCTTCGGAGGAGCTGCCGGGCAATGGAGTGAACTGGGCTCAGTGGTTCATTGTGGCACAGCTGACACTTCAGGAGAGCCACCAAAGCGATGTGCGCCATGGCAGCTTGTGCCGGTGACACCCAGGCTCACCCATGTGCCTGTTATTTCCACATGCCCACGGAACAGGGCCAACACAGCATCTTAAGGAGACCTCTAAATTATTAGAGGCACAACTGTTGTTATTTAGCTGCACCACCACCAGGAGATGCCTCCGCCACTTGACAAATGGCAACATCCAGGTGGAGGTCTAACAGAGGGACATGCCCTTGCTATGGAGAGACAAACAGGTATCGGAGATTTGCTCAGGTCCATGCTATGTTTATACAGAGAGAGAGAAAGGGAGAAAAAAGGGACATGTTACACCCACATTAAGTAAGGAACACTAGTCTTCATCTGCATGTCGAGATGACCACACAGATTTCAAAGACTTCAGAAACTCCTACAGAAGAGATTCAAGTCCAGGCAAAAGGACATATAATACATGCAATTTTAAAATACAAATTCCCCTCACACTGCCAGGCTGGCTTTTGGAACTACAGACTTCACATATTTGGACTGGCCAAGGACCCATAACCACATGCCAGACACACCTTTTATTCTCATATTCAAAACAGGCTCCATGTGTGTTAACATTCTTCTTACAAAGATACATACAGGCAGTTTCTATGAACCAGAAACATACTGTTTTCGACTGTTCACACAGTACCCAGAACAGATGCAGTCCTGAAGAGCACTTTAGACCCTCTATTGTAATAAAAGAAACAAAATTCATGCAAGGAGAAAGTGAGATTTTAAAACATGCTTATTTAAAATAAGTTTATTATAATGAAATAATATAAAAGTCTGACAAAGGTCTTAACAATGCTCCAAGAGACGAGACAGACGTTGTATGATTTGAGAGATGATGCTGACCAGAAACTGTGAAGTATTTCAAGACTGAACTGCTTACACCAGCACAATTTGTGCAATGCTTCCACTGGAAGGGGTGATTTTGGGGGCATGAAGAAGCCCTTAGAATTAAGTAAATTTAAAGTGTAAGGCAATATACCTTCTCTTCATTTTACATGTATTTCAGCACATATGTAATATAGTTTTGCATGTATATGTAAGGCTTGCAGTAAGCTCTACTTGACATTGACAAAATGTATGCCCAAAATTGGCTCGAAAAAAAGAAAGAAAATAGTAAAGGAAACCATGAAAGCAAACTGCTTTGGTTTTCAGTTTAGTCACCGTATTCTGGAATGCAATTTACTTGCTAAGTTTAGTTTCAAGTAGACATAAATCTTTCAAGATGGCTTTAAATAAAATAATTAAAGAGTAAGTTTTGGACCCCCTGAATGCTGCAATGCAAAATAAACAAACAACGTTAAGCAAAAATCAGGATATGAAAACAAGGAAATTTCATATATTAAAAAAAAAAAACAAAAACCAACCAACCTTTAGCACAACTGGAGCATTTGGGGGGAGAAATAATATACCAAGAAAGGGATATTAAAAATGATAGTCAAAGATCACATTTTGAAGAAGCGCATGCGTGTGTTTAAGTGAAGCATGTATGTGCCTATGTTCTAACTTTAAAGCAAGTGCTTAAATCCTTGTCTGAACTGTGAGAGGATCAGCTACTGCCTGGGCTTGCTCAGAGCCAGTAAGTGCGCTATAATACCCCTTCTGCACAAGGGCAATTTTATATTGCTTGGAACGTGTAGTAGTTTGCAAGGTTTGTTCAGAGGGGCTACAAAAGGTAGCAAAGAGGCATGAATTCAGTTATTCCTGCTCCCCCTCTTTTTTTTTTTCTTTTTTTTTTTTTTTAATCAGTGTTTTGCAGACAAGAGAAAAGAAATAAGTCAATTAAAAAAAATATTCCTGTGCTTTCACTCAAAAGAGGTAGAACTGCCAATTTGGAAGTGTCCCGATTTAAATTTGATCAGTGAAATTAAAAGTTCAAAGTGGTGTGGTTTTCCTGGCAAAACATGTCAAAGCAAGGAGAAACTTCAGAGAAAAGAAGAACATTCTCCATCTGACTGTTTGTTTGGTCGTCTGTCAAACAAGTCAGGTCTGATTTTCCAAGTTTACATTTCTATCACTTACAAAATTTCCTGCTTTGTGCTCTAATAGAGAGATGTTTCAACTTGACCGCAATGGCTCTGGCAGCAAAGAAGTTGAGGATGGAAGGAAAGGAAGGGGTCGTGACCAGGTGAGGGAAGACAGAAAGACAGCCACACAGGAACATATTAATGATCTCCTGGTGTCTAAAAGGCATTTTAGGGTTCCCCAAAGCTTTTTACAAAAGCTGAATTGATAATGAAAAGAAAGGGTTAGAAGGTCTGGCATATGGACATACGTAACGCTGTTTTCTATAATGGTCCACAACCCTGATGATGCTTTACAAAAAGCTTGTAAGTGAAGGTATATGGCCCTTAACTTTAAGTGCATCTGTTAAAGGGAGACCCACATTACAACAGCATCAAGATGGGATGTTTCAATGACTCCTTAAGTTTACACTAAAGCACTTGAGTATCCAGTTCATATTATACAATTGTAATGTCACAGAACTTCATTATGCAACTGAGTATGATGTCTTAGAATAGCAGAGGGGGCTCCAGAACATAGTTTGTCTCCAAAAAATAACAACAAAATAAATAAAATAAATAAAAGCCTCCCATTGCTAAGCAGAACTCGACTGAAATTATTTGAGAGCTCTGCTCTAATGCCAATGGCACTATATTACAAAGATGTGTGTATGATCTCTATTCAAATATGCTGACAGCCATTACTCAGTACTAGAGAGCACTTCTATCAGATTGCTTTGGGATTTACCATGTCTCAGCAAGGATGCGCACTGGATAGACACTGTCAGTGTCATATGCTGCATCAGAGTTCTACGCTCAGCTATACTAATTTCACAAAAAGCAGCCCTGCTCCCCTAGGGTAAGGCCGTGATTACTCTTATTTTGCCATGGCTAAGTAAAATCCCTGAGAATATGCAACTGTTAGACATTGAAGGAAACGGCCGAAAGCATTTCTAAAGGAAAGGGACGCAAAACTTCAGACTAGTGCGGTTTAAGAAACCAAAGCAGTTCATGTAAAGTATACAGAGCAAGGCTGCTGTTATCTAAGAGTCACGTGGACCCCTATCAGTATCCAGGTCAGTTGTTCATAAATGTGAGCCATTAAAAAAACAAAACAACCCTAACCAATCAACAAACCAAACAAATCAAACAGAAAACACCGACCTTCTCTCCAACTCTAAATTTGAAGGCCAAAAGTTAATTGCTTGTTCTCTATGATTATTAAAAATCAGAAGCGGTCCTCTCTGCTTGCCAAACTGACATCACAAGTAAAAAAGTGCATTGTCTAGCAGTGTATTTGTTTCCACTTGGTCATCTGGTCTATTGCTTCCTTAGAGGTATAACTTGGGAGTTTGGCTCTGCAACATGCTGCATGGGTTTCTTTCTCAGTTGGTGGTTTGACTGGAAAGACAGACATCTTAGGAGCGCTCAATGCCCTGCAACAGTGGTGCACCGTGAAGTACACGTTTTGAAGGTAAGGAGACCTTGCTCAATTCCTTCTCTACAAGTCCCCCATTGAACAACAAGGACACAGGGATCATCTGAGGCCAGTTTCCCCAAGAACGTTCTCAGAAAGACCAACTTCACAGAGAAGAGCAAGACAAGAAAGCCTGCTCTAAGGCAGGATGCCACGCTGATTAGAGGATATACAGCATGGACCACTCTCTATTTGTTAGAAGAAAGACGACTGGTACAAGTTACTAACTGATGAAGCTAATGGCCCAATTAAGCTGTTAAGTTCTCTGCTTACAAAATAAAGCCTCCTTACTTTCTGCATCAAATGTTGGGTCTGATGCACCACTAACAAACCAGTGGTTCTCCTGCTAGTTAAAAAACAAAACAAAACCAAACAAAACAAACAGGGAACCCCAAAATAACTCTAAAACTAAGTGACGAATACACTTTCTGCCACTGGAAAAGCTTAGAACAAAAAGGGAAGTCAATTTTCATCATAATCTCACAGTTAAATAGAGAAGTGGGATCTCTTCCTGCCCTTCCCATATCCCCAGCTGATATTTTGTGGAAATGTGGTCTCCATTACCTTCCCAGAGCATTCACTTAAGAACTATTACAGCAAAGTTTCCCACATAATAGCCAAAAACCTTGAGGAAACCACACAGGGTGGAGAGTTGCTTGTTCTGCTGCAGGGGTGGTTTCTTTGCATTCATGCTTACAAGAAGCAGACAGCCAAATCCCAAAGGCTCTCTGCTTCATTTTGAGCACTGCAACTAGTGAAATAATTGAATGGAGCTTTGGTCAAAAGTTTTGACTTTGTACTCAAACCCAAAAACCTAACCTCCCACATCCTTCTGATTCCTCTTGGTGTATGTAGGAACTATAGACAGGCACCGCTTGGAGAAGATGACAGAACATGAAAGACACACAGTTTAAATGTCTAATTACAGTTCTGGTATCTTGCTTTATACACCAAATGTGACATTTGGTCTTTTCTTCAAGCATCATATGCTCTTCTTAAAGCTCACAATGCTAGGCTCTTTAGAGAGGACCAAGTATTTGGTGTGCAGAGAAGCTCCCATCACAGAGCGACGCAGGGCAGCGGGCCTGCCGTACATTCATTTTACTGACAATGTGGTTTTTAGCCTAGCAAAAGCCAGTACTTCTCCTGGGAGTATGGAGACACTGAAATTTCTCCTGCATTTATGAAGACTTACTAATTCCAAGTACCTCATTAGCAGTCTTCTCTCCTCCTCCGCATGAGTTAAACTCAACCCTCTGCAAAAAGCCATCTGAAGCTGTAGGTCACCACTGAGAGACCCGCATATGCCTTGAATGGGCAGTCAATAATTCATAGACAGCCTTCTAGTCATCAGCACTACTAGGAATTTTGTCCTTAACCATATCACTAGCTAAAAGGACTTCTTTATTATTTTTAATAGCAACAGTATTAGGGAGCACATTTTTATCTGTATCAGCAAAATGGGGAAAAAGGGCAAATCTCACTGTCTTAATTTCTAGTCACTTCTACATCATTTCAGATTTTCAGGTTTGTAATTCGCCCAGTGTGTAATGGCTCTGTGACAAATTCTAGCTTCTCCTATGCTTTACTCATTTCATGTCCACTTTCATGAAGTCTCCGCCCATAATGGCAGCCTAGGAAGGATTTTAATAAAATCTGTTTTTTTAAACTGCTAGCTTTATTCAATTTAAACGCAAATATTATGTTTTTGTGTGAATTTGTTTTAAGAAAACCCTAAACCCACCAAAACCTTAATAAACCAGGATGATGGATGTGATCTTCAATTGCCTGAGTAAAGCACTGTTGCAATTAGCTGGGCTCTGCCAGTCTGTGCCAGCAAATTTCTTGTGGCCCACTGGCAGGAACTGACAGGGAGAACGTGGCACATACTGGGAGCTGGTCAGGGAACACGACCCCCAGTTTCAAAGGCTGGTTCCTGGGGAAGCTCAGATCACCAACCACATATATTTTGTGGTGACGGTCTCTGTAATATTTGGGGAGGTGCTGCATTAAAAAGCTTCAACCCAAATTAAGGGACAAAAGCACTGCGTACCAAAGTAACAGTAAATCTCACTACCTCTGCCCTCCTACACTGCCGCAGGGAGTGGGCACAGGGCATGGGAGAGCTAGAGTCAGCTTGTCCATCTTGACATCTTGACGGCTCCACTGCACGTGCAGCTCTCTCCCAAGGTATGGGAGCAAAGGCCAAATTCTGCTCTGTTACTTTTACAGGGCGATGAGAAGAGGAAGTGCACAGGCAGGAGAGAAACAGTCAAAAACATTCATCACAAACATAGTTATGATGCAAAGAGAAACAGTACCTCTGCATTTAAACACAAAATCAGTGTTAACAAAAAATAAAAATCATATATACCCTTCCCCCAAAACACTCACAACATCCTTCCCACCTGAAAAGATACAACGAAGAGAAACGATGTCCAAAAAAACCCAAACCAAAAGAAATCTTTGTTAACAGACACAGTCCCTGAAGTTTTAAGACACGGTCTTGCGGTAGTCATACCACCTCATCTGACTCCAAACCATGTACTTCATAGAGAGTGTCCAAGATATTTAGCTGCTTTTCCATGGCTGGTAAGTAAATGTTGAGGTCCCTCTGCATTCCTTTGTAAAATGTTTCTTCCTGAGGATCACACTCCTCTACAGACAGAGCTGCCACAAAGTCTTCGTACGTTGGAGCTGCCCTTAAAGCTAACTGAGAGAGGAACCAAAGCTTTTAGATTTGCAAAATAGAACAGGAAAAGAAACCAAACTAAAGCCATGAAAAACTTCTAAGACATCCATCTTCACGCACAGATTGCATAGCTTTAATGTATTTGTGCATATGCGCACATGTTAAGATTTTTAACTGACAAGGAGGCTAATATATATATATTATCTCTGTGTAGATCCCCCGTTTAAGACATGTTCAGAGAGGTATGATTTTTAGGAAGTGAATCAAATACAAACCCTAAATAAAGTACAGTTTGTTAGGGGAGCTCCCAACCCAGTGTCACACACTTCAACAGTGAAGTCCCATCCTCAAAACAGCCTTTAGAAAGCTTTCCCCAACGTTTCTGTTTCTCCCAGTCAAAAGCTCTGTCATGATTGCCTGGATGATGCCCTTCTTTTTCCTTTTCTGATTTCAGTGATAATTTCCAGTGACAGACACGAGGGGGAGCTGCTAGACTGGCCAAAAATAAACCATTTCCTCTGGCCAATATATTCTACTTCAACTACTTGACGCGTTCTGCGCTAACCCGTCTTGAATGCTCACATCCAAAGACAGATCAATCCTCAAAAAAAACAACCTAAACCCCTTATTCTTCATTTAATAGCACTGTGAGACTGTGCTGAAAAACACATAATGAAAAAAAAATGTGCATGCAAGCATGAGCCGTCTGGTTTGGCTCCAGAAAGCAGGTTCCACCCTGGAAGCCCAATACTGAATTCAGCGATAGCCTCAGTCCTCACCCAGAAAATACAGTCTGACAAGGGAATCTATTCGTTTTAATGCTTACAATTTTAACATGGTATATTAATTACACGCAACATAAGATCACGTTAACAAGACCCCCAGCTCTGTCAGCAACCAAGATAAAAACTTACCGCAAAGACCCCGCGGACAACCCAACCGTGGTGCTGCCGTAATGTCTTTCCATAAGCATTGTCTTAAAGGAAGGAAAAAACCCCAAAAATCATTCAAGAGATAGATGTATGGCAGTTTTAAGTTTGCATCGCAAAGAGAACTTAGAGCTTGCAAAATACTATTTAAGGATATATTTTTGCCACTGGATGGAAATAATGGCTGTTTCTGAGCACCAAAGTTATGACTGAAAGGAGATGACAGATTTGGAATTTCTGCATCAGGGTCTCAGCTCTGCTGTCAAATCTCCTTCAACTCATCCACGGCAAGTAAGTATTCTAACAGACAGTAAGGCAAATGTAATTTTTATTTGACTAGCTGTGCTTCAACACTAACGCTTCTGCTATCTAGTCCCCAGTTCAGTGCAAGTCTGAGAAAATACTATATGGGGTGAAACAATCCTGCAACCTGATGGTTAGCCAGCCTCAGTCGAGGTGGTTAGCTCAGGCATTAACCAAGAACTCTCTCTTTACATCTGAGGGTCAAGTCTTGAGGGTCACTGGAACACAAAGCACCGGGCCCTTATTAAAATAATCCTCAGGATCTCTATTGTGAGTGCCCCTGAGTGTAGCCTTTGATGAAGGCCCTTGTTATGTTCCTAGATGGCTCCACTTTCATATACAAAGTTTTCTATATACAAAGCCAAACATCTCTGAGCCGTATTTTCCCAGTCTTGGTTTGCCACTGTTGTCATTTCATATCCTTCAGTTAAATTTTAAAGTATCTGCCGTTGTATTATACTTTGCCTGAGCTGTTCACCTTGAAGAAAGAGAACCTCTACATTTTGCTGCTTTAGGATATTTGCTCAAAAGACTGCAGACTGTTATTATTGGAGGAGTGCAAAAAGTCAGTAAAACACAGCCACAAGTTTTGCTGTACTCCTCATCTATCAGTCTAATGACTGGGGAATGTGGCTTTTCTATCTTTACAGTATAAGTGAGAATCTATGAGAAAAGTATACAGTAGTAAGAGCAACGAAATAAGGAGAAAAAGACTATTGTGTAAGCAAACAGGACCGACAAGTCTATTCTCTGACTTACCAGCAAATACAGTGGACATTAAAAACACCAGAAGTTGAAAAGTTTGCTTAGATTTAAATCCCAAGTAAAGATAAATCCCGTTAGAATGCTGTTTATTCCTCAGAAGATCATAAGAACTGATGGATATTCCATTTTTTATTTTCATTTCATTAGCTTGACATCTGAGGTTGTGGAAGGAGAACATATACCCCATCTTTACTTGAGATTCAAATAGCCCAGTAACTCCTAAATAAGAAGCTGTAACTATAAACCAAAGCCGCACTGGTGGCACAGATATGGAAGAGTTTTTCAGGGGAGAAAAGGAAGAAGTGAGAAAAACCCAGCAGCATGGCTCTGCTGCAGACACAGTGCAATTCAAGAAGTAATTCAGTGCTGAAGCCTTCAGACTCAGAAGGTCAAATAAGTGCCTTGACTTTCTGTGGTTTTAACATCCGCATCTGGTAACAGTGTATTTACAGCCCCACTTCCAAGAGCTGCTTACGTACTTCAGTGGAGTAGTCCTTTTTACTAATCCTATAGGACAACTGCTTAGCTGTTTAAAAGAAGCTAAGAAAAAAAAAAAAAAAAGCTTTTAAAAAAACCAACCCTTTTTAAAGCTGTTTTAAAGGATTATCTTAACATTAGACTGCAGTCGTATAGAGGATCTTACCCAGAAATAACCAAGTCAAGTCTAAGAGGGGTTTGTATTTTGGTTTATACTTGCTGTAGGCGCTAGCCTGACTCGGTAAGCACCAGAAATTGTGTACTTGGAAAAAAAATTCCTTTTTTTTTTTTTCCTGTTACAAAGTCCCTTCTAACTGATACAAGCAATTCACAGCCATACTGGCAAAGAGGTGATTTCAAAGAGTGATGACCAGTCTCACAAGGAACAGCAACTATAAATTTGGGAGCACTCTCGCTGCAAACCCGTAGAAAAAATGGAATGAGACAAAGCACTTTTTCACTAAGATATGACTGTCTCCCCTGCCAAAAGTATGCCAATTAAACAAATCTTTATCTGCTATTAAATCCACATTGACCGGTTATCTAGTAATCTGCCTGAATCAGCCATTTTCAAAACCTGCGATTGTCAGAAAAGTTATGTCTTGGAGATCACTTGCATCGTTAGTCACTGAAGAAAAGAAAACACAGGTTCTAATCAAGGAGGAAAATAGCCAAGTATGTAAATTCAGAAGCAGAAAAAGAAAAAAGCAACTGGCACTTACTCAGAGCTGTTTGGATATTCTTTTCCCCATTCTTCACTTCTGTCAAAAACCCTTTCAAGAACTTTAAACCTCTGTCAGGATGAACCCATGAAATAAAAAGAAACCATGTTTATAATAAAGTAACCCAAAGCATAAAAAAGCCCCCAAAGTTGCAATACAACTCAGAAGTGCAATAAAACTCAGAATTAAGGTGCAATAAAACTCAGAATTAAGGTGCCATTTTCAATGTGAATAAAAAAAACTGCAGCCACCTCCTCCAGCCTCTCTCCTAGCCCAAAGGAAAACACTTTGCTAAAACATTTCTGCTGCAGCCTGAAATCACCTGCTTGATGTTCTGGCCCAGCAGCATGTGTCACTTACTGTAACTTCAATTTCATGGGAAAAAAAGGTTGCCTGCAATCACTTTTTCAGGCCTTTTGGCAAAGTTATGGTGATAGAACCACAGACAACACATTAATCTTGAACCTAGCCAGTTTGGATTGATGGAGCCTGCCAAAAGTTTTGCTCCATGAACCTAAGCTTGCACTGGTGAAAAGCCCCTCATTCCACCTTAGCATTTCACAGTGTAAGTAGATACGAGGCCGATACCTTTTCAGCCACAGGAGAGCCTCTGTAGCAGAGTTTCTAACTTGTGCTACACCGGCGTTCACTTCATGGAGCACTATCTTCTGAAGGGTATCAAACTCTTCTTTGTTGGTTATAAATTTCTGGTTTATTTTCTGGAGGAAAAAGAAGAGGCAAAGCTTTAGGCTTTTAAGACCAAACCGTGGCCTGTCCTACAAATACCACCTATTTACCAGGACTCTTCCTTGCAAAGGGAGACCACAGATCGCCACGGCACAGCTGCCCTGCCACGCTGGGCACACCTTCCCAGGGCACAACCCCAGACACATCTGGCTAGCCATCTGGCTAAAGCCCCCCCCCCCAAAAAAAGCCCCTCAGTCAAAGATTTACATGGACCCTACCATTTTCTGTCTGACAAAATGCTTTAGGTTCACATGACATCTTCCACACCCGTGGAAAGGAGTTAACTCAATCTGCTCTTTGAGCAAAGTCCCATTTACTTCAAGCTTCAAGTACAAGCAAGATCACCTTCTGACAACTGTTAAGCTGCAAATTCTCAATTACGCTTTGCAGTCATTGGCATGGTTAAGCTTTTCACTCATTCTGAAGTTTGTTATACACAACTCTTCACAAAAATAAAAGGGAAAATGAGGCAGTTAAACAGAGTCATCTTCTATGTTAAAGGAGCAGCTGCCTATCACTTGACAATAAATATTCAATTTTTTTTTTAAATAGCATTCTTCCCTCTTGCTATTTTCAGTCTTTCACTAGCAACAGCTACCTCCAGCAAGATAAGTGCATATCTGCTTTACTTTGCACCAAACAAGTCCAAATGTATGCAATGTTCCTTATCATACACTCAGCAGATATGTTTGGCTTTTCTTTTTTTTTTCTTGAAAGAAAAGCTATGAAGAGTCTCAACTATGAATACATCTTGTCTCACAAGTAGCACTTCAAATGTTTTCAGACTTGGAACTGGAAGGACTGTCAGAATGAGAACCGAAGCTGCAGGGTCTGCCCCAACCTGCTGTGAAGTTCCTTCTTAACGCACTAATTTGCTGGTAGTTTTTTGAGGAAAGGGTTTCCCCGCCCCCACCTCCCCAGTTTGTTTTACAGTCTAAAAGTCAATATTGATACCATCACATTATGACTTACGACCTATTCAGCTCAGGATCAGTCATACTTATTAGATGTAACAGATGTTTTACTTGGCAGTCAATCAAGTATTTTATAAGTTTGTGCACAACAGCTGGATTTATTAAACACTGCATGTACTGTAAGAACAGAATTAGGGGCATTTCAGCATTCTGATCTGACAGACGGTAACATAAACTATTAAATAGCCTTCCAGTATTGACTCCTACCACAAAGATTCTTGAGCTTTAGTACCTAAAATAGATATTTTGTTTAAAAAAAAAAAAAATCAGTGTTAGAAATAAGCTGTTACCTTGATGTTACCTACAAAATCCATTTTAACAGGAGCAAACACAGTTGGTCCCAGCTTGTCTAGAATAAAAAAAAAGGCCATATTTTAAAATTAAATCTTTTTCCAGTCCTCATGTCTTAGTAACAATTAAAATCATTTACTCTCTTAACAATCCTTCTAAACGGCAGGAGAATACTAAATGAATGACGTAAACCAAAGTCTGTCTTTGGTGTAGAACCAACCCATCGCAGTTGGTACAAGCGTTAAAATACACCGACCTATCTTCAAAAGGGCGCATGCTTACGGGGTCCTCCCATCTGCTGGTAGATTCAGGGGCCAAGCAGGTGGGGGGCTGCACTAGCTGGAGATAGAAGTCTTGGGAAAAATCAAATACCAGTAATAGCTAGGACAGCTGATGGCATGCTGTCAGCAGTACGAGATACACAAGGCATTCCACACCGTTCTTTTGAGAGCAAGAAACTGCTGTTCCAGATATACCCATACATTTCCAGACAGCTTATACATGGCTCCCATCCAAATGAGAGCCGATTCTCTACAACGGCAAGAGTAAGAAACATCTTGTGGTACCAGTCAAATTGATTCTGCCGATAGCAACTATTTCTACTATATCACTTAAGTGAAGAAACGAATTCTCCAAACCAACTGCTCCACCTTTTCTCACAGCTGGCAGCAGTCAAAAGCAGTCAGATGCACCCCCAGGATGAAAAGAGTGAGCTGCTTACCCAGAACGGGCACAATTGCATAACAGGACTCCAGAAACTCTTCTGTTGGTATGCCCTCCTCCTCCCGAAGTTCAATATCACTGAACCTGGTGTCCAGGACAAGCAGAGAAGATTGTTACCTTAACAACTCCTTTCGTGCCACTTCTAAAGGCAAAATGACATTTCATGCCTAATTTACTTGCATAGAGGTGAAATATATAGACATGGAACCACCAAAATAGCTTTTGTTTCACCAGGGGAAAATAAATGACTGCAGAAAATACACACTTGCTGGTGTGCAAGCAAGGCCTGTAATTATAACCAAGGAAAAAAACCTCCCACTCCACTCTGTACAGACAATTCTACAAAGGATATCTTCTTCATTTACTGTGCTGTATGCAGTCTTGTTAAATAATCTCAGCAAATACAGCTTTACAGACAGAACAGTCTTAAAAATGAGTCAATTAAAGGCTTAAAGTTTCAATAATCCTTGTAATTTACATCTGCAACATGTACTACCTATTGCTCATGACACTGAAGAAGGTAGGAGAATCATTTTCATTTCTGTCTTCCTCACACAGGGCCAATCCACTTAAAGAATTCATTTCCGATTGCAGCAACTTGTGGGCACCAAAGCTTTCTACGGCTTGCAGCTTGTTCTCTCCATCTTCTTTAATGTCTTACATTTAGAGGAAACATAAGAAAAACAAAAATAGAAAAAGAAAACAGCCACACCCCCATATTGTTATTCCAAGACATCTTCTATTTGAAGGAAGGCACTTGGATATCTGGATCATGCAAGTTTAAAAGCTTTCCCTGCCAGTACCATGACCCTCACCACAGTTCCCCTGCTGTCAGGTGCTCAGACCACCTTTCACCCAGTCCCCTCACCATTTCTTTAAACCATACAGACCAAGCAGCAGGCTCCAATGCAGGTGAGCCCACGCATCCTCAGCGAGGACAGCCTTACTACAGAAGAGCGTTGAAGAAGCGATTGGGAGGGAGTAGACTCAGCTCCTTGAAAGAAAGATTACTTCTGACATGGCTGTAACTTTCCCAGTGCTGATAAAGTGGCACAGTGCATTTACAAAAGCAAAATAATAATAGTGACTTGTTTGCTCCTTCTGATAAGCAAGTAAACTGGCAGCTCAGATGGGTACTGCTATGATATCAAAAGGCTGCTACATTCTCCACTATTTCTATGAGTATCTTTAAAGTTTCCCAGAAGAACCAGTTGCCTCTTCCCCCCTGTAGTCTATTTTATTTCTTCTTCAGTGTCAAGTGCATCTGTTTCATATAAACAGAGCATTACATGAGCACCTCCGAAGGAAGTCAAAGTCTTAGACACCCACATATGGGTCACATCCCATGCATGGCAAGACCTTCTGACCTCATGGACAACTGCAGAGAACAAGTCAAGAAGCAAAAATTACATATTCACAGCATCTGCAGTGTAAAAGCCATGGCTACAGCACATCTTGCTGCCACACTGTCAAACTAGCATCCAAGATTTCCCAGGGAACCTGTCTCTCCAGGAAAAGAATACTTTCAAAGGCCACTGAGGATTTATAGACCTGAAGCAGAACTGAGCTTCTGGCTGAAGGGATCAAGCTGCAAGGAACTCACTTCCTCCAACTGAAGTCTGAAAACAAACTTGTTGCTTTCCCCGTTACTTGCAGAACCACTGAATAATCCTGGTGCAGGGTGAGAAAAGAACAACTCGCACCTGGTAACAGCAACGAGACTTCAGCCCTTCTCCTCAGGGCAGAAGAAAATGGCCTCAGCTATCACTGACTGTGCCTCATTCACAAGCAAAGTGACTCTGCTAAGGATGTAGAGTTTGAGGGATGTCACTGATCTGTCCTTCACCAAGACACATGGGTCAGTGAGCAGAGAAACAGCCTGAGTCCACGGTGACTCCACACGGGTGCCATGCATAAAGCCTGGAGTCCTCTGAAACTTCAAACTCAAACACTATAAGCCCTAAATGACAAACACAAATTTCTTATGGGACATAAATGCTTGAGTGTTTTTAAAGATTGACTGCTCTTAATAAAGGGGAGAGGGAAGGAAGAGTATCTGAGACAGGGCAGAGCTCCGGGGCTCACAGGGAGCACCCAAAACCAGCCATGGGCAAGACAGAGCCCCAGACTGGCTGGCTCAGGACATCCCATACGGATGGCAACGCACATCCTACTCCACCCCGTACTGCCAGCAAAAATCTGCAACTCAGATGTGCGTCCCCACCAGGGAGTAGGCTTCTCTCTTTTTTTGCACAGGATCACCTTCAGTAGCTAAATGATACCAACACCCTGACTTGAATTAGTTTGACTTCCTGTCAAACTGTATTCTTGAGGTATTATGCTAAATGGTAATACACGCATGTTATTCTGCAGGGACTTACCACACTACACAACACCAGTTACAGACATGGGAAAAACTCCAAAGAGAACCCATGTAAGAGCAAAATAACCATATTCATTAACCTGGGCTTAAAAACTTCAGCCGATTCACTGGCTGCATATGTATGTTTCAGCATAACAGCCAGGCAGAGAAAGCTACTGTTCAAGAACAATACAGTCCATTCAATAGGACGAGCAGAAATCATACGTTACTTGTATAGACTTATCCAAATGAAGTTCAGCTGCCCTTTACAATATAGTTGTTATGTTGGATGGAATTTTATACTGAATTAGTTCAACAGTGTTTTACTAAAATCACACACAAATCTCAGTTTCGTGGGATTGGTAAGGTAATGGAAGAAATAAGGTGCTTTCTAGTATACTTTTAGCTGCAGAAAAGGGGTTAATTTTCCATAAAGATTTGTCAGAGCGATCAAGAGCAACTACAAGGTCAACCACTCCGAGACAGCCACACAAAGCTTCAATGCCCCCCTTCTGACAGTGCAGCCCTACATACTAGCAGAGGTGCCGGCATTCCCAGCGGAGGGCCTCTGGGAATAACGTGTCAGTCCACAGCGCAAGCGGTGCTCAAGCTCTGCCAGGCTGTATTGTTACGCACGTCAATCAGCATCTAGAGGAGCCTCCACTTGTCCAAAAAAGAATTTTTAATTTCCTTCCCCATTCAGTCCCAAGTTAGCTATCAACAAGGGCAGGAGCTTGTTGAGAAGACTTACTTCTCTTCTTGCTGAGAAGACTTACAAAGGGCAGATATCAGACTAAAATACACTGACATTCCCCCTCATGGGAAGCAAGGTATCAGCACTCTACATCTCCCTCCATTTACACTTAAACTGTAACGATCCTGGATAAAATACAGTGCATATATTTACCTTCCAAATCCTCTCCTATGTGGTCTTCAACAGGAACATCACTGCTCCGCTCATTTGTTGCTAGGTTTAAACATTCCAGACTTTTAATAAGGGTTTGCTCTTGATGGTTAATTTCTGCTTTTACAGAGCCATTTTCACAGGGGTTCAATTCCATCTGCCTGAAGAAAGGGAAAGAATAATAGTTAGTGTATAAAACATTGCTTGGTAAGCTTCTTCCTGTGAAAACACACAAATAACAGTAACAGAAAAATAGTTGACAGAAATTATAGGCTGTCACAGGCTGTTCTTAGCAAAAGAACTTGACTAAAATAATAAAAGGAATCAGGCTGCTCTTTGCAGCAAGTAGGATTAATGACTGAACCTCAGTTTGCAGAGTTTGAATATATTTACAATGACCTTTATTAAAAACAGACATAATCAAAAAAATACAACTGATTACAAAAAAAAAGAAAATCACAGGCAAGTACTGTAACTGAAAGAATATCCTCTCATTAGTACTTTAAAATATATATAACTTTGGCACCTACTCCACAAATCATAGCCTGCTCTCCATCAACAATTTTATGAGCTTCTGGAGTGGAACCTAAGACGGAGTAAAGAGCGCTGAAGTGGGTGAGAGCTGGCTGGTGACTGACCAGTAAGTCAGCAAGTGGATGGTGGAGAAAAATAAAAGGGAAAGGGCTGATAAAGAAGAGACATGAAGTGGCATGAGCCAGCTAACTTTTGTTGCACCTGCTTCCAAGTACACAGCTCAGAGTAATACAATTCTGTGGCATCCAGCACTAGTAATATCAGAGTAAAAATATGGAAAGAACAGACACTACCAAAAACACATTAGAAAGAGATTGACAGTAAAGACTTTCATTATACCTTTCTGTTGAGGTGTGACTGGACAAGACAGAGTGCTTTATCTGTAAGATAAATGGAGAGGAGGAATATTGTTTAAAGCAAGAAGACTGTATCATGCTTCTCAAACTTCACATTTTATTAAACTCAGGCCGGAGTCGGCAAAAAAGCTGAAAAGCTAAGCATACACTCACTAACTTTCTGACCTGGAAGCAGTATACAGACAAACACGAAAAAAGGTGCTACATTATTACATCATTAAAATAATGGCGGGAAAAAAATAAGAAAACCAGGAGACTGCTTTCAGAAGCTAGCTAGCAGGTGCCAAGTGAGATGCCATACAGCACAGGGAAAAGAAACAAGGCAGTGAGTCTTCTCTGCAATTATGTCTTCTTTACTTAAGAAAACTTATGAAAAAACAGAAGAAACGTGAGGCTAGATACCACGAACGGTATGGTGAAGTAATCTCACTTCCCAGATGCAGCGATGCATCTACCCTCCTACATACACCTTAATCTGCTGTTTGCTAGAGAGGCTCCAGTTTTGCGTACATAGCTGTGGGTCCAGGATTCAAGAAAGTGCCCTGGTCATTAGAAAGGTAAGCTCATCAGCTCCTGTTAGCGTATTACCCCAGATCCAGTGCTGCAGTAGCTTACAAGAGTAATAATTGCTGTGAGCTGCCACAACGAACCGCCTTGCCATACAGTCAGGGTATTTTGAAACACCGCCGTCTGCAGCTCAATCAGGCCCTGAAAGTTAATGCTTAAGAAGTTTCACCTACCATTAGAAGTTAAGAGATCGGTCACTGCTTATTGGAAAATGGCCCTACCTCACTTGCAAAGCACAAGAAATAGCAGAGTATGTCCAGTGGAGGACTACTAGCTATAATATGGGTAAAAATGCATTCCCTACTTCTACAAAAGGGCGCCTTTACCATCCATGCCAAGACTGAGAGAAAAGGACACTGGCCACTTACCTTGTTCGTTCTGAGAACTGCTAAATGCGGGGATCCAGGCGGGGTCTGATGCAATAATTCAGAAGTGAAGGCAGTATTTGCAATCTGCATACATTCTTCAAGAGTCTTCAGGAAGGTGTCACAGGTTGATTTTAACAGAGCTCCCATATCAATCCCGCCCTGTGGGAAGAAATCAATTGGAAGACATGGGCTCACCCACAGAAGATCAACTTGAAGCAACTAATGTTTACAAAGCCCACAACTGCTACAGTCATGACTTCTGTTTAACATGAATTAAAATGCAATGTGTCAGCTGCTCAGAGAATTGGCATCACATATTACTGGGGCTACGCCCCCTCACAGCATTACCACTGGTCAGCTTCTCACTACAATAAGCTCAGCATGCTTACATTTTAAAAGCAATGCCCCTTAGTTACTTATCTCTGGTATTAAAAATTTATTAAATACTAAGCCTTGATGTATTCAACAACGGCATTCCAGAAGACAACACTGACAGGAGAAACAAAAAAGGAAACAAATTAAACAGATACAGAATGATCTGCAGATAGTAACTTCCAAAATCCCATGAACAAAAAATTACTGCAATTGAAAAAACAGGCAGAATGAAGTATCACATGGCCACAATACTCTATCTCTGCAAAGTGCAGTTATTGATGCTGAAATGCTTTTAGCAATATATCTTTCCTGTTAAATAGCGCTAAGATCAGGGAAAGCGAGTTTTCACCCAGAAGCATGAACTATGAGCTGGATAAACATCGCATTACTTGTTTGTTGTCAAAACCTGTGAGCTGCAAGTTCTAACAGTGCCTTTTAGTCATTTACACACTACATCATTCTTCTGCACTGTCTGTTAATCCACCATAAACAGTTTATCAGGTGTCTTTACAGAGATGGTTTGGACGTACAGATGATTAACCTTCAGGTGTTTTGCCTGCCTGCCCTGCACTTGAGGACCTATCTCTCCAGTGGGAGGCATCCTGGAACTCCACACCAGTTTCTCTAGCAAGTGACACGCATCCCTCTTCACAGGTTTCTCTCCCAAAGCAAGAGGCAGATCACTGTCATTAGGAGACCCTTCTTGAATGAGGCTTCTTTGGTCAGGAAGATTTGCAAGGTTTGAAACTTTAACCTAAGTGAGGTTAATCGGGCAGTTTTTTCTAGCAATTTTGGTTTTCTGTGGTCTGCGTTGTCTCTTGACCTTTTAAGGGTTTTGGTTGAGAACAGAAGTGAGCAGGATATTAATGACTCAGGGGCAGACAAATGTGCACTTCTTGCATGTTATCTTTTTATAAAAAATCTTATGCTTTTTTGATCCACTATATACACACGATCACCTACAGAGATGTTATTATCTAGATCACAGATATATCTCTTCTTACTACTTGCTACCCCAACACAGGGAAAGCTATTTGCAACAATACAGTATTTAAACAAGAACTGTTGTGTGGGTACATTATTTCCCACAGGTTCTCTGCAGAGGGAAGGTGCAATACTAAGTAACTGTGAGTGAATACTACACTGGCTAACCAGAAGAATTCACAATGCTCAAGACTTCAGAGAGTTGGTCTACACCAAAAACAGAGCTCTACCTCTGGTTCCGACACGCCAGACATGCTGGCTTCCTTCGTTTTATGCACTTGTTGAACAAGGAGGTTACAGTACAGTCTAAGTTCAGACATTTTAGTCTTCAAGGCTTCTGTGTTTTCAGTGAACTCTAAAAGTGAAACAAAAGAAGAGTTAAATTTATTGTATCCGTCTTGCAATATACAATTTTGGAAAGTTGCTGAAATAGTATTATCCAATCTAATTCAATCAATACTTTCTCATTTCAAAACATTTTCTATCAACTCAAAAAGATAAGCTGAATTGACCATAAATTATGCTTCCGACAGGTACAATACTGTTTCATTATTTGCCATCATAGATGGGAACAGTGTGTTCCTAGATTTAAGGCACAGAGAAAAAGCAAATATACAGCACTTGACCTTAATAGGCCTTTTAAATAGGATGAAGCCCCAAAATATTTATTTTTTTTTCCACTAAGTAGTTTAAGGTGCAAACAGTTACACTGTGAATTAAAAGATCAGGGTTCTGGGTAGAAAACACTGGAGGGAAAAGACACAAAGGGATTAAGTTAATATATATCTGTGAATCACAGAATGGTGGAGGGTAGAAGGGACCTCTAGAGATCAGCTAGTCCTACTCCCCTGTTCAAAGCAGGGTCAGACAAAGCAGGTTGCTCAGGGCCACGACTATTTAGGTTTTGAACACTGCCAAGGACGGAGACTCCATAACCTCCCTGTGCAACCTATTCCAGTATTTCCTCTTCCTCGCAATAGAAACATTTTTGCTTATGTCTCAGTGGAGCTGCTTGTATTTAAATTTATGCCCATTTCCTCTTGTCCATTCACTGAGGAAAGTCTGGCTCCATCTTTTTTATGCTCTCCCGTCAGATATTTCCTTTAATCATCTCAGTGGCCCTTTGCTGGACTCACTCCAGTATGTCCATATGTTTCTCGTACTAGAGATGCGAAACCGAGCAGACTAATCCAGATAGGACCAACAGTCAATCTGAGATTTTTCAGAAGTAATTTTCTGACATTAGAGTCCCAGAATTACAAAATAAATTAATCTGTTGGTAAGACTAACATAGTTTAGTTCTGTAAATACATCAGTAGCTTTTCACCCTGTGCTACTGTATGTCAGTTTACAGATATAACTTTGTTCTGCTTCTAGGCACTGCGCATCAGATCTCCACGTTGTGCAGGACCCTACAGTAGCATCTTCTGCTCATTTTTGACTCAGTTTGTATGACAGATGCAAAGCCTGGCGAAGACGCACATAAGGCTAAGAGGAAAAGTGATTCCTCACCTCAGGGAAAGGAAACGCCTACCCCCCCTTCATTTGTTCAGGATCACTGATATATTAACAACAATTTGCTGTTTTCTCCACCTTCTGCATAGTCATTGTGTTGAAGTTATGCAAGGTTAAGGCATGAGGTCCCACACTGACTCAGGAATAACACCACACTTGTAAGTAAGAGCGGTTTTCACTGGGGTGAAAGAGATTGTTGGTGAAAACAAAGATGTAAGTCAATTAATTTCATAGCCTGACCACGATAGGATTTCAGTTTCCAAATACTAGTATGCACATTTAAAACCAACTACAAACCTTTATTTTCATTGCCAAGAGACTCTTGAAGTGCACAAGACCACCCAGTTAGAAGATGAAAGGAAAATGTGTGAGGAACTCCAAAGCTCAAGAGCCACTGGTATGAGAGGCTGGCTCATCATGCTAAGATAGTTGCACAAGGTGGGGGTCTTAACTTCATGCACAGTCTGCATCCCAGTGATCCGTAGCCAGGAGCTACTCACTCCTCGTACTTACAGAACCCATCAGCATATGGTTCTCAAATGATTTATACATAGTATATTTTAAGGAAAAGCCAAAGTTTTCAAATCGCTGCACCGAGAGTTAACACCTGAGATTTCTAGCTGGAGTTCCCACATGGCTTGGCTTTTAGCAGCACCAAAGACCTGAAGCCCAGGTTGGACACAGAGTTCAGGTACGGATTTTGTCATCTTTGTGTGTACATCTACTAGGGTACGGATGGAGAAATAAAAAGCAAACAGCATGTGACAGCAAAAGGGTGTTCTTGCCTTTTTCCTTCTGTGTCCTGCTGTCGGTCAGACAGGCTTTGGCAGTTCCTAGTGCAACCAGCCACTTTTGCCTTTCAACTGCATTTCTTGCCTTCAGATAGAAGTATTGTTCCCCTGGGATGATCAGGTCCATTCGTGTGTTATCTGCAGGATGAACTGGAAGCAATATATATTTCAGAGCGGTCCCTCAGCCCTTCCCAACCAAATACCCCAACAGATATGTTAGGTGGCAGGTCAAACAGTAATAAAAGAGGAGGAATCTACAGCCCCAAACTTCTCTACAGCCATTTTAAAACTTCTCTCCCGAGTTGTGGAATAGACAGGACACACAGGCGTACAGCTGTGGGACAAAAGGCTATGAAAGGCAGTTTTATGACCAGTACAGTATCATCTGGGAATCTTTGTGGAAAGGGCATCCTGTTCGGGCAAGTCTCTCTTTCAGGTTTCCTGCCCTCAACGTCAAAGATGTGGCAAGTAATCCAACATGAGTAAGAAGACCTAGTAGTTTAGTTTATTATTCCTATTTCTAGCTTCAGCTTCGTGCCTATGAAGAGTCATTTGAAGCTGTGTGATCTTCCACCACAGCTCATGAAAAGCAGTGACCCACCAGCATGTAGAATACCCATTATATTTGAGGCTTGCAGCTCTCTCAACATTTTCAAAATACTATAGAAGAAAAACTGGCATATAGATCCAGTTACCGAGTTACTACAAAAACATACCAAAGAAATCAAGACACCAAATAGCTCTTGTGACCTGAAATCTCATCTTAAATGCAACGTTACTGGACAAACTTTGTGCAGCTGAGCGTTACTGTAGCTTCGTTACCTTGAATTTCACACACGGCCATTTGGATGCTTCCCTTACAACCCTTCCAGGCATCTTCCTGAGAGTCATAATAGGAGAGGATGCCACCACAAAGAAGAAACCATCGAGGCTGCCAGCCTGAAAAACAAAACTGCAACTCTCAGTTACTTCTCTCCCAGCAATTCCACCAGCTCTCTCATTCAGAACTCACTGCAAATAAGACCCCAAAGACTCTTAGTCCCCCCAGGAAAATTAAACCCATTGAAGTAGTAAGATTTGTGGACAGTTCTGGATGTCGTACACCACAACCTCTGCTTGCTGGCAGCTACATGTCCTTTCTGCAGGTAGCTGGACCACAGCGGTATGTTCCTGATATGCCGTATGTGATCTTCAGTAGTTTTGCTAACACAGCATCACTGACTCACTCTCTCTTCCAAAATCACCTACCTTTTCAGTCCACCACCCCTCAACTCCTTCCATCACTCCTCAACCCACCTCTTTACTCGTTCCAAAAGGCACCCCAGCTGTCTTGGCTTACATGTCTGCCTCCCTTGCAGGAAGGGCTAGCCAAATTGCCTTTAAAAGCAATGGGCAAGAAACTCCTAAAAACCAAGGGAAGAAGGGGACAGAGGCGGATGTGGTGATTTCTGAACACCATCTTTCAATGAAGCAGTTCTCAATAGCTCTTGAAACTCCTTTGCTGCCCACATAAAAAGTAGTCTCGAATTAATGACTTGCACTTCTGGATACCTTCCCAGAGAAACCAAAACGCCAGGCTAGACCAAACCAAATAGTTCTGGGTACACTTTTGCCCACCCTGCTGCCCAACTTCAGAAGTAAATTACCCCTTTTGTTTTCTTCTTATGAAAGTAATACCGCAGTATGAAAAGATATAAACAAACAAGACATGACAGCCGTCATTTATATGTAATTAAAAACTAGAAGCTCATTAACTTAAGAAGAAATGAGGCAGCAACGTCACTGGCGTAAAGCAGCTTTTATTACTGAGCTGCAACAAGCTTCCCTGGCCAGGACCAACGGAGCGAGATACCGAAGGTTCCACACTGCGCCAGCAAACCATCTCTGAGAAAAAACACTTTGGCAAAACGTTGTGGGCCACATGGCTCCTACGCGTTTTTACGGAAGGGCCTCACTTCTGCTGTCCCCTGCACTGGGGCTCTGCCAACCAGCACAGCCCTGCCGGAGCCCAGGCTGGGCTTGCACTGATATCACGTTGGAGGAATGACTGCTCCTTACCAGCTAGGGACCGGTTCCTTCGGCTACTGCCGAAGCCAAGCCCAACTCAGCTGAAGGTTAGAAAGCCCTAAAGCCACAGGCTAACAGTAGGAGTATGGTTTGGGGTTTTTTGTTTGGTTGGTTTTTTTTCCAAACAAGCAATACCACGGCATCCGGCCCAACCTGATCTATAGATTGCTGAACCTTGGGGGTGGCTAGGAAACAAATTAAGCATAAATCCTTTTTCACACTCTTCCAGAACTCTTCCGTTATTTCCTAGAAGCATATAAAAACATTATGAATGCCAAAGTAGTCTCAATACTTCTTTATTTTATATGAAGGGGAAAAAAAAAAATCACAGGAATGAGAATTAAAAAAAAAAAAAAGAAAACAGCAACAGTGATTTTTATTTGTCTTGCCACCAAAATAAAGAAACTATCCTAAAAGTCACTATTGATATGGAGGAACTCATGAAAAAAGGAGGTGATTGTTCAGCAGAGAGAAGCAGTTAATTGCTTCAGAAACTCAATGGCACAGAACCAATCCTTTAAATAATGCACAGCGCCACAATCAATACAAGCCTCTAATTCAGTCTGGAGATCCTGCTGCTGCTGCACATGAATCATTTCAGCCATGGTCCTACAGCTTACAACTGCAGCTGATGCTCAACCAAATTGCATCCCATCAATCAAAGGCAGTGCAATCAATTAGCCAACATACAAAGCACTCTGCCTCCATCACTTTGGAGGCTGGTTAAAAATACGTTATGAGTCAATATATTTCGTTGAAGATTTTGTTTGGTTGAGTTTTTTGGTTCTGGGTTTTTGTTTTTGTTTTTTTTGAGGGGCAAGCAGCAATTATCTGCCTTCCTTTGCAGAACCTAACTCTTCTTTATTAGATATGTATTAAAAAGACTATGATGGGCAATTTTTAACTAGGACAGCATATATTTTCAGAACAGAATTGTTACACTAGTAAAAATACATTTTTGTCGAAGGAATCCAATTAAAAAAAAAAAACACAGCAAGGTTTTGTCAGAAGATGCACTAACCACCTGGTACTCACTGACACTGAGTCAGCAGCCATGGGAAGGTTATCCTAAACAACCAGCTAAAAATAGCATATGGCTGACAAATCATGGGCATTGCAACAGGAATACAATCTTCAATTACAGGAGCTCCACATTTGCAGACAAGCAAAGAGCAGAAGGAAAAAAAAAAAACACAACAAAAAAAAAGGCAGCAAAAAGACACTTAAGACACTTCCATGAACACAAGTCTTGGGTTATTCAGTTTTATTCTCTCCCCATAAACTATCCTAGAAATATTGCAATTTTTGGAACTGAGCATTCAGACTTCACCTGATATATAAAGTTAAAGCTGAATCTTTCCAGGTCTTACTGGTGCCAGCACTAACACAACTTTGAAGAAGAATTTACTAAGCCCATTTATACCGGTGGTGCACAGGCAGGACAAAACATAGCTCCTACTTCCACAGTTCATTTTAGAGGCACAGAGCCATTAACAGTAAAAATTGACCTTGCTGGGGAAAGACAGATATATATATCTATATATATAAAAGACAATAAAATGCAAAGCATAACAGAAGTGAGTATTAGCTTAAGGTCTCAGCCACAGAAGAAAGTGAAGAGATTGCAGACAACTTCACAGACACTGGTTAAGGTCTTAATACATATTGCACTCCTGTGTGAAACTTGAAGTTAGTACCTGCAGTACCTGGAAAATCTGATATTGTCCACTACAGAAACAGATATTTAAGCAGTCTCTGCCTGCTAAGGATTCAGCATTTTTCCAGAAGTTTCCACAGGCTGAAAGATCTGCCTACTTCCCTCGTTACACTTCAGGAAGTCTGAATGCAGCTATCACTGAGCAAACTTGACATTTCTTGATAACACACTTGAAATTTGGATATAATTCAAACTTTAATGTTACACAACTCAGACTCCAGACAGCATTTGTTCCAAAGTGCCAAGCCTGAAGGAAAAAAAAAAAAAACATTTGAAGACATGTAGATCATGTCAGACATCCACAAAGCCAAAGCATCTGGGAGAATTACATACTCAAGAAGTCAAACTGATGACCTGGAAAACAAGCTGCAATTAAGAGATGCCAGTTCCAGTTGCATTTCCAAAAAGCACAAAGGCCAGACACACAGGTTTTTATTATTGCTTACTTTCCACTAGAATTATGTAATGCTTTGTACTTATTAATTTCTTGAGCTTCAAGGTAAGTCTTTCTAAAAAACTTATGCAATAGACAGTCCTTGGACTTTTTTGACCTTAATTCAGATTTTAAGTGCGGATGGGAGATTATTCTGAAATTTCCATGTTACTTCACCGTGCGCCTAATAGGAGGAATTGAAGCCTTCATCACATCCCTACTGCTAATATCGCGGGCACAACCCAAGTCTCGGCCACAGCCCACAGCCCAGCGGCAAAGCAGGGGCAGATCCCTGCTTTTCCGTGTGGGGTTGCAAGAGAGTCCCCAGAGTGACTGCTCTGATAATCAGAGACATCTCACAGCAAAAAACAACCAATATCCATCTTTCCACCTGAGCAAAGTAAGCTGCGCCGTGTGTTCACCATACCGTCACCTACCAGTTTACCTCCCAGTGCCCAAGGGCAGAAAGACCACAGCTTCTACCCAGTGCCGTGTCAACGACTGAGAGCTGGAGGAGAGCTGCATAAAACTCAGCTCAAATAGGACCAAGGCAGTGCTGGTGTCTTGCAGAAAGCAAAAGAAAATCCAATATATGTCCTTCCCCAGTTGCCAGTGCTGCTGTAAGTCTATGAATGCTATGAGGTTCACACCTTTACTAAAACCCAGCCTGCTCCTGGGTTGTCCACGTAGCAGCTGTTGGCCAGAAGATAGCACCTTCCCCTCGTGCAACTGTGACCCCCAAACACCTGCCTCCCAGTTACAAGGGAAGTCGTATTTTCCAGTTAGGGGATGCACCTAACAGCCAAAACACAGGACTAAGTCAAGAGATCTTACTTCCAGCTTAGAAAGAAGACTGCTGAGCTGCCATGGACCATGCCAAAAAAAACCCGGACTTCTGCACTGGGCTGCCTGTGTTTCCTCACCTACACAACACAAACCTTTCATATCAGCCCAGAAGGACCACTGCTGGTCTTAATGTGCTAACGTCTGAGGGACGAGGATTTCCCTGGGGAAATAAGGCTATGGAAATTTCCATGTCGCAAATGGATGAAACACTCATTTTCAAGACCCCAAAGCGCTTGCAAGCTCAACTGTTGGGCACCCACATCAAATCTTACAGTCCAGTTCCTAACAACTGATTGCGTGACGAGGTTCAATTCACACGGCCGCGTGTGTCACACTGCCAGCCACCACCAGGTTTCTAGTCAGGAAGAGCATTTAGCAAAAGAGTATCACACACCAAACTTGAAACTTTGACCCTTTTTTTCTCTCATACAACAAAGAGAAGTAATAGAGTTAAAGGGTTATCTTGACATAAGCAATCTGCACCCAAAACTGCTGCCTGCTTTCTCCACACAGCTTCCTAAGGCTACCCAGTACTTTGGGAAGGGCAATCCCAGGCACTAAAGCACATTTTGCAGCCTTAACTCTGTAGCAAAACAATGTGACAGGATAAAAATCCAGTCTGTCTCCATGAGGGACAGCAGAAAGGCAGACAAGAGTGCGTGACAATTCATGCCTCTCCTCTGAGCTATTATCCTCTCACCTACAGAGCAGCTTCTAGAAATGCCCATACTGCAATTTTAGTCTGATTATGCGCATATTAACAGCGGGAATCAATACCAAAAACCCCTAAATGTAATGAAGTTAACAGATTTAGCACTTCAACAATGGTATCACTTTTTAAAGCACTTGTTTGAGGGACACTAGAGGTTCAAGTGAAGCAAGCAAAGCTGGAACTGGCTTTAACACAGTGATCCTCTCCCAAATGATTTTTCGCTCCCATAAAATCCACTCTTATTTCAATCGTAACTGTGAGTGCGGTGCTAGCAGCATTAAAATAGCATCCTGCCATCACAGGGCAACTGGGTTTGTTTGCAAATGACTTTATGCCAGTGGCCATCCACGGCACAGAGAGTGGGATGTACCAGTCGCCGTCAGGCATTTTTGGAGAGGACACAGTGAAAGGATGAAGGGCAGAGAGAGGATCATGGCGAGTGATGGAGGCAAATGTTCAATAATCCAGGCCACTGCTCAGACACACTAATTCAAGTCATTCAAAGCTTCTGGGAGTTTCCCTCCTCTGTTGACACTTCCCAGCCCCACCAAACTCACAGCTCCTCTCTCTGACCTCTGGGGTGGTTATCACACCAGACTGAACCAAGGCAATGAATGTATGTAAACACAGAAGGTGGTATCTCTTCACCATCATTCCGCCACACCTTTCACTTCTGTCCTACCCAGCCATTCCCCAACATCACTCACTTATTTCGGTGCAGAAGGACTGAATGAAGAGGCACCGGTACTGCAGCATACCTGGCAGGGAACGCTGCACCGCGTGGGCTCTGCAGCATTGCTCTAACACCTGCAGAGGAGAGAGGGGACACCGATTTCCATTCCTGCAGCCTCATCAAACTTTGCTGCTGCGAGCACATTACTCAATTCCAAAAAGGTACGACAAAAGCAAGATCGCTGCGTGAAGAAAAAGAGGGGGGAGGGAAGAGAGAGATGAGAAAGGTCAAACCACACAGACGTAATTATGCAAAATCCAAAGAGAATGAAGAAACTAGTCCCTGAAGCATCCTGGGTGAGAAGTGTAGCTAGGACTGGGTGAGACTCGGTTGTCCATCTAAACCAACATCTGGTCTCTGAGAGCAGCTACAGTCAGCAATACTGGGCAGACCGTTGTCCTGAAGGCAATAGAAACCTCAGCTGTCTACGTCCACCTCCTCAAAAGCCAGACTTCTCATTTTATACAATCAGAATTTGGAATATACCCAGAGGCCAAAAAGAAGGGGAAAAAATGATAAACACAAGCTTTTTAGAACCAAATGTTTATCTAAGTGTGAAGTTTTCAATTACTTCATCTCTGGAAACAGAGGACCTTATTTCCAGAGCTTGATATCAACTGGAAGTCTATGTGTCTCCCATCCTAAAAGGTCAGATTTCTTACATTAAACTGCCAAAACAAAGACTCACTCTAAGCAGTATCATGCGCATCCGGATTCAAGCTATAAAAGCTAATCCTCTTTCACATTTTCTTGAGCTCTCCCCCCAAGTTTGTTAAGGAATTCTGAATCATTAGAGACAAGTAATTTAAAGTTTTATGTGAAAGCTGAAATTTACTGCTTGGTGTTGGCTCTTGGCGTCTCAGGATAAACTGAAAAGAATTCAGAGCACCACAATAAGAGAGGCATGGGGTATGATGCAGCGTCCCTAGTGACTGCATGAATGCAAGGGTGTCGTGCCTCAAGGAAGATGAATTAGTTAGGGCTAGAGTTACTCAGCACAATTAAGGAAGTGAATATTTAAATACCAGGAAAAGCTTAGCTTTGTGAAGAAAAGCGATCAAAGCCATTGCACGGAGCATACAGAGAATACCAGGCAAGTCAGTGGAGGCAGTCAGCATTTTTCTTTCTAATGACGAAGCTGCCTTTAATCCCTAAGCCAAGAGCTGATACATACCACCTCTTCCAGAGTCAGCAGCAATCCTGCCTGTGGCCAGTGATCCCAGATAAGACATGCTTTACAATGAAGATCTGAACTGAATTGAATTTCAGCAGAAAAACCAACTGAAAGTGCTGAGCTTTTACACACACACCCCACTGAAGAAAGGTATTCCCCAACTCCACGCTCTGTTTCCTTATGGGTAAACGGTATCTGACTCATTCTACAAGCCTAATGAGAAATCAAAAGCGCAGATTATTTTTACAAGGTAATCTCCAAAGACTAAAGAAATTTTTGTTATTAATCAGAAGGTATGCTTAAACAAGGAGCGTGAATTGCAGCTTGAGTTCAGTTGGAGAGTCCTGTGGGAGACAGTTTCCAAACAGCACAGAGCAGCCTTCAGGCACAGTTCACCTCCGCTCCCTCCTTTCTCTACCCTGCAAGCAGCATCCCCCCGGGTTTGAGCACAGTCCCGCCACAGCACTGCAGCCAGGATTCGGCTTGGATGCCGTCCATGCCAGAATGCTTCATGCTCAGCCAGGACCACAGGCAGCAGCAGCACAACAGACCGACAACCTATAGGGAAGGTATAGGGTGATGCTTTTATCACCCCAACTGCTTACTACAATAAGCAGTATTGAAATACGAGTTACGCTCCCTTTAGCCATGCTACAAGCCCACCCCTACCCTCCACAACCTTTACCAAGCAATGCTAACACTAGATAGAAAGTTTTGGCAAATGATGAAATCTAGGAATTTTTTAAGATCAGGTTACACTCTTAGGCTGTAGACTCAGCTGAGGCCAATTTACACGCCTGCACGATTTAAGTCACCCAGCTCTGGGTTTTGAGGATTAATAATTTGAAGTTTGCAGAGGCATCATATATTTGCCCAAGTGAAAGAGCGCTATCATGCTTTATACATCAGCGATAATTCTCCTTGCAAAATTCCCTGTTCCCTTAAGGTTTTAACCAATTTAGTACGGGAAGCACAGACAACAGCAATTTCAGGACACACATACTGCAAACACAAGATCCCAAGTGGATTTTCACAGATCTGTGTGCATGCATATCTGATCCAAAGTTGCCACACTTCCCTTGAACTTAACAAAACTATCACATCGAGAAATCACTATCTGGTGGCCATTGCATTAGGGGAGAGAAAAACTCTTAAAATCTCAGTTCTCAAAACTCAGAGATTTCAAAGGCAGCACTGGAACCCCTGCATGTAGAAACCATAACATCAGCACAGGATTAATACCAGAGGAAAAACCCTATCTCCAAGCAGAAACCAAGTAATGCTGATTTAATTATCGTAATCTATGTAAAGCAAACAAGTGCATTTATTCTAAAACAAGATAACTTGTTTGAGCAGTAAGGCAAGCTAATTTGTCTTTCAGTTGCTGGCAATCGTGCTGTGCTTTCTGACCTTTGCCTGCAGAAAGCCAAACTTGTTTCCTACTTCTGAAATGTTCTTGCTGTCAATAACTCTGTAATTTGCAACACAGACCTAGCTCCCTGCCCAAGGGCCGGGGGGATACAGCTTGATGTGGACTTGACCTCTCACGACGGTGATGACAGAAGACGTTATAAGACCAAAATTACCAGAAAAGACTCAATTACCAACAAACTCCATCAGCTCCTCTCTCACAGCAAGAAGGGAAAGCAGTTCTCCTTTTCTACAGTTCTAAGGTTGTTCTTTGGTGAATGTCTTATCTCCTTTCCGGCTGTACGAAACAAAGGTGTGTTCCTCACTACGAGGAGGAAAGGGCGTAAGATACCTGCTGTGTATGTTTACATCAGCATTGTATTAGTAACACAGGCATACACTGACACGCAAAAGATGACACACCTTTTCCCCAACTTTTTGCATGCAATAGTTTACACCACACAGCACCAATGTAATTAACCTTGAGCAAGGGGAAAAGCAGAACACTGTCAGAAATACTGTTCTGGATGACCTGTTGAACCCTCTTGCTTCCCTTAATCCCCCAAAGGAGGCTTTCTTGTCCCTCACTCCCTAGCTCCCTGCTACTGCTACGATAAATGCCACATTCCAGCACAATATTTTTTTTGCATCAT
This sequence comes from Charadrius vociferus, assembly GCF_000708025.1. Lineage (NCBI taxonomy): Eukaryota > Metazoa > Chordata > Aves > Charadriiformes > Charadriidae > Charadrius > Charadrius vociferus. Next base: position 244,839 of record NW_009649190.1, on the reverse strand, counting down.
CGCATAAACTTATAACTTAATGGCTTCAGGGCAGGAAGTCTTCATTTTATGCACACGTAAGCCTAGTTAGCTTGCAGAACAGCAAATTTACTGTTCCCAAACACACACCAGACAGGCCTTCTACAGCCTAAGAAGAGGCATGGAGTGACCTTGACCACCATACTTAGTAGCAGAGTCAAGTTTCAGCAAAGAAATCAGAAAGATGCTTCAACCCTCCATCACAGATTTTCTCTCTGTTGAGAAAAGCAATTCATACAGTTTTCAGCTAGGGCAGATTTCAAGCATTCAAGGAAGAGCGATTCCTTCAGCCTGCATTCACTTAGACCAAGGTTTGCAAAGCATCATCCTTCCCCATGAAGGGTCATTTGGTTGAAAATGCATATAAACGTGGCTAGCCAAAAAAAAAAAAAAAAATTTTGATGAAACTGTAATATTTCAGGTTCTTAGTCTTCATCTTACCATCAAAACAGAAGACAAGTCCAGCTGATCCTACCACATGCACACTCAGGCACAAATACTAGAATGCCAAATGCCAGTCACTCATCTACACACACACACTGGTTCCCACAGATGCTCACTCCCCGGATCTCACAGCACGGAAGCAAGCACAAGGGTTCCACATACACCCCAGCATCTAAGCGATGCAAAGAAAAACAAACACATAAAACTTTAGATTGACTGAACCATGGACGTTTTTATTATGGGGAAAGGATTAATAGCGCTGCCCGAGTTCTGCAATCCAAATGGCAAAGCTAAGCATGGCTGCTCCTACTGCCACACACTCCATAATTCAACAGCACTCACAAATAACAATAACAATAAAAAAATAAAATAAATCCATGCCTATTCACTGAAACCTGACCATTTTTGATTCCCCCCTCAGAACACCTATTGCCTAAAGGGGAAAAGCCGCAGCAATCTTCCAGCACACCAATAAATCCAGCCTCATACACCACTCCCCCACCACCACCCCTCTGCCACATAAATTCATCACTTGCTTGCGCTTCAGCTTTTTCTTTGTTTAATTTTGACTTCCTACACTTTCCCAACTAAGCAGGGAGGTGCAGCTGTTCCAGCCTCTCTGGAAAAAAAATTCAGGCAAGAAGGCAGCCCTCTTACATACACCACCGAGCAAAACTTGCACCTGGCAATGTCAAGGTCGTGGTTATTCTTCTCTGACCACGAGGTTTCCAAACTGTTTCAACAAACCACAGAGAGGTCTGCACCAGGCAAGACGCCATCCACCCACCCCAAATCACAAGCTACTCCCGACTCCAACGTCTCTGGCGGCGGACACCCCACAGAACACGGGTGGCACCGGACCCTCACCCCCTCCGCAGCGTTTCTGACCCCACCACCTTTAACCTCAGCTGAGGAAACCCCAGCCACACATGGCTGCTTCCAGTCTGCTACGGAAAGTCAAGCGTCCCACTGCACGGGAATACCCAAAAAATTAAAATCTGGGCCTAGCACTAGCCGGACAGTCCCTTTATTTTATTTTTTTCTTTCTTCCTTTTTTTCCTTTTTTTGTTTTTAATGCATTTTCACCCAAATCCCCCAAGTGCGACTGGACCTTTTCCTCCCAGGTCTGGGATTCCCCCAACTCCCTGAAGCGACTCAACAAAAGCAATAAAAGTTTCACGGGGGCGCACAGAACAGGGAAATCCGGCAGCGAGTACGACCCAACGCATCCAAAATAACCCCGAACTCCAAACCCACAGCCCCAGGGAGGGCAAGGGACGCTCCAGAAGAGCGCTGGCACCCACGAGTGGGTGAGACACCGCCTCCTCCAGCGCCGGAGGGTGACAATGTGGCAGCGCAGCTGGAAAACCAGGGTGCACAGCTGGGTCAGGGGGGCAGCGCTGATCCCGACTCAGCAAATACACATATATAGACTTATATAAAAAAATATACATACACACACACATAAAAGAAGATGACGGCACCCGTCCCGCCAGGGAAGCCCGCCCGGCGCAGAGGCTGAGAACCGGTCGCAACTCACCACTCAGGTAGTTGGTCCACTTGTACAGCACCCCCTCCATGGCGGCCGGCCCCCGCCCCCATGCAGCGCGGCCGCCC
>NW_009649190.1:222877-242050 GCF_000708025.1 Charadrius vociferus | reverse complement strand
GGTGCGGGCCGCCCTGCTGGGCGCGGCGCTGGGCTGCGCGGCCGCGGCTCTGATCCCCGCGGCTGACGTGAAGGTGGAGGTGCTGCAGAAGCCGTTCCTCTGCCACAGGAGGACCAAGTGGGGGGACATGATGCTGGTTCACTACGAGGGCTACTTGGAGAGGGATGGCTCCATGTTTCACTCCACGTAAGTAGCTCGCTCCGGGGGCGGCTCGCCTTCGAGCGGGCTGGTGGGTGAGCTTCTGAGGGGAAATATATATATATCTTTATATGTATTTTAACGTGGGTGATTTCTTTTGGCAGTGCTTTTCTGAATCTGGACCCCTCACAGTGGCCCACAATCCATCTGCGAAATAGCTCCGTAAGGAGTGTTTTGTGGAGGGCGGGTGGCTTTCTATTTTATTTTTACAATTATCCCTCACTCCCAAAACGCCCAAATTTGCGGTTTACCTGTGTGCAAGGAAACAAAAGCAATGCGTGCGTGCTCATAGCACGCCCTAGATCTTGTTTGTTCCTGAATTAAAGCATCTTAAATAACGGCTGCACAAACTTGTCAGTGCGACTGTTTCCACCGCCACCTATTTCCAGAAAGTTTGGTTTGCCTTTATACTTTGACAGTTTAGGAAGCACCGACTCGCAGCGCTGTTTAAGGTGCACACCAACAGTAAAGCTTGTCTCCTTTCCCTTTGTCAGATGGAGGCTATAAATTAAATCTTATTTAGCTTTTGTTTTCTGGTTAGTCTGTAGAAAGTACAGCCGTGTGGCGTTTGTTAAAAGATGGGGATGTTAGGCATCCTCTCCCACAATGTAGACACAGGTTTTGGTATATTATCTCAAGGGTTTAGTAAGTCTTCTGCTATGCACGAATTTCTGTCTGGTTTCTAAAGCAAACTTCTAGGGGAGAAATCTGCCTGTAATTTAATTTAAAAAAAAAAAAAAGTTTTATATATCATTCCACTACGGGCAGCACAATGACAGCTTTTCATTGCTGAAACGGCATATTCTTCACCTGCCACTGACCAGGCAAATCAACATACCAGAGCCACAGTAATGCAAGTAGGAGGAAGAGCCAGAAATTCATGTGAGTCTGCAACGACTTGCTAATGTTGCCTTTCCTGTAAAACATCAACGATGTGTTAATAGTGGGAGACAGCAAAATGCTCAAGTGTCTGTAGGCTATGTCTGAAGTCTACTTTTGTGGAACGTATTTAGAATGTTTTGCATGTTTATGCTCTTGCAGATGATTTAAACTAAAATCTCACTAATTTTCTCTTGTAGTTAACCTGCCTCTCTAAAAGGAGTTCTAGTGACACTCTAAGTTTTTGCTGCTGACTAACTTCTGTAAGTGCTCTGTTTTCTTGTTAAGCACCTTTCCTGCATGACTAGTAAACTGAGCTTTTAAAAGTCTGTGTCTGTCAGTAGAGCGAAAGTAGTCCTGGAGTACCACCTGGTTAAGTTGTTAAAGGGGCTTGTCTGCCTATTTTAATGTTTTGCATGCATTTGTTACTGTTTTTCTAGACTACCTGTTGTGTAGTTGGTTTTTTTTCCTAATGGCTTTTTTGGAAGAGATGTGGTTGATTCTTCTAAGCATGTTTTGAAAGTATATTGTAATCACGACCAAGCTGGTTTTTGATTTGCAATTTGCCAAAGAGTATGCATGGCCTTGAATGTAGATTTTTAAGCAGAAATGCCTTTCTAGTCTGATCAGTTTCAAAGTGGAAATAGGTGATCAGGGAGGTGAAGGTGGGGATCCAGGTTGCTCAGTATTGTTATAGACATGCCATGTAGATATTTTGTTTGTTTCCACTTATTAAGGAACCTTGTCATGCAAGGCATCAGTTTTAAAGACTTTAAAAGTCTAGGTCTTTCATTTAAGAAATGCCAAGGTGCCAAATAGTGGTGTGGTTTTAGTTATATATCTATGCTGTGAGCATATTCCATCTATTCCACATGCCTTTTGTGGAACTTGCTGTCTAAAGACTAAGTGGTTTATTCTGTTCTTTTCCAGTCACAAGCATAACAATGGTCAACCTATGTGGTTTACACTTGGCATAAGGGAAGCTATCAAAGGCTGGGACAGAGGTTTGAAGGACATGTGTGTGGGAGAGAAGCGGAAGCTAACTATTCCACCAGCCCTTGCTTATGGAAAAGAAGGGAAAGGTAAAACACCTGGAGTCCTTCCCTTACTTTAATTGTTTTTAATCTCTGTATTTTTCTGTTTTTCTTGGCCTAAGAGGTTAGCGAGCTTTCAAGCTTTCCAGGTTGATTCCATTAAATAAGAAACGTCGATTGAGTCAGGTGCTTTTTCTCACAAATTTGTTCTCTGCAGAAATAACCATTAAGTGGTTACATGGTGAATGAAGGAAAAAACAGGAATTGATGGTAGCTGGTGTGTGGTATGTCCTGAGTGTCTTTTCTGTTAGTGCTGCGCTCAACAGTGCCCCGCTTTTTTTTTCTTTTTCCCCTTTCTCTTTACAGTCAAGCTGGAAGTGGTTGCGTAGGTTACAGTTGGCTTTTTGGCTGTTGCATCTGTGTTTGTGGTAATACTTCATGAATGTGCATGTGCAAGCCTCATTCTTACTTGCAGGTTTCTCTTAGAACCCTAATAAACCCCCTGTACTGCTACCCAACCAGTTTTTAGCTGATACAGTGAAAATTCACCATTTTTTTGTAGGGACACTTAATCCTTTCTCCCTTTTAGCTGTTTTCAGTTTGGGCAGTAGTCCCTGTTATCCATGCTAAGATATGCAAGTACATGGGTAGTCTTGTTGGTATCTACTGAAAATGTATTGAATAGTGTACAAACATTTAAAATCATTGTAGTGTTTTTTCAACCTGTTTTTTTCAACCAACTAGTGAAGTTGTTTGGGGTTTCTCCTTTCAAACACTTCCAGACTCCTATTTTAACAGGAGGGCCAGATTGAGAATTTGCAGTTAAATGAGTGACAGCTTGAATAATTTGGGAAGGTTACTTTTTCTGCCTTATGGGGTTTGTTTTAGTTGACTTTTGTAGAGCAACTATTAGGAATATTTTGTTATGACAACGGTTATCACAAATGACCTAAGATAATGCAAGGATTCAAAGCAGAATGGATAGATGTCTTGGAAAACATAATCCTTCCTGCTACTGTCCTCTCCCATTAATCTGAGACTTTTAGGAATGAAGAGTGTTTGCTTCTCCGTATCTTCTGGCAAGTAGGGCTGAACATAAGCTAAGTAATACTCCATATTACTCCATGTTAAGTAACACGCCATACAGCATACTCCATACCCTCCTTTCTTGAAAGTATCCTTTTAAAACATATTTTCCTAGAAGCCTTAGTTTGGGGTTCAAGAGATAGTATTAGAAGTACAGGAAAATTGTGGTGTTCAGTTAGTTGACTGTATGCAGGGCACAACTGTAAATTTTTCCACAAAAAGATACTAAATGCTGCAGTGCTCACATAGTCATCACAGGCCTAGTTGGCTTGATTAATATGCAAAGCACTACAGTTGTTCTTGCAAGCCTCACCTCTGTGTTTCGTGCAAGAAGGTTGAACAAGTAAACACTGCTAACTGCTGTAAGAAATTACTTGCTTTAGGAAAACTTTGAAGTATTTGAACATAATTGTGTTGCTATTTTCAAATCGTGCTGTTGAAGACAGAATTATTCCATTTTCTTCATGCTTTCCTCTGAACGTATGTCATTTCTCTAGCCTCCCACCTTGCTTACTGTCTGACTTGAATGATGAGTCAGATGCCTTTTTCTGTGACACTCAGAAAAATTACCTGTGCTCTGAACTCTAAGCATGCCGCTGTGCCCTGTATTTCCAGAAGTTTCTGCACATTTATTCATCCCAGAAATCTACAAGCCTGTCTGTTGCTGCAGCTCAGGGTGTATTTAACACCATAGCTCCAAAATAGCAGATGTAGATTAGATCTTCCCCTAGCTTCTCAAGGCACAGGAATTATTTTTTGGGGGGTGCTGCCATCCAATATAGAAATATATTTGATCCTATTCAACCTCTCTCTATATAAGGAGCAAAGTGGTGTGCTAAAAGGTTTTTGACAGTAGCGTCAGTCTTCAGCATGAAGGTATATCACATCACTGTAAAAGCTAGTACCTGATAAACTGAAACTCGAGGGGTGGTGGCATGGAGTGGGGTGGTCTTTGGCACTATTAGGAAATCATCAGTCTGTTCACCTGCATTAAAAATGGCATGATGCCAACACATGTCTTTTGAGCAGGTTTATATACTTAGTTTCCGCTGTGTGTTTGGAAATAGCTCAGCGCTTTGTGCAGCAGTCCAGAAGCAGCTGTGGGATACTGCCAACATTGCTGCCCTTCTGCCTTCCTCTGCCAGAAGAGTTTTTCCAGTGGCAGAATAGCAGGTACAAGGCATCAGTTGGCAGTGGAGAGGACTTTGGAGACTGGCAGAGTTATGGTGTATCAGGAGGACTGAACTTCCCCTTCTTGCTACTGTCTCCATCAGTCTTGGCTGTATGTTGCAGTAGTGGCCACCTGGCTGGCTGTACAGTCTCTTTCACTGTTTTCCACATTATCTGTCTCTAGCCATGAAAAAAAGATTCAGGAATGTTGTCTGATAAACCTGTGATGATGATTGCTGAATTGAGCTCATATCAACGTGTACTAGTCTCCAACAAAACTAGTTACATCTAAAGTTGCGTGTGTGCTGTAAGGGCTGCTCAGGATCCAGGCTACAGTCTGAAATAGTTATCGCTGTTATCACTGTTACAGATACTCTCCTTGTTAGTTCAAATTGTGGTATGCTTTGAAAGTAGTAGGATTACTGGAACACTGCTCTGATGCATATGGTTTTTCTATGGCACTCAATATGTAATTGTCTTTAAATTTTCTCCACATTTACCATTTTGGACAGGAAAAATTCCACCTGAGAGCACACTGATTTTCAACATTGACCTTCTAGAAATTAGGAATGGACCAAGGTCTCATGAATCATTCCAAGAGATGGATCTTAATGATGACTGGAAACTGTCCAAGCAAGAGGTGAGTTAAGTTACCATTCTCGTGAGCAAACCTAACTGGATGGGATAGTGGAAAGTGAAAGATAAGCTTAGCTTGATCCTCTTAGGGAAGTATCTAAACACAGGTTGAATTTTAGCTACTACTGTGCACAGAGCAACTCCGCAAGCAGAATACACACTAGTATTAGTCACATGGGGAAGAGTGAGTCTCTGTTCTTCCTGGAGATGACTTTCAATGTTGCTGCCTTACAATTCTGCTTTTTTTGTCTTTGGAGTGTTACGCCTTTTCATGTCAGTATCTTTCCTGCTGAATGCTCTTGAACTACTATTCCTGGCTTAACAATTAAACTCCTGTCTGTGCTTTGCCTTTCTTGCGTGGCTTCAGCTCATGTACTTTCTTACACTTTAACGATAGATATTTTTTTTCCAGTAAAACTAAGCCAAGGATGCACATCTATGCTGTACCGTGCTGAGCCTTGGCTCCCAGTAGAACTGCTGGACTCGGGGGTTCAAAAGCGGCCTCAAACTGAAGCATAGGCGTGTGCCCCATGCTTATGGGAGACTTGGATGAAGTAAAACGTCATAGAAATATAACCAGACTTCAGGGCTTTTTTGAGTTAGTTGCTGACTTACAAATAAGATGAAATTAGAAATTCTTCTGCTGTAGGACAGTCATGTGTCATAGCAATTACTGTCTGAAGGATGTGTATTCAGCATTATTCACCTTCTGTTTGCCTCATTTTCAGTCTTCTGCTTTACCGATGTGCAAAAGTTATCCATGAGAAGTTAGGATAAACCACTGAGTTTGTTTTAACTGGGGGTTGGTACAGTTTTCTAGGCCCAAAGACTAATCTTTTGTACTGTGCATCAGACAGACAGACAGTGTCAGTGTGTTCAATGTCTGTATTAGAAATGTAAGCAATGACCCTAACAAATACCAGAGTGTGAAATGGATAAAACACACCTGAAACATGGCCCATTTATCTTGCTGTTAACAGTCCACTGTTATGGTTCTTATTATACAAGTTGTATCTGTTTGACAGGTGGGTATGTTGGTATTGATACTCTTGTAGAACACTTGGGATCTCAATAGTTAAACCTTAAACTCAGTAAAAAAAAAAAAAAAATCTGATGTTGTTCAAAACACTGCTCAGCATTACCAGCTAGCTTAGCATAAATAACTGTTCTACTAGTCTGTGTAAAAGCTACCTTAAATCTTTGTCCCTCAAAACTTTGAGATGTCTAGAAATAAGTCTTTATTAATGCAGTTCCCATTGGAGCAACAAAAGCTGAGATTGTGGACGGATCTCTGTTTGGGGTGGCTGTTTACATCACTTTGTTAAAGTGCTAGGATGTATGTGAAAAAGCTGTTTGGGTCTCTGACCAATTGGTAGCTAATAACTTCTGCCTAACTATTTATACTTTGCTGTATAGACATCAGATGACAGGTTTTTCTGGCTTGTTTTTCAGTCAGATAACATAAAGATACAACAACTGATTTGCTGGTTTTACTGTTTCTTATATTACTAAAAAGAGCCTTTCATCACTGAACAGGGCTGCAGAATCAGTCAGACAAGTAGTATTCTGGCAGTAGCATAGGAAAGAAGGTATCCATTGTCTGATACCACCATGCTGAACATAGTGGCCATCTCTTACACTGCAGTAATCAATTCTTTCATAAGCCTAAAAACATTAACTCTTGCCTTTTTGTCTAATAGGTGAAAATTTACTTGAAGAAAGAATTTGAAAAGCATGGAGCAGTGGTAAACGACACCCAGCATGATGCTTTGGTTGAAGATATATTTGATAAAGAAGATGAAGACAGTGATGGGTTTATATCTGCAAGGGAATTTACATACAAGCACGATGAGCTGTAGAAAAGGGTGGCATAATTTTTTTGACACAAATGGCAATGACTTAGACTTTCTGGTTCTCTTGTTGTCTTAATTCTGTGTTTTGGAGTTGACAGCTGCTGTTGGCAAAGAAACACTTTGTTTATATAGAAGAGAATTTCTTTTCATTATGTACAAATGTTTTAAACTATTCTAAAGTATGAAAATGTACATCCTTTTATGCAGCAAACTTGCACATCAGTGTGTTTTAAATTTTGTATTAACTTATTTTTCAGAAATGAAACAAACTTTCTAGTTATCAAACATTGTGAAAATCAATCCCGTTCAGTGCCTTTCTTTGGGGTATTTTTTGTGTGTTAAGATCACTTTCAGTGACTCCTTTATGTATAACTTCTAGGCTGTGGCTTAATTACTTGACCTTCCTTCTTGTGTGTCACTGCTTAAAAAGCAGTGTGCTGACCTTGGGTTTTTTTTTGGTGCAGATTTTTTTAAAAAAAATGTGCTAGAAGGTATCAGCATCTCTTTATACAGCTGAGAAACTGATAGAAAGATAAATGAGAAGAATGGCTATCCTGTACTGATACTGCTCTTCTAAAGGGAGAGTGTTACCAACTGTGCCAATAATTGTCGGCATTTTTCTTTAAATTATGTGAACAAAGCAGAAGTTAAATGTCAGCCTTTCGCTTTTAATGTCAAAATGTTCTAGGAAATGCCTTGTAACTTGGAAAATAGCAAGTTGTGCTGCAGTGCAGAGGTGGTGTCCTTAACATATGTACATACATGCTTGTTTTGAAACTCAGAGTTTGCATTCGTGAAGAAAGATCCTTTCTCCTCTCAAGTTGAGATCTTGAGCAAAATGTTACAAGTCTGAAGTTTATCCCATTTGCAGAAGGGGAAGATCATACTGATGGGAGGATCAGTATGGCCTGAAGAACAATTTGCATTTGCTTGCCTGCTTTGCAACTGCCTGAGTTACAGAACTTGTTTCATTGCTGCCCCTTTGCAGTATTTTCACAAGTAGCACACAAGTGATGTGAAATTTAAAAAATAAAGTGACTTTTTAGAAAAATAGAGGCATGAGGTAAGTGTTACGGTGGTGTGTCTTTACAGAGGTGGAGACCATGAGGATTTTAACTCCATTTTGTGTGTGTTTGAACTCTTTCTGGAGAGAAAGAAACACTTTGCAATTGTCTGGGGTTTCTTAAATGAGAGGGCAAGGTATCTCGGGGAAGGAATTAGCCTGTATCCTGGCACCACTAACATATGGGTCTCTGAACATGGTATTTTACTTGAAAAATGTTGCTCAAGGCTGTGTACAGACACAAAGCAAATCCAGTTGTTTGAAACAGATTGCTGCATTGCACTAATCCTTAACTATTGCCGATTGAGACTCTACATTTAAGGTTCTCAATGCTGTAGATGAGCTAGATGTGTTCCCTGCCACCTAGTGTTGCAAGTTAAGTATTAGAAGACTACTTTATTAAACAGAGTTCAGCTACATGTGGCCACTACACACTTCTGCCAATAGTGACTGTTTGGGGGGGGGGGGGGGGGGGGATAAGGAGAGGGATGCTGGTAGGGTGTCTTGTGTTTTTGTGTGGTTTGTTTGTTGGTTTTTTTTTTAATTTCTTCCAGCATTTTGTGGCTGGTGGTCAGAATTCCAGATCACATAGGCCATATACTTTATTTTCAGTAACCTGTAGGTCTTTTTCCTCAATGATACCATCTAGTTTTCTTGAACCCTTTTATACTTCTGCTTCCATAATGTTCTATGGCAGTGAGTTTCACTGTAGAAGAGCGAGGAAAATGCTTCCCCTTCTTTTAGGCTTGTTGCCTGTCCTGTTTCTTGTATTGTGAAGAAATAATGAATAATCACTACCTTAATCTTACCAGTCATGATTTTGTATATTGTTGGTTTTTTTTAAAATTTTCTTTTCTCTCATCCCTTATGAAAATTAAGCTTGCCTGACTTCATCTCTCCCAAGGTTGCTTATGTGTTCTGTGCTGTGTGTCTTGATTTCCCCTACAGTCACCAGAGCACTGTGCCCTTGGTGGCAGCTCATCACATTTATGTTCTTCATGCTATATTTGGATAGATGCCGTATCAAATAGTTTCCTGTCTTTCCCCGTTGACTACATGGGGACCCTAGGCAATTAGCACAGCCTAGGCCGAGGAGGGCTAATAGGATATGAAGTTGACCCTGAAGGCAATCTTGCTTAGTATGCAGGAACTGGCAGGTACTCAACCAATGCGCTGCTGGGGAGAGGAGAACTGAGACTTGCGTTGGGTCTGACAGGGTTTTGGATGATAGTTTGCAGTGTTTAGCATGTTCTCCAAAAATCTGCCCGGGGAATGAAAGCATAAAAGCATGAAATAAAACTTAACCCAGATTACTGACCAAATGAATAAACAGTTAAGCTTAAATAGTGGGGTACCAGTGTATGCCTTCAGTAAGGGCCAACTGTTGTTACCTTTGTATTAAGCAGGAGTTAGGAGTCAGTGAATGCTGTGAAATGTACATATGCATTATCTTCTACTTGGACTTTTAAAGCATTTCATAAAAATAACTTTCAGTCAACATGTGCTGTAGTTAATTTATTAATGCCAGCACAGTATTAAAGCTGCAGGACCAAGATGCTTTATTTGCTGTCATGTGTAGGTTTGTGCCAGAGGAGAGGATTGGTTTTGTTCTTTGTCCTTTTCTTGGTAGCTACATTAAATTTCTGAAATTGAACTGAAAAAAACCTTTCGAAAGTGCAGAATCAGCAGCAGATTTGAGAAGTCACTTCAACTTTATTACTGTTTGCTCTCGTTAGTCTTGTGAAGGTGAAGGGATTTCTGAGGTAGAAATAGCACTGCCTGTCTTAACCTCAATTGCATCTGCTTGTTAATCCGCAGGGCATACTGCTGCAGTGCCAGCGGGAGCCAGCTCGCTGCCTGCAGGAAGGCAGAGGCAGGCAGCTGCCTGTCCTCCAAGGGGAGAAGGGAATATTGGAACTTCGGTGGCACTCAGCAGTGTTTTGGCTGGCTTATGTGTGAAGTGCAAGGTGTATTTCCCCTGAGGAAAACAAATCCTTGCTGCTTGTCTGTAAAATGCAACGCTTGAAAAAGTGGAGAGGGCTCAAAACAGCGTTGTGAGCACATACCAGATCGTTTCTCCTGCATCTTATAGCCTTCACATGTTTCTTGTTGTTTTGTGGTTATATAGGAAAATATGTACTGATGTTTTTTAGAACGTGTCATTCAGAAGCCTGTCATTCAGAGCCACTACCCAGCAATTGCAGTGGGAGTTGCTGCCTTGTGTAGGTACAGAAGCAGCCTTCAGAGCTCATTTTATTTGAAAATTCTTGATATGCAATGCAATGACACAAGAAAGCTTTTGGCAAAGCTTCAGGAATGGTGCTTGTAGTCTGAGATGTTTCTTAAAGCATTCTTTGAGATCAACTGACAAGGCAAACAGTGTTGAAAATGATGGAATCGCTTTATTGGGTCTTAAATGTTTTGCTTTTTCAGTACCTTATGTCCTTGTGCTGCCAGCAACATCCCCAGTATAGAGGTGTTTTGGTGAGTACTGTATATGACAGTCATAAAACTGCAGTGTTAAGTACATATTGAACAAACTGCTACCATAGGTTCTTCTTCATGACACTTTGAACGAAAATGATCCACGGGGTTTTTCCTGAGTACTTCAGTGTAAAAATAGGTGGTAGAGGTCAGCCTTTAAATTACAGTTGGCTTTGTCGTACATGCTCCCCACGCCCCGTCATTTCTGCTGTGTCCCTTGACCCAGAAATCCCAGTTTCATATGGCAGGTGAGTATCAGCAGGATGGGAGAGCTTGCTGCTGCTGCTTTGGGGCATTCTGGGGAAAGGAGGAAAGCTAGGGGAAGTGTGGTGAGAGAGAGTGGAAGTACGCAGAGCGATGTGAGAAATGCAAAAGATTTTGTTTCCTAGATCCTTTGGCATCTGCTTACTTGGCAGAAAGAACATTGGCAGCCACTGATGTAAGTACTGCAAGATATAAGGCTGGTTCCTCATCTGATTTTGACTAGAAATTGCTGCTTCAGCCAGTTTCTAGATGGACTTTTATGACAAAGTTCAAATTCACACCTCCAAGGTCCAATGAAGAATATTTAGAATAGGTAGGTTGCGTTTGACTGCTTCTTAAAAATAAATCAGCCACATTATAGAGCTTTAGCAAAAAAAACCCCACAAAACCCACCACCCCAAACCCCTTCATATATCTTCAACACTGAATTGGTTTTGGTAACAGGAAATAAAACAAAACCTGCTTATATTTGTATAATCCTGGATAATTTTAGCCTCTCTTGGAAGTTAATCATAATGCTTACATTCTGTGCCCTAGTTTTCTCCTGGTACGTAGGAAAAAACAACTGACAAAATAAGGATCTTTCTTTAGCTATCCTGCTTCTGTTTTCATCCTTGTGCTTGATTATGTCAAACAGTTTCACACAAGAAATGTAATTGAAAAGCTCAGTAGGAAGCTACGTGTCTGTCACAGGGACAAGGACCTTCGTTATCAGCTTTCCCTGCCTGGAGGGGATTCAGATGGAGCCTCCCCCTGCATCACACTTCTTCCTTCTAGGAGATTCTGTTCCAAAAGCAGGCTGGTTTCGCTAGGGGTTGCCCTGGGTTAGGAGCCTTGTGGTACTTCTGTTCTCTTGAGCGATGGGGGGGGGGGGGGGGGGGAAGTAGGAGCTTGGTTTAGCTGAGACGTTTCCCATGAAGACAGAGGGTAGTTTGAAACACGTCAGGTCAGTAATTTTGTTCAAGGTTGCTGAAGGCTGTGTTCCTGATGGAGGGCTGGAGTTTGTCCACGGGGGTAGTATTTTTTCTTTTTTCTTTTTTTTTTAGTTCTAACTGCTGTACATCTCCATTAGATAAACAAGATGCAAAGCCACTTTTAAAATATTAGGATCTGACTGCAGAAATCTAGTAGAGCCACCTCTTCAGAGCTCCCTAAAATCCCAGTTAGATGTTTTTAGAGCAAAAACATGAGGCTGATGCTAACTACCATTAAGAGCTGCTCTTCACATTAGATACAGTGCTTCTAATTTCTAGTTTGTGTCATGACCTGCTTAAGGAGATTAAATGATGCAGGATAATTGATTCCTCATCTGGGAGTCAGACTGAAAGCATTAAATCAATCCCGTCCTCTTACATTTTATTGCCTTTGAAATTTCTTTAAAGCAGATGATGTTTCCTTTTCTGCCTCTTTCTCTGGATAGAGAAATAGGTAATACCTATTTCTTCTGTGTGCTTGGCCTGCTGTCTTTCTGGGAGTAAATAGCACAATTTAGCTCTGGTCTCTCTAATCTGCTGGGATATGTCCTTAGAGAACAGGTTTTCATTCCATAAATGCAAAGCAAAAAGTTCTTAGTGACCCTGCATCCATGTCTGGGTATGGAATCTATATGGCTATAGTTAACATACTAATCGTAGCTCACAGGAAATTATGTCCTGCTGGATTTTACTCTTAGTAACACTGACCACAACACTTTGAGGTAAGACTGGTGATATTCCTTCCTTTTAACAGAAGGTAAGAATTTGCATCCACTATTTCAGCCCTTATGTGCTGTCATGTCCTCATTGCTATTGTGGCTATTACTAGTTGGGTTAAAACCTGGGCATAACATGGTTACCTGGACATCGGGATGTAGAGTTGCACTCTGAAATAATTTGACACTCTGCCTCTGCAAAGCTCAGTCTGAAGCAAAGCTCCCAGACACGTGGCGCTCACCTTGCGGCTGACAACGGAGCACAAACTGCAGTGGGAGCACGTATGGAGCAGAAATGGCCAACACTTCTATTAGTTTGGTACCAGATCCTGCTACTGCAAACCTGAGCCAAGACCAGCTCACCATGGCACCCTTTCACAGCCACAACTAGCTGTTCACGCAGAGGTGGGGCTGTGTGAAGGCAGGCTGGTGAGGTGGGCTCTCAGATGCCAATTAATATGCTCTGCCAGACCTCTGCTGGCTTTGAACCTTCACACCTCGCTGCTTAAGCAGGCAGCTGCAGGAGGGCAGCACAGGGATGTGCCAATGTCTCTGGACAGACTGGAGCGGAACCAGCCAGGCTTGAGCTGTCACACCACTGCCTGGTGTAGGCAGGTTCTCCACGGGAAGGCTTGGAGCAAACAGCAGGGGTCCTTGCACTGGGGGGAAATAGCAGAGAAAATAGAATCATAGAGTATCTCGGGTTGGAAGGGACCCATAAGGACCATGGAGTCCAACACTCTGGTCCTTGCAGGGCTATCTAAAACAAACCCACACGACTAAGAGTGTCATCCAAATGTTCCTTGAACTCTGACGGGCTTGGTGCTGTGACCCCTTCCCTGAGAAGCCTGTTCCACTGACCGACCACCCTCTCAGTGGAGAACCTTTTCCTAATGCCGAGTCTGAACTTCCCTGACACAGCTTCATTCCATTTCTTAGTGTCCTATCACTGGTCACCAGAGAGATCAGCACATCCCCGCCTTGCCGCCCCTCGTGAGAAAGTTGTAGACTGCAATGAGGTCACCCCTCAGCCTCCTCTTCTCCAAGCTGAACAAAAAAACAGGGAGGGGAACAGCTTCCCGTACCATCCAGTTTTCCTTGGCTGATATCCAGAGCCAATATAAGGAAGTTTAAAAAATGCAGGGTAATTTATTATTGACATTTCTTTATTAAAAGATGTACATAAAGAATAACACACAACCAGCATGAAATGTACAATACAGTTTGAGAGTTTGAGCTTTGTTGTTTTTCGAGTCTCTACTCTCTACTACTATTTTCCAGTTGTATGTTGTAGACAAGGCCATTTATGTAAATGTGGGCTCTTTTATGAGCAAGAGTGTTGTGGTTTAATCCCAGCTGGCAACTAAGCACCACACAACCGCTTGCTCACTGCCCCCCAGCTTCTCCCAGTGGGATGGGGGAAAGAATCAAAGGAGTAAATGTGAGTAACAGGTATTTTTAAATATATATTTTTCCCATCCATTTGGAAGTATAGGAGCCAAAAGGACTTCTTTGTTTTTATTTAAGTTTGAAGTATTTCTGTTATCAGAGGTCCCTTCCCACCTGCAGCTATCCACCACTTGGATGAATAAGGAAAATGACTTAATCATCGAGGGGTTTTTTTGGAGTCTGGAATGCTTAAAGTGAAAAAAAACCCAACCAAAACCAACCAAACAAAAAAACCAAAAACCCAACAAAACCAAACAAACAAACAAAAAAATCCCACCAAAAATCTGCCCAAGCTTTAAGTCTCCTGAAAAGTGGAGTAATGGGAAATGCTGCAGCAAAAACACCCATAGCCTAGGAAGGATGTCACTCACTGCTCACCCCCCTCCAGTGTTGGGGGGGGGAGAAAAAATGTTGCTGACACATGCAGAACTTTTTAAGCGTACTCAGCGGACCTGTTGCTGTGGTAACTAATCAGAAGATTGTACCTTCCCTGGAGGAGTGCTATTTGCGCTGCACCAGATGGCTGATAAATCATGTAGTGGCACTTTCTGTCTCTTGTATTACTGTCCCGTCTTTTCTCTAAGTGCTGTGATTTAATTTGCAGCAATTTACACGTAGATTATTCAGACGTGAAAGGCTAAAATACGACATAAAGCTGCTTTGGGTATGCAGTCACTTTAACGAACTCTTGTATCACCTGCATAACACCAGAACTGCTTTTTTTTATGTTACTGATTTATGTTCAAGCTGTTGCAATTTTATGAATAATGCTACGCTAAGAAAAACTCTATGCTTGCGCTTTAATGTAATTTTAATAAGAGTAACTGCATAGTACAGAGTTACTGTAGCACATTTCTTGCAGAGGGAAGTGGGATGCCTTTTCCAGTTCATCGG
Organism: Charadrius vociferus; assembly: GCF_000708025.1. Lineage (NCBI taxonomy): Eukaryota > Metazoa > Chordata > Aves > Charadriiformes > Charadriidae > Charadrius > Charadrius vociferus. The sequence goes on along the minus strand of NW_009649190.1, from coordinate 227,350 downwards.
TCTGCTACAAGCGTTTCTGCACAGGCAGCATCATAACAATAGAAGCATACATGAAGCTTAAACAGGATCATTGCATAAGAAAGTAATGCTGTTGTCTCTGTATTTTCTGCTTCTTTGTTGTCATTACTGGCTTATCTTCTCAGGATGCAATATTTCCTTCTTCCACCCGCCTTGACTATTTATTATTATGAGTCAAGCTATTGTCAAGTGGTTTAGCCTCATTGTTACAGGTGCTGTTCTAACACACTAAAAAAGCCTCAGGCCCACAGACTTTATAAGCCAATAATAAGAAATGTCTTGTGACACCTTTTACAGCTATGAAAACAAGTATGCTGTCACAAGTTATTATAAATTAAAGCACAGAGAATTAAAAAAATTGGGAAAACAAAGCAACAGACTGATGCTTTTTTGATAAATCCAACCATCACTCCAGAAGGCAGCAACCTTTTTGAATGTGCAATGGAGCAGCTTAGTGCGGTTCAGTGCTGTGCCTGACAGGTTTTTAGGCACTGAGGATAGCTGCAGCACGCCCAGAGTCCTTGTAGCATGCTGCCTTCTGTCCCTGTGACACTGGCTAAGCAGTTGTGTTCTGTTATGTCACTTGTGCAATAGAAAAATGAATCACCTTCTGTGGTGCATGAGTAAGAGCTCAGCGTCGAAGCCGGCCATTGTGCCTACAATGACATCGTACGTACAGCTGCAGCCATTTACATAGATTAATCTTCAGTGGTATAATTGGATAAAGGGGGCTGCAGCCAGGATTTCTCGTATCTTTCGTTTTGAACATTCACTGAGCCCAGCAGGTGACATCTTTACTTCACATCAGAATATTGCACCTGCCGCCCTCTTTCTTTGCTATGGGCAAAGCCACTTTTAGTGTGGTGGAAGTACTCTCAACTCTCTGCTCCAATCTCCTGACTACATAAAAAACCCAAAACACCCAAGTATCATTGACACTTTTTGCTCTTTAGATTTGTTCTACGACATCAGTTGAATTTACTGGCCTATGGTGTAACTATCATCTAGAGGCTCACAGGGTTTTTCAATGTAACTAATTCTGCATGTAAAAAGTTTTGTGTTCCTGTAACTCACTGTAAGAGGAATCATTTAAGTTTAGTGGGATGCCTTTCTGGGTATAGGCTTAGAATTCTGACTTAGCAGCAACCAGCTACACTTGTTCTGTACAATCCCAGTCCATCTGATTCTTAGCTACTCCAAATCAGTGCTCTACCAGAGAGAAAAAGAATAAGGTGGTGGCTTGAAATAACAAAAATGAATACCAACAAAAGGGCTTTCTTGGCTGCACTACGCTTTCACCAAAATCTATCATAGTACATTTTTTATATATAATTTCAACAGTTGGATGGTCTTTGCCACCATCTGCATTAAGGCAGCTTCTCTCCTTCTAAACACTTTGCTGAGAAAACTATTTCCATTGGTTGTATACCTGCATGGCTGCTGTCTTGAACTTGCAGAGGAAAGTATTTTGGAAATGATGAATCAAAGATTAGTGCTGCAGTGTCTTGAGGATTTTGGGTACTAGTTCTGCTGAATAGGCTTTGATCTCCAACTAAGGAGGTGTTTAAAGAAGAACAAAAATAAACTGTACCTTAAGCTATATGTTGCTGTGTTTGCCTTTTGGTCTCTTCCTTTCACAGATAAAACATGGAACAAAGGTTCTTTGAAATTCTCTTTTCTAAAGATGTGTCCTTCCCATTCTCCTTCTTTGATGTTGCATCCCATTGGAAACTCATCTTTTACAGGAGAAAAAAACATTTTTTAATATCTATAAATTCTGCTGTTGTGTTATTAAAGGCAAAGAGCAAATAATCAATAGACAAGCAGTGTGGCTTTGTCCTAACGATTACAATTTTGTATTTTCTGTTTACGCAGCAATCTACATTCAAAGATTTCAAAGATGCAGCTGTGAGTAAATGCTCTCCCCATTTCATGTATGAGGTAATTTAATTGCCATGAGGTTACAAGCTTATGGCAGAACAACATACACCCCAGGCTCTCTTGATTCCCAGGACCATGCTCTAACCACTCATCCTTGCTGCTTTACACAGTTCATGACAGCTTACACAGAAAGGAAGCATCAAAGATTTCTGTGTCGCCAGTATGTAATCATTCTGTAGACAGTCTAATAATTCTTAGGTAGATTATACTCAGCCATAATCATCTCCACTGTAATTAGAAAATAGACTTAGTCATCTAAGTGAGCATAATATGGGTAATGTAAGTGGCGTGTTATAGGATATAATTTAAACCCCCTTTTAAATTGCACCTGCTCTTTTCATCGGCTATCTTTCTGATTCTAAGAAGCAAGCTGCCTATGACGCAGTTCATCCTTGATGTAACTCCAGAGCAAGGAATTTGGGTTGTTATGTTCAACTGAAGTTGTTACAATTAAATCGGTATAAACTCCTCAGCTTTTCAGTGATTCAAATCACCTTTCAGTTAGATATTTTAAGCAGGAGGTATCCAGCCTTTTTTCTATTGCAAAACACATTGCAGAACTGTAGTTCTGATGACAGCAAACTGATAGCAGAGGTAAACAAAGGTCTTGCTTAAAACACATAATGGAAGATTTTGGAGTATGAAGGGGTCCATGTTGTTAATGATCAGACCTTTCTAATCAAAAGCATTGAGGCTAAGTGATGATTAGTCTCTATTCAGGTTGCTGATATACCCCCAAAAGGTGCAGATGCCACATTATTTCACATTCACTGAGATTTAGACTGGGATCAGCAAATTGTTTTCTCTTTTGGTTATGTAATGAAGTTGCAACTTCTGGTCTGCAATTAAGTTTGACAGCAAAGGTGTCCAAAGCTTACCCATAATTTCCAAACACACACAGACCCATGCATCCTTCTGCTGCTTGCAGCGATGAGAGGAAATTCTTTTTGCCGCATATGGTTCCACGATTTTTCCTTCTAAATATTCTTTTCATGTTGGGTCCCACATGCAGATTCTGTCTGGCTTTTTGTTTTAACTTTCACCAGGTTATTAAACTAGATCTACTGATCTAATAAGCAGTGGGATATTTAAGCATCTTAATTCCTACCTTGTAGGAGTGCATGGCACTAACTGAAATTTGGAGTGACTATCAGTTCTGTGCTTTTTGTGGAAATTGATTCTGCAGACATGTTAGGCTGGCTTGGCCCACGTTAATGAGTTAGGCTCCTGAAGAGAAACAGGAAGAAAAGTAAATATCCTGAGGAACCCAACTCTGACCACCAAGTTGTGCAGCACTATGGTGAACATGCTGACAGGGTACTTTCAGGTAATTGGTTCTGCTGGCAAAAAGCATTAAAACCTGTGAAATGAGACAAGAGCTCAGAATAAACCTCTTGGACTATAGGCACAAAGCTCTTTTATAGATTTCTGTATTTTCTGTGCCTTCCCCAGGTTCCACACTGCTGCGCCAACCTAACATACTTGCTTCTTCCTGCTCTTACACTGAAAAGCTCTAGTTTTTAATGCTCTTTGTTCTGCCTGCTGGCTCATCCTTGCCTTTCCAACCTCCTTCCCAGCTTCCTTTTAACCTTCCCATCTTCCCACCAAACATAGTTGGCAGTCCCTTCTCCACAGCTGGTCTGGTGCAGGCGTTGGTGGAGCATGCATAAAGGTTCCTGTCCTTGAAGGCAGAGACAGAAGCACAAAGGTGCTGCCTCACACCAGCGTACGACGTCTTTTCCTAAACCAGAGCCGTTTAACCAGGTAGACATAGACCTGCATGATTAGACCTAGTAGCGAAACCATTTTCACTCTGCATGGAGGCACAGGTTGTGTGCTGAGGACAAAGCACACGGGACAGCCCCATCTGGGTGGGTTTGGCAAACAGAGCCGGCCACCGGCTCCACGTGCCATGGCATGCTGTGCCCTGCATCCCTCAGAGGGACAGTCCGTGCTGTCTTGCTCTGGGCCTTGACGGTGCTGGTGCTCTCGCACCCGAAGAGCAGAGAGGTTCCCAGGGGTTCAGCCGCTGGAGGGGCAGGTGCCCGCTGTGACGCTTCACATGCCACCAGCAGAGAAGTCCCCGATTGCGAGGTCATCCCCTCAGCTTTGCCAAGTCTGGTGGACTCCTTATCCAGCGGTTTGACTGGTTAACGAGGCAGCAACCACATTTTAAATTACCTGCTTTGCTTTCTAGACTGATCCCGCGTGTGAGACAGAGGAACACAAGTCACCCATCCAATTATATGACCTAAAACTGAATGAGTCCCTTCTCTTCCAACACCCAACACGAAGGGAGTCTCTGTGCCCCCTCTCGGTCCCAGAGACGGGCTAAGGGAAGACACGCGCGCCGCTCTCTACCCATGCACGCAAAAAGTGGAAGCATCTTCTTGGCGCCTCTGCCCCTGTGTGGCGTGGGAGGGTACACCCACCCACGCAAGGCACCAACGGCCACCACCTCTCACCCTGAGGGCAGCAGGCAGCCACCAGGAAGACCCCGGGCAAGGGCAGGAA
>NW_009649190.1:215128-222100 GCF_000708025.1 Charadrius vociferus | reverse complement strand
GGCATCGGCAACCGCTGTCCCCGGCTGTCGCTTGCCTTCCGCTGGGAAGCAAGGCTCTGCGGTCGCTGCCTTTCCTGGCTGCCAGCTGCTGCCTTCCCTTCTGCTCTTTAAGGACCCGCCGTGGGTTGTGTTCCCCCCCTGCTCCCCCCTTCTACTTTCCCCCTTCTGTTTTTCTGAAGGTGCCTTTTCATATAGTCACCTTGAAATCTAGATGCCTTCACGGGCATTTCTAAGCATACTGTTACGCCCAGGTAGGTATGTGATGGTTTCACTCACTTGAGCAGGCTGATGAGTAGGCATACCTTCCTGCAAAAGTCTGTGAAGCTGGGATCTTTATTTGTGCTACTAGAGGCTATGATTAACCTGCTTTTAAAAAAAAAAAAAAAAAGGTATTTTCTCCAGTACTGATAATTAGGGGGGGGGAAATAATCATATTACACCAGCATTTCGAGCAGAAGACAGCTTTGTTAGGGCCCAGATCATGCAAATGCACATATGTGTAAATCTATCCCTGTGAAAAATGTCCTTAGAACTGACTAAAGCCATCCATACCTGTAAGATATGAAACTTTAATAATCCCAGAGATGTGGTTGCGCTGCAGTACAGCTTCTAAATTCCGTGATGTAAACTATCTGCGTGTGCTAAATTTACTCAGAAGTTTAGAAGATAATAAATACTTGTGGGAAGTGAAGTGACTGACTCATTTGGTTATAGACTGTTACTGTTTCAGCTATTGGTCTAAAAGCGGGTTTAGAATTAGGGATTAAAAGCATCTCTGAGCGTACTTTTTTGTTCATAACATGCGCCCCAAACCCTCCAGCCAAACAAAAAGAAACCTCAAAACAAACCATCAATCATATATGTTTAGGAAGTTAATCTGTGTGAATGCAGGACTTCCACTGATTTGAGGTGAATCAAGACTGAAGTTAACTTAAACCGTTCATAGTGCTTTGAACTTTTTCAAGCAGTTCAGATCCCAGAGCTTACATGGGCAGTCTAAAAGGGCAGGTGTTATATTGAAGCAAATGTGGTGGATGGAAATCCTTTATTGATATGAGTAGGTTTTGTGCTCCGCTCCCCAGAAAGTATTTCTGATGCTTAGAGTTCGAGATTTTTATGGTAACTTCCTTTTTTGGAAGACATTTGTAACTTTTTTTCTTGGTGAAGTAGGGCATAGCTTAAGTTCCATTTGTTTATTCTTGCTAAGTTTGGTGGTTTTGGTAGAGGGTACTGAATTTGTCTGTCCACACTCCCCTTCAAAAATCCTCAACCATGGATGCTTTACGCAGCTTGCATTTGGGAAAAAGTGTGCTAGTTTATGCCAGAAGCTTCCAGTAAGAATGTCTTTATTTATTATGGACTTGAAGACTTGTGAAGCTGGACGTTATCCCTATAGTCTATTGGCTTCCTTTTTCTGTAAATTCAGCAAATTGAGAAATTGCACAGAATTGCTGTCTGTACCTGCCTCTCTTGTAAGGTACCCAAATGGCTGGTTTCTGCCATGGTGTGTTGCATTACATCCTAACATTTACAAACTCTTTGCTAGTGTTTTAACATTTGCTGTTGTTTTGGGTTATATTCTAAACTAAACTGAGGCTTCCAACAAGGTACTTCAATGCTTTTTATTTTACCCTTTGTTAACATAACAATGTTGCTAATTTGAAATGACTACCAGTCAGTGTGCATTAGCTAGTTGTATGTGGAGGTGGACAGTCTTTCCTGTGCAGTGATCAAGACCTAACTGAACTGCAAAACTGGATTGTGCTGGCTCTATGAAGAGGGAAAGCTACATGGCTAAGAATTACGCAGCAGTTAGTGATTTCTCATATGAAGTTGTGTGTTGTACAAAGATGCTTTAAATGTGAGCAGATTCTAACAAGGGTCCTTGCCTCAGTGACAGGAGGAAAAAACAGGTGCTTCTTTACGAAACGGACAGTGTTACAAATATGACCTTAGACTGCAGGCTGTAATAGCAGCTACAAAAGAAATAGAGTTCTATGCCTGCTTGGAGACTTAATTAAGTGCATTGACATCTACTCAGTGAAAAGTCTGTATAAATAATGAATTTTCCCTGTATGCACAGCCTGTGATGGAAATGAGACTGAAATCTGTTGTCTTCTGGATGACTGACCCTGATTTGTTTTTAAATAGAACTACGTTTTCATTAACATAATTCAGATTACTTGAGGCAAAAAATAAGATCCTGTCTTCTTTCGAAAGATGCCTACTTTGAAAGGTTGGATGAGAGTGTGTTAGACAATTAAAACAGAACTGGTTAGTCAAGGGACTGTAAACTTCTGTAACAGCTGAAATCTTACCATTTGTTAGGACTTTAAATTCTGAAGAGCTTTACCATGCTCATTTGATGGCCAGTATCTAATTTGTTAGACAGTCTTAAGAAACCTGGCAGCTGTGGCCAGGAATATTCCAAATTTTCCCACATAAAGCAAGGGAAATATTTTCAATTCTTTCCAGGCCTATTATGCATCAGCTCAGTTAAGTGTCTGAAGGGGGTGTACTGCTTAGGAAAGCTTTGAAATGCAACTTGATTTTGTGCCTGTGTAGGGATTTTTACTTGTAATTATTTCTTGTAATATGAAAAAAAAAGTTAACTTACTGGAGAAAGTGACCATCCAAAATCTCTGACTAGAAGCTTGAGATAACTGCTAATTTTGAGCAAATTCTTGAGAAATTTTCAGTATGTAGTTAATGTAAAAAAAAAAAAAAGAGGAAAAGTTGAACATGGCTTCTAAGTTTCAGCTGCTGATAGCTCCTCTTAGATATCTTCTCAGACATGGTTTAGAGGGACGGAGACAATCAAAGTTGAGTGTGGCACCTTCAAGTGATAAATTGGTATTGTCATGCATTGGTGGTAAGGAAAGAGTCAAACAGTTTGGCTAAGGTCTAATAATGAAATGTCCAAACGATAGGGACACACAGATCTGGCATGGTTCTGTGCTTTATATTCAGGAACAGTCTCTGCTTTCTAATTTCTTAATAAATGCAACCTTCCTCTCTCCTGATAAGTCATGCATTAAAACTGTCCAAATTGTCAATGCAAAAAAATAACCTTTCAGTGTTTCCTAAGCTGGGAACAATATTATTATTGTGCCTTTCAGTTTGCTGTCTTTGTTCTGTGCCTGCAGCTGAATGAATTTTGCTTTTCATTTCTGTTTTTGGAAACATTGCTTTTGTGCAGGATGCAGAGATCACATGTCTCTATGTGCATAAGACACTAGGCTTGTAAATGGAAATACAAGCTTGTCTCAGGCACAGGAAACAACTTAATTTGAAGGTTAAAATAGAGGTTCAAAACAAACAACTAAACCCTGAACATAGTTTTCACAGTTTAACTGACCTTTCTCCTGCCACCCCATTAAAAATATGGAAGAGTTGAGAATAAATAATGTGTGGCCTATTCGATATATTCTTCCCTTTCTAATGAGACAGCATTGATCCAAATCTGAGGACTCTTGTTCAGATGTTGCCTCTCTGTTTTTCATTGTAAATATTTCTTGCAGGTTAGGTCGCTTACCCTTTCTCCTATCTGTTTTCATTACTGTATTGAAATCTTTAAACATTACTGAAATAGTTCAGAAGCATTAGCACAGCTGGGTTTCTGTTTTATAAAAGCCCAAAATACAGTGAGAAAAACTCATCCTTTAACGCACAGAAACAAGTTGTATGTCTTCATAAAAGGTTTAATGTGCTCTCTGGACTTTGAAAGCAGCTCAAGTCTCTTTTGCAATATGAACAATAAAGAAAATGCTGTCATCACCAGAATGCACTCAGAACTTACCAGCAAGGAGTTTAGCAGCCTCTGTATTTCTGGTACCTAACGTACCTGTTCCAGACCAGCTTTAATTTGAAGAAACTATGGAATTGAGGGTGGAAAAAATTAGGCTATATAATCAATAAAACTGGTGTTTTGACCAAACTGCTGTGGAGGTCTGAGGTGAAACCTCAGTGTTAACCTTCCCACCCTTGTTTTTGTGGACGCCCTCACTGTCTCGAAAACATGATGTCGATTATCACCAGCATTAACAATGGATATCTAGGACAGTCACAGGTGTGCTTGAAAAACTGTGGGTTAGGAGAGATTTCACCCTGTACACCACTTTGGTTATATCTGTGCTTCAGAAAGTTGGACAGTTATCACAACAAAACTCTTGAAGACAGACTTAGAAAATGTTTGAAGGATGAGTTTGTGTGATTATCTATGCAACCTCACTAAGCTGAATGAAAGCAAAGTGTGTTGTGCTTCCATCCATGCTGGAAGACTTGCTATCATAGCTATGCTGAGTAATGAATGCAGCAGTTATGCTCTGAGGTGAAGGTTTGGCTTGATCAAGCTGAAGCTTTGCCAGCTTGTGAGTCAAATAATATCAATACAAGGCAAATTTTACACTTAAGTTCTACTCATAGTAGCATGTGGTGAATGCTTTTCTGTTGTCAGTGCTGACTGCTTGGTCTTACTGAACTTTTCTTCTATATCTTCTTGAGTGTTCTTTTGATTCCTTGTGAAGAGAAGCTGTAATGGCGGTAGCTGACTTCTCATGTAATATCTTTTACTGGTCTGGTATTGCTCTACATGATGGTGACTGGCTATTATTAAATTTTTAGGCCAGAGACTATATTGCTGTAAGAATAAAAAATTTAGCATAGCATATTAAGGGCAGAACTGTTTGCACATGTGCATCACTTAACATGTGCTAAACGGTGCCAGGAAAGGAGTAACTCTACACATAGGAATAGCTACTTCAGAATTTTTTTATTTGGTGTAAATCTTAATTAACATTAACAATACATCTTAATTAACATCTCAGAAGCCCCACCTAATCTAGCTTGTATTAAAATCAAAGGGATTTTATATGTGACTTTTGGGGCATCTTTAGCTTTTCTGGAGATAAAGTTGCAGTGCATTAACTTAGCAGCAATTAAAAAAGTGTGAAGAGCAAATATTGGTTCAATTCAATAAGCATGACTTGAATTTCAAGACAGACCCTTTTTTTGACGCTGTTTTCTCACACTAGTCCTTTTTATTGCCCACTGCTTCCTAGTGAGTGCTGCAGTTTCATTAGAAGCCTATTGTTTTGGTTTCCAATTGAAAGAAAAGGCAGAGAAAAGAACTTGCTGTTGGCAAAAGCAGTTTTACTGTTTTAGAAATCAGCTTTGAATTGATTGAACAATAGGTTATTAGAAGAGTTTCAAAACTCAATACTTCATAATATTGAATTTTTATTTTTGGTAATTTTTTTTTAATAAGTAAGACATAGCAACTATGAAAGCTATTGTTGGCAAGCCAGTTTTCACATAATTTGTAACTTTGTAAAACTAGTCATTACTTTGTGTTTAATGTCTTCAGGGTGTTTTGGCAAACAGTTGGCTTGAAAAGAGTTGATATCTATTTAATATGGCAGGATAAAGTTATTTTTCTGAGAAGTAATTTTATTGTAGCAGTTAAATTCTTGAAATTTATAAAAGATTATTTCAGTACCAAATTGCAGCTTTCGAAGAAGCAATACGTAGTGTTATTCTGGAAAAAAAACTCAAAAAAGTCTTGAGCAAGTTAGTATGAACTCTTGACTTGCTAAGCTCAGAGTGCTTTGTTGTGGATACATAGCTGTTTCAGTTTTCCTGGGTCAGGGGGAAGGCTCCAAAACACACTGAATAATGTATGCCTGTCCCTATTCTCCTAGGAGCACGGCTTCAATCTCTGACAGTCATGTTTTCATGTGGGGAGGATGGGATACTGCAGTGTGTCTTCTGTTTCTGTTGCTATAACAGCAATATTTGTCTGTTTCTTTTTTTATAAGTGAAAAATGACATCTAAATAAAGCTTTCATTAGATGATGTCACAACCTTTATGTACAAAATTAAAAAATAACAATTTTATTCCTTGTTGACCACTCTAAAAATCTGATTGTAGACAAATTTTGACACTGATAGTGCAAGTAGTTCAATTGGAATTTGTGACCCTTCTTTATATATGTTAGCATTTGTAAGATCCTCATACTGTGAAATGGAAAATATTCTACAGTGAAACGTTCCAGATCTTTGATATTTTCAGCCTGAAGGTTAGTATTTTATGTCTATCAAGATTTATGGGCTAGTTTTCCCAAGGTCATGCTAGGCAGTAGCACTTCCATGTTCATTGTATTTCACGAATATAGTGATGTTCAGACGTGTTTATAAAGCCCTGATAAAACAACATACCTGTTGTTTTCCTTTGTGTTGTTTGGAGCCCAGTGGATGTTACTCCTTTCTTTCTGCATCAAAGTACTTATTGCTTGTCTGTGTTACCATTGACAGTAGTGGTGACTTGTTCATAGAATTAATTTGCCTTGGCAATCTCTGACGAGATCTATCACAATGATTGAAGATCTTAATAAAGGAATTTGTTACACAAAACTTCTTCGTAGTGTCAGAACACAAACTAAGCTAGGGGCCATAGTGACCAGAAGACTCTGAGACTCTGGGAAAAAATATGACCACGTGCAATATTGCATCCCTGCTGTTAGAACGTTTTTGTCAAATAAAAAGATAGCAAATAGAGTATATTGCCTTGTGGCTGTCACTCAGAACTGCTTTTCCAACCTTTGTGCCTGCTGTGATTCTAGGTCACCCAAGTGTGATGCCTGTTAACTACCTGAAACTGCAGCAGTTATTATGTAGTGACGTAGCTTAATGTACAGCTCTTTGTCTATTTCTCGTGCTTTCATATGCAGAATGATTTTGGATATAGCCTATAATAGACTGTGTGGTCCCCGTTCCTCTTAACTTGCAGTGGCCCATCCATGAGTGTAAAGGTCTGCAATCAAATCATACAGTGTAGATTTACCTCTGTCTACACCAAAGCATAGATCTGAGGTATGATCTGTTGAGAAAATCAAGCCTGTACGCTAACATGCTCTGTGGTAAAGAACTGTGGCTGTGAATGGGCATCGAGGTGTTCTTTGAGATCTATTTGCA
>NW_009649190.1:212354-215091 GCF_000708025.1 Charadrius vociferus | reverse complement strand
TTTCATTGGAGGAGCAAATAACCTGTGAAACGAGAGTAGAGATTAACAGTAGGTGGTTTTGTAAGTTAGCCTGATTTATCAGAGGTACTCTGAAGGAGGAATATTCTGTTCCTGCAGTAGATGAAAGTCAGAATCATAGAATAGTTTGGGTTATAAGGGATATTTAAAGGACATCTAGTCCAGCCCCCCTGCAATGAGCAGGGACATCTTCAACTAGATAAGGTTGCTCAGAGCCCTGTCCAGCCTCACCTTCAAAGTTTCCAGGGATGGAGCATCTACCACCTCTCCAGGCAACTTATTCCAGTGCTTCATTCACCAACCTCATTGTAAAAAAATTCTTCCTTATATCTAGTCTGAATCTACTCTCTTTTAGTATAAAACCATTACCCCTTGTCCTATTGCAACAGGCTCTGCTGAAAAGTTTGTCCCCATCTTTCTTATAAGCCCCCTTTAAGTACTGGAAGGTTGCAGTAAGTTCTCCCCGGACCCTTCTCCAGGCTGAACAACCCCAACTCTCTCAGCCTTTCCTCATAGACTGAGAGGTGCTTCATCCCTCTGATCATTTTTGTGGCCTTCCTCTGGACCTGCTCCAGCAGTCTATGTCTTTCATGTGCTGAGGGCTCCAGAGCTGGACACAGTACTCCAGGTAGGGTCTCACCAGAGCAGAGTAGGGGGGCAGAGTCCCCTCCCTCGACCTGCTGGCCATGATTCTTTTGATGCGGCCCAGGATACAGTTGGCTTTCTGGGCTGTGAGTGCCCATTGCCGGCTCATGTCCAGCTTTTCGTCCACTAGTACCCCCAAGTCCTTCTGGCAGGGCTTGTCTCAATCCCTTCATTCCCCAGCCTATATTGATACTGGGGCTTGCCGTGGCCGAGGTGTAGGACCCTGCACTTGGCCTTGTTTAACCTCATGAGGTTCACATGGGCCCAGTTCTCGAGCTTGTCTAGGTCCCTCTGGATGGCATCCCATCCCTAAGGGACATCAACTGCACCACTCAGCTTGGTGTCCTCTACAAACTTGCTGAGGGTGCACTCGATCCCACTGTCTATCTCATTGATGAAAGATGCTTGTTTGGTATTGACTCCGGATGGTATCTTGTGAGAGGGCAAAGAGGTGGCAAAGGTGTGAAAATGAGAATGAGGACAACCTGAAGCTGAACTAGAAAAAAAGGAAAATTAAGTAGGCAAGTAAAAATGTCTTGCTTAGCTACGTAGCTGCTAACAGACAGCTTTAGTTACATGATGGAGGAAGATTAAGTTTAGTAGTGTTCTGAACAAACACAGGTTGTGGGTGTATCTGAGAAATTGCCATCCTTGCCATATTTAAAATGAACCAAATGAGGTTCTAGGAAAAACTGCTACCTAGCAAGCTGGGTAGATTTAAAGTGTAGTATACTGCTAGCTAGCTTCCTTCTCTAGAAACCTAATTTAAGATCCCAGTGCCAACTCTTACAACAATTGTGTTTTCAGTACAAGGTTGTAACATTCAGCTTGCAGTGTTTAACTGTTATATACCCCCTTGTATGGAATACAGCGTGTGTTGAAGTGAACTCTAGTTATAGTAGCTTACTCATACTTTCATATTTAAAGTGTTACCAAAATGGCAATTTGGTTTTGGTTCAGTAACTGTCAGTATATTTAAAGGAAAAAATCAAAAACCTCACAAATACAAATGAGCCTGCTTTATTCCAAGGAGGACTTCAGGAGTCTGTAGAATATTAGATACCTGCAGGTTTTAAATTCTTTTCCCTGCCTACTCAGTCTGTAGGCATGTAAAAGTCTGCCTTGCATACCTTCCAATTTGTTCGGTAACACAGAGCTGAAGCACGCCTTCCCATCTTTTTAAGCCTACCTGGCAACGTTTGGTGTGTACATTGAAGAACATTATGTAATAAAAATTAGTACTGTGTCACTTTCTGTCTAGGCTGTTGGATGTCTAATGTCTTTCTGTTCCCTTATATATTTCAAACAAATCCACTTAGTTTGTGTTTAGAATAAAGAAAAATATTTCTTTTGAAAACTGAGATCCAAAGTAAGCCTTCAAGTTATTCAAGGTTTTGGCTGGTCCGGCAAGCATCAGAAGACAAATTTAGAACACTAAATGGTGACTTACCAGAAGGTAGATGTGAACTCTTAGGGTGCTGGAAAGCAGTTATGTTGATGTCACCAACATGCCAAAATAAATATACATACTCAGAATAATTTGTAGCAAAATACTAAATGGTTTAATTGGTGATGAAGCTTGGGCATCGCTCTACGTGTTGCATTTCAGTTTAATCACAAATGCTCTGATGACTCACAAGTTATAAGAGTGGCAAGTAAATTGGGGCTTTGTCTTCATGTCTGTCTGCAAGACAGTCATCTGGAACGAATAATGTACTGCGACTTTGTGGCACAATATGCAAGTCTGCAGGTAGTTGTCCTCTGCCAGGTGTATTTTACCAGCTAAAGGCAGTTCAGCTTATAATAGCTTGTTCCTTCCCACTGGTAAAACTTCTGCTTGTAAAAAGGGGTTTGTTTGTTTCCTAATGCATTTTCAACTCAACTGGCTGATTATTCTTGTGTATAATCTTACCTAAATTAAAAGGTTGTGTGAGTTCCAGGGACAATTCATCACCCCACATTGTGTTGGTTGAGGACACCTTTAAAACATGCCTTCTCTTGAAGTTTCTTTGCAAGGTTGAGTGTCAGTGTGACCCGTTCATAGTCTATAGGCAAACTCTTAAGTGTTTTCTTC
>NW_009649190.1:181590-204749 GCF_000708025.1 Charadrius vociferus | reverse complement strand
AAGGTTTTCAGGAATGCCTTTCATTGGAGGAGCAAATAACCTGTGAAACGAGAGTAGAGATTAACAGTAGGTGGTTTTGTAAGTTAGCCTGATTTATCAGAGGTACTCTGAAGGAGGAATATTCTGTTCCTGCAGTAGATGAAAGTCAGAATCATAGAATAGTTTGGGTTATAAGGGATATTTAAAGGACATCTAGTCCAGCCCCCCTGCAATGAGCAGGGACATCTTCAACTAGATAAGGTTGCTCAGAGCCCTGTCCAGCCTCACCTTCAAAGTTTCCAGGGATGGAGCATCTACCACCTCTCCAGGCAACTTATTCCAGTGCTTCATTCACCAACCTCATTGTAAAAAAATTCTTCCTTATATCTAGTCTGAATCTACTCTCTTTTAGTATAAAACCATTACCCCTTGTCCTATTGCAACAGGCTCTGCTGAAAAGTTTGTCCCCATCTTTCTTATAAGCCCCCTTTAAGTACTGGAAGGTTGCAGTAAGTTCTCCCCGGACCCTTCTCCAGGCTGAACAACCCCAACTCTCTCAGCCTTTCCTCATAGACTGAGAGGTGCTTCATCCCTCTGATCATTTTTGTGGCCTTCCTCTGGACCTGCTCCAGCAGTCTATGTCTTTCATGTGCTGAGGGCTCCAGAGCTGGACACAGTACTCCAGGTAGGGTCTCACCAGAGCAGAGTAGGGGGGCAGAGTCCCCTCCCTCGACCTGCTGGCCATGATTCTTTTGATGCGGCCCAGGATACAGTTGGCTTTCTGGGCTGTGAGTGCCCATTGCCGGCTCATGTCCAGCTTTTCGTCCACTAGTACCCCCAAGTCCTTCTGGCAGGGCTTGTCTCAATCCCTTCATTCCCCAGCCTATATTGATACTGGGGCTTGCCGTGGCCGAGGTGTAGGACCCTGCACTTGGCCTTGTTTAACCTCATGAGGTTCACATGGGCCCAGTTCTCGAGCTTGTCTAGGTCCCTCTGGATGGCATCCCATCCCTAAGGGACATCAACTGCACCACTCAGCTTGGTGTCCTCTACAAACTTGCTGAGGGTGCACTCGATCCCACTGTCTATCTCATTGATGAAAGATGCTTGTTTGGTATTGACTCCGGATGGTATCTTGTGAGAGGGCAAAGAGGTGGCAAAGGTGTGAAAATGAGAATGAGGACAACCTGAAGCTGAACTAGAAAAAAAGGAAAATTAAGTAGGCAAGTAAAAATGTCTTGCTTAGCTACGTAGCTGCTAACAGACAGCTTTAGTTACATGATGGAGGAAGATTAAGTTTAGTAGTGTTCTGAACAAACACAGGTTGTGGGTGTATCTGAGAAATTGCCATCCTTGCCATATTTAAAATGAACCAAATGAGGTTCTAGGAAAAACTGCTACCTAGCAAGCTGGGTAGATTTAAAGTGTAGTATACTGCTAGCTAGCTTCCTTCTCTAGAAACCTAATTTAAGATCCCAGTGCCAACTCTTACAACAATTGTGTTTTCAGTACAAGGTTGTAACATTCAGCTTGCAGTGTTTAACTGTTATATACCCCCTTGTATGGAATACAGCGTGTGTTGAAGTGAACTCTAGTTATAGTAGCTTACTCATACTTTCATATTTAAAGTGTTACCAAAATGGCAATTTGGTTTTGGTTCAGTAACTGTCAGTATATTTAAAGGAAAAAATCAAAAACCTCACAAATACAAATGAGCCTGCTTTATTCCAAGGAGGACTTCAGGAGTCTGTAGAATATTAGATACCTGCAGGTTTTAAATTCTTTTCCCTGCCTACTCAGTCTGTAGGCATGTAAAAGTCTGCCTTGCATACCTTCCAATTTGTTCGGTAACACAGAGCTGAAGCACGCCTTCCCATCTTTTTAAGCCTACCTGGCAACGTTTGGTGTGTACATTGAAGAACATTATGTAATAAAAATTAGTACTGTGTCACTTTCTGTCTAGGCTGTTGGATGTCTAATGTCTTTCTGTTCCCTTATATATTTCAAACAAATCCACTTAGTTTGTGTTTAGAATAAAGAAAAATATTTCTTTTGAAAACTGAGATCCAAAGTAAGCCTTCAAGTTATTCAAGGTTTTGGCTGGTCCGGCAAGCATCAGAAGACAAATTTAGAACACTAAATGGTGACTTACCAGAAGGTAGATGTGAACTCTTAGGGTGCTGGAAAGCAGTTATGTTGATGTCACCAACATGCCAAAATAAATATACATACTCAGAATAATTTGTAGCAAAATACTAAATGGTTTAATTGGTGATGAAGCTTGGGCATCGCTCTACGTGTTGCATTTCAGTTTAATCACAAATGCTCTGATGACTCACAAGTTATAAGAGTGGCAAGTAAATTGGGGCTTTGTCTTCATGTCTGTCTGCAAGACAGTCATCTGGAACGAATAATGTACTGCGACTTTGTGGCACAATATGCAAGTCTGCAGGTAGTTGTCCTCTGCCAGGTGTATTTTACCAGCTAAAGGCAGTTCAGCTTATAATAGCTTGTTCCTTCCCACTGGTAAAACTTCTGCTTGTAAAAAGGGGTTTGTTTGTTTCCTAATGCATTTTCAACTCAACTGGCTGATTATTCTTGTGTATAATCTTACCTAAATTAAAAGGTTGTGTGAGTTCCAGGGACAATTCATCACCCCACATTGTGTTGGTTGAGGACACCTTTAAAACATGCCTTCTCTTGAAGTTTCTTTGCAAGGTTGAGTGTCAGTGTGACCCGTTCATAGTCTATAGGCAAACTCTTAAGTGTTTTCTTCACGAATAATTACCACACTATGGATTATAGCCTTTATCCAAAAGGCATTCTTTCTTTGGTTTAATATTGGAAACCTGCTATTCTGTGAGAAGTGTGTGCTCAAATGGTACTGCTTTAAAAAAACAAACAGTCAAATTTGAATGGTTTGAAAGATGTCCAGATTAATGATCAAAACCAGCTTTGCACACACCCCCACCCCCAGCATTGTCTTTCAAATAAATTAAATAAATTAGCAGCTTTTGGGGGGAAGCTTTTGATTGTATCGGTTGTTTCTGAGGAGTCCAAATGTGTGTAGATATTTTTAATTGTTCAGAATATTGTGAAGGGAGAAAAGGAATATATTTGTTCATTTTGGTGCTGGAATTTCTGATGCAATTATAAGATCTATGAACAAATCTCAGGCATCTGTGTTGAGTGCTATTTTAACAAACAATAAACACCCCACCTTTTTCTTTTGTAGGCATATGTGCCAGAAGTTTCCCTGAATGGTGGAAAAAATGTCAGATACAGCAATGTACACAAGACCAGCTACAGTAGTGGCATAGTCTTGAAACAGTTTGCATTATTTATTATATATTGTCCTTGCAAACACTTAAAATGTTTGTGCTATCTTACAAGCATTTTAAAGGATATTCACATTAGCCTACATATACAAATAAACAGCAATCAATTAACTTTAGGCAAGAGCAGTAACGGAGACAAACCTCAGAGGAAATAAAGTGCAATTAGTGCTTCAGTCTCTCTCTTATCTGAGTAGATAAATTGATGGACGGTTTTTGATATAATTGTGCTGTATCTTTGTTCTGTTTCTACTTACACCACTGTCCTCCCTCAGGAATCCCTCAAACATGTTTTCTCTTTCCTTTTTTAAAATTTTAAACTGCATGGCAGCAGAGAGAGTAAATTATTTAAAATTATTCTGTGTCTCTGCACTTGTCTGAGTCAGCAGAATACATCTAGGTCATATGTTCTGGAACAGCTCCGGTGCAGAATATCTTTTTTTCTTTCTGTGGGGACTAAGTAGACTCATTAAGGTACAGTCATTTTGCCTTTATTCCTCTTCTTTATGCCCTTACAAGTCTTGGGTGAAAAATGTCTGAAAAGGACTATCATTCTTTTTATTAAGTCCAGATAAGCTTCCTCTGAGCTGACCTGTTCTTCCATTATCATTGCACAATCAACTGACAGATAGAGGGAATGCACTGTTTCTTAGCTACAGCAAGTAACAGTAGACTGAATGATTCTCTAATGCATGCAATTATGAGTTCAGCAAACACTGCTTCTGTTTGTTTACTCCTTTCCTGTCTAGGATGGCTGCAGCTCCCCCAAGTTACTGTTTTGTAGCCTTTCCCCCATGTTCTAAAGATGGGCTGGTGGTGTTTGGAAAGAACTCTGCACGGCCTAGGGATGAAGTACAGGAGGTGGTCTACTTTGCTGCCGCAGCTCATGATCCAGGAAGCAAAGTTGAGGTAAGGGTGAATTCTTAAATTCAGACTGTGAGAAATGACTATTATTGGAAGAAATGAATGCTGTCTTGTTTTCTTGTCAGATTGTGGAGTCCTTGTTCCCCTCGCTCAAATCTCTCTTGAGTAGAGAAGGGAGGACTTTTTTGAAAGTCGTGAAGGTGAAACTCGGAATGTAACTTTTTGTTTAATTGAGGGGAAAAAAAACATGATCTGTACTTTCTCCAGCAGCCAGGCTGAACTGTTCACATCTCAGATTCCTGCACTGCGTAGCCTATCACTTGCCTTTTCCTTTTAAGCGAAAAATATCCTGGCTAATTGGAACTAGAAGCAAATTTTCAAAGTTTGTCACTTCCCATATGAATTGTTTTCATTCACGGTTCTTGTTTGACAGTTGTAATAGGGCCTGACTACCTTAGGCATGTTGCAGAACAAATAGCCAGAAATCTCTACCTCAAACAACTTGTGCTCTAATAAGGGAATGTGAGAGGAAGAATACAAGAGTATAAGATTTGTAAGCCAAACATAACTCCTGTATATACAGTTGGCTTTGATGACGTTTTTTGCAGCTGAGGCACCTGCATCGTCGTCAGTTTTTGGTGCTGTGGCTTCTTTCTGAATCTAGGCTGAGTGTGGACTCCTGAAGTTGGATGCTGATGCCATGGATGCAGATTGAAAGGACCCTGCTGAAAGTAATTTTAAGTATAGCCTGTTACTGCAGCTTCACTTTAATGACAGGAGAAATGAAAGGATAAGCAGATGTGGAAGGGTGAAGCAACAAGACAAATGAAACAAGAAGACCGGGAAGAGGGGAAAGTGTGGAATGAAGAGACTGAGGCAGCAGAAGGAAAGACAAGGATTGGTGGGGGTAGCCATTTTAGCAGAGGACACAGAGCCTGATCTGCACTGTCAGGAAGCCACAGGTTCTTGCACTGGCTAGCAACTGGGAATGCAGGACCTCTGAGATTCCCTGCATTCAACTTCCTCCTGTCCTTGTGGGTGTGCAGAAGGCTAACTATCTTTAGAAATAACCCTTTAAAAAAAATTTTTCTTTTAAAACTGGCCACTTCAAAGGTCTTTAAAAAAGTATCACAATAATCCCCTTTGCTGTATGAATTGTGAAAGATTGACTGAATCAATAAAAGCTCTACAATCCAATCTTTAAGCTGCTAGATTTGCCTCTAGATTTTGCTGTTTTATGAACTTAAGGACAGCAGTGAATAAGAAGGTTGCAATTTCAAACATGCTAACGCTTTGTGATAGCAGAACAGAAGTAAGGTCTTCACTTTTTGCTAATTAGCTGAAACGTTATGTATTTCCTATTGTAGGGATGTGTCTAAGACTACTTGTCTTATGACAAATACATACTTATAGGCGGAGCTTGTGCAAAGCCTGTTAAGTCCTTGTGCACTGTTAGTGGTACCTCTAAAGGAAGGGCTTGAATTCAGCAGCTTCATGTTTTTTGAGTAGGAGGCATGCAACACTCTATCTACCTTGTAAGCAAAGTTACTGAGTTGTCAGAGGTAATTAACTAATAGGGGGAGTGGAGAGGAATGTTAAAGCCTCTAGATGTAACCTTTGACATAGCCAGAATTATTACTTTGTTCTTTAAAACCCTGAAAACTGCCAACTCTTCAATTATCTTTGGGTGGGATTTTTTTGCTACATCATCCTTCACTTGTGTTTTATGAGACTAACTGAACAGGTCTGAGGAAATTAAATGTATGATATTTTGCAAATGGAACAATGTGGTTCACCAATTTCATGCTACTGTTTTTCTAAGTCAGTAATCCTTTGTGCCTCTGACTAAGTTTTCCCTCTCATCCATCCTAGCATTGTTGGTTTTGGTTTTTTTTTTCCCCAAATGAACAGCTTTTCTCTCCATTCCACATTGTACATTTGCATTGGTTGCTTATGTTAGATACGTGATCCTTTACCTTCACTGGACAATGATGGCAGACTTGCTTTTCGTTATATTCTGTTCTTTGCAGGTAACGTAATCCAATGTATCCAGTTTTGTTTACTTCTCTGTGACTGTCACTGACATGCTGAACTTCTGTTTTCAACACGCTAACAACACAGGTTGTTTTATAAGACTCCCTCAGGAGGTCTGTATCCTATTTATGTTCTGTGCTGCTCACGTTTGCAAATGGGGTAATGCACAATGTAACCAAAAATGGCACAGTAGTTCAGCTAGGTTATTGCCATAAAGGAATCAGGCAGACAATGCTGTATAGCTGTATATCATCTGGTTTGTGGTAGGACCTTAAACAAGGGAATTCAGTGAATACTGCAAGTCATTTTAAGCTTGATCTTTTTGGCTCAATCTGCCAGACAAGTAACCCTGCAGTTAACTCATCAACATAATTCCTTCCCTCTATGTCAGCCAGTTCCCAAGACCCCGAACAATGGGGCTTTTCATGAAGGTCTGTTCTCTGTGTGTGTGTGACAGCTATCTCAAAAGTTTATTCTTGTCTTGCGCTGTAATTTTGCAGTGGCAGATGCTGATCAGCACTCTTCCTTGTTGTAGTCAGTCTAGTAAACTTGTGCATGCGGGTGAAATGCTGCTCCCTTAAGCATAAATAGGGTCCGGGTTTGAATTCTCTACTAGAATTGTGTTCTTTTTTTTTCCCCTAGATGTGGATTTAAATAATTTGTCATGTGTTAGTGAAAATTCATGTTGTATGAGTTTTAAGATGCAAGCCCCTCTGTCTTATTTTTAAGGTAGATTTTACTGACTTGATTTCTCTTGTTCCTTTGTAACCTGCTGCTTGCTGTGGTTTCCTTTCTCCTGAAGAAGTCTTGGTGAATGACCTTTTCCTAGCTGAATTTTCCAGGTGGATTTTATTTTTCTTTTAGATCAACTTCCCTTTCTGCTGATATGACCTTTTATCTATGATTTGAAAATAGTCATGGTTGCTTGCTTCAGTATAGAGCTGTAGAAGCTCTCTTTTCTTAATAGCATGCAACTTATTGTGGAGGAGTGGAAGGGGGGAAATAGAAAGTATGGTCTACAGCAAAGTCTATCAGATTGTGGAATATGGAAATTTTTTCCAATATGTTGGTATTAAACACTCTTCTGGGCTTGAAGCCAGCCCTCTGTGGGGTAGGAGGAATTTTGTGTTCTCTGAAACTTCATGGCACAGTTATGTCTTCGTTGTTTTTTGTTTTCTCTTTTTTAATAGGTTGGGTTTTTCTAAGGATACCACCCTACCTACCCTTGCTCCGAGTTTTCAGAAGAGCAGTAAGATATTTTGCTGTGCCTTGATTTGAACACTGCAGACATAAAAACTCACCTGAAGCTAACTGAGGGGTCCCTGGTGTTGCAAGATAGATATAAAACTAGGAAAGTAGACTTTGACTGTATTGAAGTTGGCTTTGTATTACCTGGAGGTATCTTAATTCTGATATTTGTAATGTAATCACCAGTCATCATGCCAGTGCCACAATGTAGTTCTGGTATATTTTGATTCCCTCTTATGCCAGCTGTTTGCGTTATCTGCATTCTATCTGGGGGTAAGATGTTCAGAATCTGGTGACAGAAGCCAAGCAGCAGCTGAATCTACTGAGTATTTGCTCTTTGGGAACCCTCTGGATTAGATTGACAGTGCCACACTTAACAGTCAGGCTGCTGTAGCTGTGAGCTTGAACCTGGGCACCCCTGCTGTGATACCTCCCTGGGTAAGTGCTGACTGGCAGGAAACTGATGAAACACAGCAGTGTTTGTGCCCATGATGAAACTTTTTGTTTCCTCTATGTAGATAAAAAAGGTTGTAGTCTAAAGGTTTACAATTCAGCAACTTCTTGCCTCTCAGCTGAGACCTGATAACTGACTGTGTAAGCAGCCTATCTCATGACACGTGCAGTTAGATGGTTTACCTCAAGCCGCCTTGTTTAAGCTAACCTTTAGACCTCACGCAGGTAGAGGAGAGGCACTATGCAGGCAGACAGCAACTAATAGAGAAAGTGGTTGCTGCCTTCAGCAGAGTCTGTTGCTTGGCTAATGGGAGCTTTTTCTCTGTTCCGCTCCATTGGAGGCCACTGGCCTTTAAACTAATGTGTTTGACTTTGCTTTGTAACACAATGCACGAGCCGGCAGCAGTTCAGAGGTAGAAGCCGTAATCTCTTGCATGTTTCTGCCCTCTCAAAGCCCCTGTTTTTACTGTAGGAGTCCTGCTTCTTTGCTCCCTTCTGCTACCAAAGCAAAATTGGTTAGCTTGAACTATTTTTTAATCTCTTTTTTTTTTTTTTTTTGTTTAATTGGAACAGAGAGGAAGAGGAGGGAGAGTGCTGGAATTGTGTGAGGCAAAAAACTGCCAACTGTTGTGTCTTGACCCAGACTGTTTACTTGTGGGAAAACAGATGTGTGAGCAGGTATTTCAAAGTGACCAAGCAAAGAATTCAGTTCTAGGATATCTGTGAGTTCCAAGGATATCTCCATGATGGGCTTTTTGTGACTTCTTTGAAATCTGTTTCTTACTGTTTTAAAAAATTAAATTAAAAGCTTCATCCCTATTTCAGTTTTCCTTTTGCTCATCACCTGGGAGACTACTTGATTTGTAACTTAAACAAGAGGTGAATTCTTGACTGCCAAATCAACTCTGACATATAGTGTCTCCACAGAGTGTTCTCAGCCTTGTGTGCCTTGCTGCATTTTGTGATATTTTATTTGTTGAAATTTTTGACTTTTTTTGAGCACAGCTCCATACTGTGGCTCACATGCCTGAGGCTCCTTGGTGGCTTGATAGAGTAGGTTAGAGGGTGTGTACCTCTGCTTTTTGTCAGGGGAACTGTTTGGCTTTTCTAGTTTCTGTAATTCGTATTCTAGAATAAAATCTATCATCCTTAGTCTTCAAGATAGATTACACTGCTAGATATCAGAGTCATACAGATTCAAATGTTACAGTTATTCGTTGCAATGAATAGAAACAGCTAGGAACAATAAGCAAATACAGAAGCTTATGTAAAGTGTACTAGAGCCTTCATAAAAAGGGAAAAAACTGTTCTTAATATGAAGAAGTAAGAGGCACTGTACTGTGTCAGAAATTGGTTTTGTTCCATGTTTGTACACTTAGTAAATGCTGCTGCTGTTTACATCTCGCTATAACACGAGGATGCAAGTACTAGCATAGTGTGTGTTTTTGAAAGCTAGCTACCTGAGGGTTCATCCTGCCACTGGAGAGACTTTTGTTCTAGGGCTGGCTACTTGAGATGTACTGTGCTGTCCCCTCCACTGTGGCACAAGAGTTCTGCACCTAGTAGAAGCTGTCATGGCTGTGCTTAATGGGTGTTGTAAAGTCGTCCAGGTATCTTCCACTGTATGCTTAGTGCTGCCTAGTGCACAAGCAAGCAGTGGTAACAGCATCAGCTAAGCCACATCTTCTGTATTACATGCTGCTGCTTGCATATTTCTGTTTTCGGAGAATGGTTGTTACTACTCCTTTGAGGTCTATTGCATTTGTTTCTGTAAAAAAGCAGCAGAACAATTATCTGTAAAAAAGCAGCAGAACAATTATCTGTAAAACACATTCTGTTAGGCATATCCACAGGAGACGGTCTGAGGGTCTTTCTTAAACAACCATGTTCTAGCTGTCCAGTGTTCCACTTCACCATGGAGGGAGAGCCCAAGTAGCCTATGTCACCTGTGGAATCACTTCTCTAGACAGTTCCAACCAGGCTATCAAGTCTTGATGGCCACAGAGGCAGCAGTTGATGAGACTGCCTCATCACATTTTTGCCATCCCTCTTTTGGAATGAGTTAAACGCAGCCATGGTGTTACTGCAATAGTACCAATATTTTGCCTATTTTCAAATATGTGCTATGGTACGGCAGTGGTTGAAGTAATTAAGCAAAGAGTTAATGCCAAGTTAGAGCCTGGATCTGATGGGGGAGTGGTGTTTGGAAATCTCTTTTGTAATCTAGAATCTTACAGCCCTTCTTTGAAGATCATTTCTCTCTAAATCATTCCACAGCTATTGCCTTTGTTATCCAGGGCTGAAGCCTATGTGATTTTATTGCTACTTCATAAGGACCTGACTGACAGTGCTAGGAATCGAGCTTCTGCAGCCTGAGTACAGTAGAAGCTGCACAATAGTTTCTTTTCATTAATGAAAGAAGAAAGCTCTTGTGCTTATGACTGTCGTGTCTGGTTTTGGAATACCTCCAACATATCTGCATGCCCTAGCTAGGGTGGGAGGTACATTTGTGCCTTGTACTATACTTAGAACTGCCTTGATAAGATTCTTTTCTTGATACTGTAAGTGAAATAAAAGAAACGTCATTAGTTTCCAGCCTGCTTAATTCTCTTTAAAGTTGTTGGCTGCATCTCTTGTATGTGAAGTCTCTGTTCTTTCCTTTTATGTTTCCTGATGGGAATGTACTGTCACAGGGCATGATGCCAGTTATGCTGCTTTCAGGGCCGGAGTTCTAGCAAATCAATGGAGCCTGACACCACTCACTCACAGCCTTTGTCACCAAATGTATCAGTATTCTTCTGGTTTTAGCATTCATACTCAAAGAAAAATGTTAGTGTTGGAAAATGCTGAGGCTGGATGCTTCAGGAATTTTAAAGACAGGGTTGGTAGCAAGCGGAATCACAGTAGTACCTTATGTCTATTTTATTCGTCATTGCCTAGTTTGGCACAGCTCTCGGTCGAACAGGCTGCTATGCTGTTGTGCTGGAGGGATTTGCCAAAGCGGTAGGGTGCAGGAGAGGGGACAGGGAGATTGTGGTTTGTGCTTGCTTTTGAAATCTTGTCATTATCTGAGTTCCCGTTTCTAGAGATCTAGTAGCCAGTGAGGTTTTTTTGGTGGATAGTGTTGTCTTTCCCTCGCTGTTTCCTTCTGTGTCTGAGCTGTTACAAGCATATGTTCTGATTTCTGTGGAATAGGATGGAATAGCAGTGGTTTGCTGCACTGCCAATCCAGTGGCTGGCTTTAGTTGACCTATCTTTGCAACTGACGTGTCTTGGCTACAAGTGGATAGCCCAGTTCCTCTGTTTCCTGCATGAAGATATTCTTTTGTCTGGAAAAGGGGTTTCTGACATTATTTTAAGGGGGGTGGTGGTACAGTTATGAAAAGTGAGAGGTTTACGTTTAAAATTGATAATCTGTTGTCACATCTGGACCCTAGTTTTTTGAGAAGCTTATACCTATTACTAATAAATATGAACCAAACACCTGCCTTAATACGTCACTCTTATTGAGTGCCTACTTTTCTGCTTACTGGAGTAAAAAATTCTAATGGGATGGTAAAATCTTATCAAGGCTTTTTCATCATTGTCAATAACCATGGCAAAGGATTGTTGAACAAGAATCAAGTCAATGGTGGTTTTACAAGGCCTGTCGGTTGCTATCAGATTGGAGTGGCTTTCTGTTATTTAGATCTTCTAAGGCAATTTATATAAGTAAGGCTTGAACGTTGTCTACATACATGAGTTATTGTATGGAAACTGAAAAGTAGAATGTGAAAATGTGGTCCATGTTCGCTTGTCATTGGGCTGGGGTATGTAAAGCAGCAATATAGAAGGTGCCAGTTGTATTCTGAGGTGCATAGAGAAGCCTCTGGATGTTTTCTGACTTCTGATTCCATAGTTACAAAGAAAAAACCACTTTTTTCCAGAATGCTCTGGATCCTTCAAGCAGGAGCAAACAATTTCCTCTTTCCCATTCCTTGACTGCTACCATTGACAATAAAGTCTTTATAATGAATAGCAGCTTTGGAAATGCTTGGATTTGGAACGAGGCCTCGAGTAATAAGCATTTGGTAGCATGGATAGCCAGAATATGTTTTTGCAGAGAGAAGGCATTCAGCTTTTTTTTTTTTTTAGCCTAACTATCCCTTTTCAGAGTGTTTTCATCATTTTTCCTTCTAGAAAATCAAAGTGTCAGTGTAAGCAAGCTTGTATAATAGGGCTATTCAGCCAGAGAATGCTGTGCAAGTGGGTATTTATGGAGTACTGAAGTCTCCCCCACACTGCGTCTAGGTTTTTGCTTTCTGCTGCAGAGTTGAGAAGTTTCATGTCCTGGATGGCTCTGCAGGATGGCTGCAGCTAGCTAATCACTTATGAGATGTAGGGAGCCCAGACTTGTGCTGTGCTGGGGTTGGTGCAGACCTGTCTCCTGAGAGCTGCTCTGGTTTCATCTTCATGTGATGCGGAAAGGTGCTTGGCCCAACCCCTTTTCCTGCTGCTGCAGCTCCTCCTTTGCACACCCAGGAAATACAGTTATTCTCTGTTTACTCACACACATGCATTAAGTGCTTGTCCAAACGGCACTGACCTGAGGCTCTGAAAAAAAATTTGCACAGAATGTCAAAAATGAGATTTGTTTGCTGACAGCTCAAATGTAGATGGGGAGTCTTGTTAAGAAATGTCTCTGGCGTGGCTTGGTTAGAAAATGAAACATAGGGGGAACTCTATAAACTTGTTTTATTAGTTGGATCTTAGCTCCTGGCCAGTGCCAGATAGTGTTGCACCTCAATAGATGAGGAATCTGCCTCTACGAAGTCAGTGTATTACTACATAAGCAATTTGGTCAAACAGCTTGGACAAATATTAGGGATTTTCTTCAACACATACAGCAGATAAGTCTCTGCTGGGGTCTTATTTCCTAAGCCAAAAATAAAAATTAAGCACACAGCAGAAAGGAAAAGGGAAGCATGCCCCTCCCTTATTTTTAATTTCTTAGAATGAAAAAGTTCCCTTCTTCTCACTTTTTTTTCTTTTTTAAATCATGTGTTCTCTGTGAGAAATCATCCTCTTATTTCACCTATAATTTTCCTGTTTTTATAGAAAGATCACAGTTTGACCTGTTCAGACACAATTCCTGATGAAGGTGGCAAGCTCATTTCTTGTGTCCTTGTATGGTCAGAGTGAAGGACTCTAAAAATGCCATTTCTGATCAAAGATTATCTGTTACACATTTTAATTGCATGCTAGACTATTACTGTAAAAATCATTGCTCAAGACTGGAGGCTGAAGATGATTGTGCTCTGTAATGCTTAGAGGGGGAAAGACAAGTTAGAAAAAAAAATAATAAACCAAAACAGCTTCTCACCGCTAATAATCTTGGACTGATTCTTTTGGATTTAGGTTTTAATGCAGACATAGCATTTGTTCTCATGGCAAACAACTTTCATTCCACAAGTCCATTCTGCTCATCTTGCTTACTTAGATATGTCCAACCAAATATTCCTACAGAAAAATGTTGCAGATTACTTTCAGCAAAGAAGATATTACAACAAGAATGCTGGACACTAAGAGCTTTCTCATAAATACCAGAGACAGCTTCAGTTTCCTTAAAAGAAAATTCTGTGGAGTTTGATCTATGAAGAACTTAATGTGACCTCAGTAGTAAAATGTAAAGCCACTTCCTTTGGCTTGTACAAGCCAATGATCTAATGATGGATCAAGCTCTCTTCCATGCTGTCTGGGAAAACGGTGCTTGTTTTTAAGTCCTAGAACAAGGGAAAAGTCAATCTATGTGAAAGATAATGTATAATTTCTTTTTTTCCTTGCAGTTTCAATGACTTCTCTGCAGCCGTTCTCTGTATTTTTGCCTTGTCAGATCTCTGATTACAGTAGACCATTTAGAATAGCAGAAACATCAGTTTTAAGCAAAAATAATGCCTCTGTTTTATTTCTTGTGACTGCTTATGAAAGCATTCCACTGAATCTTTTCAAGTCTTGATTTTTTATTTTTTTTTTTTTTGGTCTTTCTACCAGCAGTCTCAGTCCTGGGGGCAGCTGCAGGGGAGACAGCAAGGGAGAAGGGGAAGCCTTCAAATGTACTTTGTCCAGTTATCATCGTTACACTGTGTACTTAATAAAGTACTGGAGACTGTGCTATAGCTAAGATGGTAGAACGGTTTGATGTTGTTACTATGTACAAAAATGATCTGTGTTTCTTTACTGTAACAGTACAGTCTGTCTACTGCTTCTTTCTGCTGATTCTAGCACTTGTGTTCTGCTTGACTCTTTGAAGCAATGATCAAGGGAGATTTATTTGTCCAGACTTTTGCAATATAAGGATGTAAAGGTTCAAACATCACAGTTAAATGTTGTTTAAAAAAAATTCCCCGCTCGTACACAAGACGTGAACTTTTTAAAATAACGCGTGTCCTGTCTGTACATTGAATTCTTATGTTACTTCAGTCACAGCATTAGATAAAGTGCTTGCAATTGTTTTGCTTTTTCTCTTCCTGCTCTCTCTGCAGTGCACATATATTGAGATTGAGCAGGTGCCGAAGACTCATGCTGTTGTGCTGAGCAGGCCCTCTTGGCTTTGGGGGGCCGAAATGGGAGCTAACGAGCATGGAGTCTGTGTAGCTAATGAAGCCGTCGTGACCAGAGAACCAGCTTCTGAATCTGAAGCCTTGCTTGGAATGGATCTTGTCAGGTGGGTGGCTTGCCGAGCTGTGACCAGCCTTTCAAACACCAAAGGTTTAGATGATGATACCAGGAAATAGCTTTGTGGTATTGGCATTAGGAGATTTTAAAACAATATAAGCAGTAGACCTGTCTAGGCAGAGCTCCAGACACAGCTGAATTAACACTTAAAACATTTGTAATCTGAATTTGGCCACCAAGTATGTACTAGTCTAATGTGGGTTCACGAAACCTACCTTGTCTACCTACCCTACAGCCTAGTAGTGGCTGTTCTGACAGGATAAGAGAAATGATTACATTGTTAGTAAGGAACTGCTAACTAATTTGTAATATCAGATTGCTGGTATGCCCGTCATTCTCCCCCGCTTTACAACAGCCTACTCTGACCTAAAAAGCTTATCCTGGGCTTATAGCCAACTGTAGGCATAAACAAACTACTATGCTTCACTTCAGCCCATCGATTCCAGTGCTAACCATTGCCGTTATTTAAATGCTGGCAAACAAACTCCTGTAAGTCTGTGCATTTAAGGCTGTCTGCCTAAAAGGCTTGTGCTGCTCTGTAAGTCTCAACCGGCATGCTGATCTTGTTGGGAAGAGAATTTAAAGGAGAGTTGGGTGGGGGAAGAAAGCTGAAAATGGAAGAACATGAGAAAATAGTGCAAACTTGTTACAAAGAGAAAGGGAGCAAATGGACTCAATTTAGTTAAAGATGGAGCAGGGCAACAACTGCTTATTTAAGCGAATCAATGTTAGACCTAGTGGTCCTGCTGGAATTTGCCCTAGGATACTTAATGAGCGGGTTGAACCAATTTCAGGTGAATTCTCATTTTTCTTTAGAACTAGTGAAAGATGGGAGAGGTTCTGGACGACTGGAAAAGGTTAAATATTGTGGCTATATGAGTTAAAAAGAGTTGTGGTTATAGACCAGCTTAACCTCAGTTCCTGAAGGGGAAAAACCCACTTAAATATCAAGGAGTTGATAAATCGGCAATAATTACTGTTAGTCAAGAAAAATCCTGTCAAACCATTCTACTTTACTCTTGTAATGAATTAACAAATTTTATGGATTAGAGGATAGGAAAGAGATACCGTGACTTTTAAGAAGGCGTTAAAACCTTAGAAGATATTCTCATAAGCAAGCTGGGAAGCACGAGTTAGAAGAAATTGTTGTTGGGTGTATAGCTGCCTGAAACTGTAATTGTAAGTATTCTCTAACAATGTCTCTGCAGAAATACAGTATCTGGTTCCAGCTACCATAAATCAAGAGGAACATTGAGCCAGTTGGAGAGAATGCTGTGGAAATGGGAAATATGATCAGAGATCTATAGAATCTCACCAATGAGAAAACCATGAGGAAATTTGGGTTACATTTTTCTTTGGTATTTTCTCTAAAGTCTGTATTATTGAAGGAATCTGTGGAGAAGCTGTACCTAGGAGGACTAGTGATCTTAACTGCATTGAGGGACAACTGAATAGACTTGAGGGCTCTTTTAAGAACATGTAGCTTCTTAAAAGCTGGGGGAAGAGGAGGAAGGGGGGGACGTTTGGAGTTACAGTGTTTTGTCTTCCCAAGTAAACTTTACGTGTGATGGAGCCCTGCTTTCCTGGAGATGGCTGACCACCTGCTTGTTAATGGGAAGTAGTAAATGAATTCCTTGTTTTGCTTTGCTTGCGTGTGTGGCTTTTGCTTTACTCAACCCATGAGTTTTCTCACTTTTACTCTTCTGATTCTATCCCTCATCCCACCGGGGGGAAGGGAGCAAGTGGCTGTGTGGTGTTGCATTGACAGCTGGGGTTAAACCACAACAGTCCTTTTTGTCAAGAAAGGGGATATGTTAGGTGAGTTTCCAAGCTCCACCTTTATTTTTTCCCTCCTACTACCATCCTTTTGAAACTTTAATAAACGATTGGTTTAGATGGAGAGCTCTGCTTATTTTGGTCACAGTTATTGCAGTGTCAAAATACTGTTTAACATCCAAATATATATGCCGTCCAGCAGCTCTAGATTTACCCACACTAGCAAATCAGGAGATATGAAAATAAGGAGAAATTGGTCATAAACTTCGAGTGATCATCACCTATAGATACTACTCATCTTCTCTTCCTTCTTTGCAAAAGAAATTGACCGAAGCTTGAATGCAGAGAGTGCTTCAGGCAAGGAGAACTAGAGATGTGTTGCAGACTGCCATCTGGCTCGTGTTCCAGCCAAAGTGATTCTTTCTCTTACTGTGAAGACTTGGCCAGTAGTATTAAGCTTATCTGTTTTGGATCACCTCATAGAATAGAGACCCATCAAGTACAAAATCTATCACATAGGCTGCAGTGAAGCAGCTGGCATCAGCTCTGCCTCTTTTTACCCATCCACAGAACAGACTAATCCTATCACTCAGGATTTATTGGAATAAAAACAAACTGAGTCATTTTAAGCCTAATTAAGAAATGCACATCTCTGCTGGCCAAATTTTTCTCACACCTATGTATATGTCGGACTTCTGCATCTGTGTCAGATCTTAGCTGAAGGATGAAGACTGACACTCTGTGTGTGCTGCATGTATGACTAGCTGCTTGCAAAAGCAGCTAAAAGCTTTATAGTCTGAAGTGTTCTTCAGAGCAGGTGTAAGAGTTATCAACCCAGGAGTGTCATCCAGGTAGTAGAATCAAATTTTGCTTGAATGCTCAGGCTCTCTAAGAGTTTGCTTTTACATTCTCCTAAAGTTGTTATTCTTTTTTTGTAGGGGAGACTTCCTCTCTCTTTGAACTCATCTGGCATTGTCACTTTTCAGTTAGGATTTAAAATCCAGCCAACGTGGGCAAAGGCTGTAGATGGGTATTGTGAGAGCACATGGTGTTAAACAGGCCAGAGGTATCTTTCAACAGGGTAGTATAATTCTGAAGTCAGCGTGTTTTGTTGTTGAAATAGAAAATTGAAAATTCATCCCACAACCTCATAGACAAAGCATTTTTTTAAATGAAGATCAGAATAGACAGTAAAGATGTATTTCACAAATTTTTTAGCTTGTTTAGTGACTGGCTGATGGCTTAATGGCTGAAAACTGTTACCTAGTATAGTACTGTATCTGAGGATTAAGACAGATATCTACAGATTTGTAGCTTGATAGTGTATCACAACATGTTAGAACACATGAATGATTCTTAAGATATGAATAAAGTTTGTGTGATTGACTTGAGCGTAGAAGTTGGTCCTACTCCATGCAGGCTTGTCCCCATCCCAGTTTATCTAAACGGAGAACATGAACCTACTCATAACAGAGAGAAAAATTGTAGGAAAATGGGTTCCAGCACAATTCCTAAGAAATGCTGCTGTTATATTCTAGGGGTTTATTCAAAAGCTGGTCTTTGAGAGCTGCACCATTATTGTAGCATTGGTTATCTTATCAGGATTTTCTTCATATATTCTTCCTGGTGTGGCTGCAGTTTTGTTTGGTTTTGAGGCACAGTTGCCTCTAGAAAGCACTTGTTTACTTAGTGAAGTACCTTCATATGAAGAGATGGTGTACGGTTTTGCTTGTGCTGATACAGTTAGAACTGGACAACATTATCGTACAAAAGGTATATATGAAGAAACCTGTAAAATACACCCTTATTTTTGTATTGTCTTAATTTTTAATCCCTATGTGTTTGTACGATTTCTTGGTTCTTTTAATTCTCTGGTGCAATCAGTTTTTCAGAGCCACACAGAGATGCTAGTCTTGGCAGGGAGTCAAGAATGCTCTTTAAAATGGTATTAATTTGTTTACCAATTTCTTTCCTTAGAGACATCAAAATTCAATAAAGTGGGATGTCATCATCATGTATGTTAGTTACTTCATTTGGAAAGTCTGCACCTGTAACTTATGGGAAGTCGAAAAGCTAAAGATAATGTTGGTTTGACAAGGTTTTAATATGCTATGATAGCATATTGGAGGTACTGAGGCAGTGGATTGTACTAAGTCACTGAAATTTTCTTGATGAATTCAAGCTCTCATCTGGGGGTGAAATGACTTAAAACTTCTTCCAGCATGCCTTGAAGGGTACTCTGAAATGTGTTAGTGGGAGGATTATGCTGGAGCTACCCAGGACATTGATGCTAACTGCCAAGACCTGCCGTTTTGTGGAGATGAGCTGTGTGGTTGTTGTGTAGGGGTTTTTTTTCTTCTTTGTTTTTTTGCTGTCCCTTGTGACTGACAGATAGGAGCACCCTAACAAAAGCAGAGCCTAGGCCTTTGTTAAATGAAAGTAAATGTAACATTGGAGCTATTTGCAAGATAATGCCTGAATCTCTGCTGTAGTTTTGACAGTGAAAGCTAGGCTATAACCATCTCGGAAGGAAAATTTCAGGGTAACATTATTAGTTTTAATGTGATGTTATGTCTCTTGGCAGGTTTTGACCGAATTATAACCTAATGCTTTTGATCATAAATGAGCGTGAAGGGAGTAGATTATCACTGAATCTAGTGACTATATGGTCATCAAGGTAGTTGTCAGCCCATTCATTTACCTGTGACAGTGACAGCTCTTGGAATTGTTCTTGGGGAATAAATAAGACATGCTTTTTGGACTGGCTTTTAAATGTTGTCTATGGTATGTGCTAAGACTGGCATCTCTAGTGCTCTGAAAAAGTGAGTGCACCAGTGATGAAAAGAATGAAGGAAAAACATAAATGCATAGGGACTAAAAATAGAGACAACAATGCAAAACAAGTTTCAGCTAATAAGAGAAACAAGATGAGAGGGAAAGACTATGAATGCAAAGTAAGAAGGTGATGGCGGAGAAGTTGTGACTGTAAGTTAGAACCTAAAGTTCTCATTGGCTCTCCTTTGTCACTAAGTGATAAATAGACACTTCTGAGAGAGATGAAAAGACTGCTTTCGATAATTGAACCTAAACCAAGGCTAATAGTGGCCAACTATTTAACAAAGCAGGCCCACTGCAGAGATCAGGTTGAAAAGTATTTAGATCAACAAATTTGTATTCAAGTTATCAGGACTTGATTTGTGTACTGTAGTTTTTAAGAAAGAAACAGTAGTGTTTTCTTGTCATGTGATTTCCAGGGAAATGGAAAGGGTTAGCATAGTACCTAATTTTAAAAGGTAAATTTCTTGGAACTCTTCATCAGTCAAAATGACTTTGCCCATAGAGCTATTAGAGAAAGATACAATATTAAGGTGATATGACCAACAGAGGGAAATTTTGGACTGATCCAGGTAACTCTCCCAAAGGATGGAGGCATGGATATGCTGCTGTTTAAAATACTGCATTTCCTCATCACCAGTAGTTGCATCTTGGAACCAGTGGAATCATTTACAGGTCTGATTTGGACTTTTCTGGTGACTGCTTTCATTATTGACTTGATTAGGGCTGTAAATTGTCTCAAGGGATTATTTCATCCCATTTATTCAAGGCAGGATACCATCATTCCCTATAGTTTTGTGCCTCAGCTTACTTTTCCCTAAAATATCCTTGCTTTGCTCAGACTTCCTTTTAAAGTAATGTTCTTTTAGACATATGGTTACTCTAGTTCAGACAAAAGCTGGTGTTTAGTTCTTAAACTTTTTTTGGGGGAAAGCCTCTGCAGAAACACTGAAGCATTACTGTGCACAAATGCTTCTGTCTATAGCATGCAATATACATCAAAAGATAACATACATCTAGCTTCCATGGCCAATTAAATAATGGAGCATTGGGAAAGAGAGGTTGTAGAGAGATTGAAATACTGCATACTCCTTCCCTTTTTTGATCTTTGATAGTATTAATTTGCAATTTCGCCCTGCTATACAGAAAAGTAAACTTGCATGCAACTGTTACTTTAAGACCTTTGCAAATTGTCCTTCAAATCCATTCTGCCTGAGGGGGAGGATAAATAGAACATCGCATGTTTACAGTGCAGCTGAGGCCATTGGTTGGTAATTGGACTCTTTTTTTTAAAAACTAAAACTCAACTATGATAGGCTTGAGAATAAAGAACCAGCGTAGAAGATAGACTTCAAACAAATAACCTAATGTCTCATCTGGTAATTCTAGTAACTCATTAAAGCAAGAATTCTTACACTAGGCATACCTGACACTTTGGTATTTTGAAACCAGATCAGTGCTGATGTTTAATAACTTATGGACACCTCACTGTTACATGTCTGTCTGAATCTCTGTTTTACCCTTTTCTTACAGACTTGGCCTAGAAAGGGGTGCAACGGCTAAAGAAGCATTGGATGTAATAGTTGCTCTGTTGGAAGAGCATGGACAAGGTGGAAATTATTATGAAGATGGGAGTTCATGCCATACTTTCCAAAGTGCATTTTTGATTGTGGACAGAAGTGAAGCCTGGATACTGGAGACTTCTGGAAAGTACTGGGCGGCAGAAAAAATCACAGGTCAGTTTATAACTCACAGTAAACCTCTCATTATAAATAGCTGTAAAGAATTGTCTTGGAATAATTGGTCTTAAAGTCACTGAGTTTAAATAAGTGACTAATTTATGCAAGTGTTTGATTAAATCATCGATTTTTAATCTTCTATATTTATACTACTACTTTGGGTTACATACTACTACTACTGCTGTTTTTTTAAATGTTGATTTGCATTGGCTGATATAACAGCATTTTCTGTGAAGCTGGAGATTAACTGTATACATAAGCTATGTAATAGTCATAATGCTTAATTTTTTGTCTTTAAGTGTTTTATTTTCCCAGATTTATTTACTGTTTGGAGTGTGTCTTTTTGATGGAGTTAGTACCCACATTTTTACTTACAAATCTGAAATACTAAGAGGGAAGGATAAATGTTGATAGCTTTGTGAAAAGACCTTGTGTTAGGTGGTAAATTGAATGGGCTGCTGCTGGTTGCTTTACTGCAATAGATATAGTCCCCTCATATCCCCATTTCTTATCTGATACTGCAAAACAATACTTTCTGCTCTTTAAACTTGTAGGTGGTTTCTTTTTTGGTAGAGCTGCCAAACTAACTTCTAGATTTCACTGGCTTGGTGGCTGAACTTATTTAAAACTTCACTGGCAAACATGTGCTGCCTTAGTATAATATGATTGTTTAAGGTGTATACGTAATTTATTCTCAGTTGGTTTTCATTTCAAAAGGATTTTTATTTTCGTAAGAATAGAGCTTTTAAAAATTTACTCACATTTGAATGATTTAAAAATTCAGATAATTTAAGAGGATTTTTGTGATCCATGCTTTGACATATGACAGATCCATTTGATTCTCTTTTCATTTCCCTTTCACTGAAAGGTAGTAGATAGCAGATATGGGGAGGAGGGAGGTTTAACTTTGAAAATACCAAAGCAAAGAAATAACACCAGACTGTAATGTTGTGTGATGGCCTATTGTCAGTTTGTGCTGACAAACGTGAATCAGCTTACCTTAGCAGGGGACAGTGTTTTCCCAAGCAAAGCTTGCATTTTAAGGATACCTACAAGATGGAGGAAGTCTTCTAGCACAACAGATATAAAACGTAGAGGAAGGAAGACTGATAATGCTGTCCTGATAAAATCGAAGTTCTGGAAAGCAGCTGGCTCCTGGGGTTCCCAGGATGATGCAGTGACAGCCTGCCTTCTTCTGTTGACCTACCTGGCTGATACCTGATGAACAGTGTTTTTTACTTTGCCCTTTTTAGCTGTGTCAGCAATACATAACCTTCACGTCCTTACCAGCAAATAAACTGTTGCCTTTATCTGCTGCTTGCAGCTTTTTGAAGTGATACTGCAGCTCTGTTCTGATTTTTACCAGCTCATTTCTCTTCAGGAGGTCCCTGTGAGCCGCAGATAGAGTAGTTTCCATCTCCTGCAGCCTGAGGAGGCTGCCAGGAGGAAAGGCTGCTGGCTGTGTAAGAACTCTCTATTTCATATTTTGTTCAGGAGGTTCTTTTTTGCAACCATAAGCACGCCTCTTAAGCTTTCAAATGACTGCATAAATGCTGCTAAAACAGGGAAAATGTGTCGTTCCCCAGTGCAAAGGCTTTTTTTTTTTCCCCCTGACTCCATCCTCAGAGTTGTTCTGTTTCTAATATTACCGCTGCAGTTCTGTAAAGCTTATAGTGAATGTTTCAGGCAACTCTTTGACAGTAATCTACAGATAAATACTTTTAAAATCCTTCCCATTACTGTTCTTTGGTCTGAGTGGAAAAATGTATTTGCTTGATAAATTTTCATTTTTTGAGGGGGATCAAAGCCATGAAACGCTATTTTACAGGACTTACTAATTGTACTATTTAAAGAGCTCTTAAGGAGTGGCTCTCCTAGCTTGATATAAACACAAATATTCCTATCACTCAAGTCAAGAAAATTCCCTGAAAGGTATGCTGTTTGAAAGCGTGAACCAGAACAAACTGTCAGTGACCTAGTATAAGTCAGAACTGAATGTCAGTGACTTTTTTTTGCAGATTGATGCACAGAATTTCCTACTGTAAGTTGTTACTCATTTAAATTGCGTGCATGAGGCGTTACAAAAGCAAGCTTACTTTTGTGGAAGGCAGTATTAATAATTTTCACCAATACTGCTTTGGTTTCTGTTTAAGAAAAACTTTGTTCCACATTCCAGCATCTG
>NW_009649190.1:134382-181523 GCF_000708025.1 Charadrius vociferus | reverse complement strand
GGTATCTGCAGCAGCCACTGTTAGTCATGCTGTAGATATATGGATATAAGCACTGCAGTATTTTTGAGAAAAGCAAATAAAAAAAAAACCCTCGTAGTATTCTTTGAAGGTTACTTACACTTTCTTTTTACTTCATGCCATTTTAAAATTTAAGATTAAAAATGAAGTTTAATATAAGCCTATATTATATAAGTTCTGCAGCCTGCAGTGACTGGTAATTCTGTGTATATGTAGTTACACAGTCATGCCAAATAACAGATCCTAACCAATGGTTTACTTTGTTTCCTAATTGAAATTACCTTGTTCTTCTAGCTTTTCCCAGAAAAACTATTAATTATTTCTTTTAATATGTGGCCCTTTCTACAGAGGGGGTGAAATGCATTTGTAATCAGCTTTCATTAACTACAAAAATTGATGCTGAGCATCCTGAACTAAGGGATTATGTGAGAAGTCAAGGCTGGTGGAACGGAGACTCTGACTTCAATTTTTCTGAAGTGTTCTCTCTTGCTGATGACCATTTAACCTGCTGTTCCGGCAAGGAGAGCCTAGAAAAGCAAGGTGGTAAGTGTGGAACCATCTTTCTGTGTGTGCAGCGGGATTTTTATTCACTACTGCCTCTTTTCAGGCATTCTGTCCAGAACTACTTGTGACTGAGGAGAATACCTCTACATGTAAACCATGTGGAACAGAGGACCAGAACTGAAGATTGTCCCTAAACTTGCCACAATTTAGGATGAAGCCCTTAATGTTCCCCTCAAGTTTAAGGTTTTAAAACATCCTGCGGTGTGGCATGATGTGCCACTGCTTTTGTGCTTTGGTGGAGTTATAGTGGCCCTACCTAATACTAAAATTATAGTATTTAAAAAAAAAAAAAGCCTCACATATGGAAGTTTGAGCACAATGGATTCTACATTTTGGAGGTTTGCTTAGGCTTTTGGGGGCGGAATTAAGATCATAGATTAAGGAAGAGCAAAGCTAATCAGTTGCAAACTGAAGTCCGTTTTTCACTGTGGAGCAGAACAAAGTTACCAGAACAATGTGCCAATTGGCTTCAGTCCAAGGAAGGGTTTATTTCCAGACCAAAATTTATTAATGACTTAAGTTCACTGCAGCTAGCCAAAATAGCTCTGAAATGACCAGCCTGCAGCAGTGCATGGCAGACATGTATGTGCTCTTTCATGTGTGAAAAATGGTAAAAATTAATCTCTTTATAAAACTCCCTTTACTACAGATGTGAATTTACTACAGATGTGAATTTACCAGATTTTTAGCATTTTCACGTGTTGGCAAATGTCAAGGGTGTAGAGGTGAAATATTTATTGCAATGCAGAGCTTCTGCTAAGGCTATGGAATTACATGGAGCACAACTTGTGTCTGAGAGGCAAATACGGTAATTCTGAAGGTCCATAGGTGAAAGGTCTTAATAAACCTGGATTATAGCGCTAAAAAGCCTCAGGGCCCCTACAGACAGATGGCTATAGCTGCAAATCTTGCAGACTGCTGGGTCATTCCATGTGTCCTGGTGTACTGAGGCACCTGTGCATGGAAGGGTGAGTCAGTGCAGGGTTTGAGAAGTTGCTGGGGAAGAAGCCCTACCTGCCAAACGGGGAGGTAATGCAGGAAATACGGAGGTGCCACGGGGGGAAAGTTGTGATAAGACACAGGCAGGAAATAGAATGAAAACAGATTCTTGTAGATAGTGGTTTGGAGAAAAATTTCAGTGTCTAGGTCTGCTGCTGTAACACCTGTGAATGTGAGATGATGTTTCAAAATTTTGACTTGAGAGCTAATGGAAATAGATGAGAAATGGGAGATCAGGGTGCCCCTATTCTGCCCAGGCTTGGGTAGAGGAAGCTTCTTAGAGGAAAATGGGTATTTTATGCAAGTAGTCTGTTCATAGTGATTGCTAAAGCAATGCTACAGACATGATGGCCTTCTTCCTGTAAAATACCTTTTAAATGACATTTCTCCCTATCTAGCAATTGTAATGCCGAATTAACGCTACTTACTGTTCTCTTTTACTAGCTAGGCAAGTTCATTCTGGGTTTATATTGTTTAAATAGAAACTATTAACTGGGATTTGTGACATGCCTATGTCAAGTGTCACTGGTCATATTAGGCCAAAGCCTGTTCAGGCTAATATCCTTACCTGGGGTCCAAGCCAGTCAACACTCAGGATTTTCTTTTTTCCCCCCCTTCATATAGGTGACGTTTCTGCACAAGCTATGATTGATGTCCTGCGTGACAAGGATAGCGGTGTCTGTGTAGACTCTGAATCTTTCCTTACTACAGCTAGCATAGTGTCTGTTCTGCCTCAGGACCCTAGTTTTCCCTGTGTTCATTACTTCACTGGCACGCCAGACCCTTCAAGGTAAGCCGCAGCAGTGGGGTTCCCCAAGTGATGGGTTGAAAGATATTAAACAAACTCTGCTAACCAAATTGGAACATGCTTCAAGCGCATGTTCTAACCAGAAATGCAATCAAGTAGTTGCTGGTGTGCAATCTGGCAGTCCTGTATCACTGAACTGCATCTTGCTGCAATTCTAAATGGACACCACTGGGCTGAAAGGCCAGATCTGGAACTTTTCCTAAATTCAGGTGTCCCAAGTTTGTTTTTTATTGGACAATTTCCAGTTGGTTTAAATCAGGTCTTCTGGTCTTCTCTAGTTGAAAGCAGCAGAGGAGATAAGGGAAGTCATGGGCTAAATCATCAAAGAACTAATGAATTATCTTGTGTTTTAAACAGAATCCACCTGGGATTCACAGAAATTAAACTAAACCACTTGCAGTTATTCAGGAGATCTGCCGCTTGCAGTGAGGTAAAGAGGTTATGGGGAGAAAGAAAATGGTGCCCTCAAACAGCTGACAGACATTCCTATAAGAAGAGTGGTAGTAAGCATTAGGTTCTACCAAGGGCTATGGAAGTCATCTGTGCCAAAGGGACTTTCCACCCACCTTGCATTATGCAACTCAAACTTTCAGGGTTAAGTATGAAGTTCGACCTTGCTTACCAAAACTTTTCTTTGACTTGATGCAAATCCTTTGAGATAAAAGGAGCAAGGCTTCAAATTGTTTTGGTGGGAGTTCTGTCATTTTTAAAGGCAGAGAGCCTAACTGTAAAAAAAACCTTGTTTAGAGGCCTTTCTTGCATTATTTTACACTCTAATGCATTAAAAAGGCATTATTTTAAGTGCAGCTAGTGAGTCACAAACTCTTAGTCAGCAAGGCTTTATGACAGTGATGGAAAGGGTAGCAGCAACGAACCCGCTGACTGTATGCAGGCAGTGGTTATTAGTCATGTTTTGCAGAAGCCTTGCACTTCTGGCAGCTTCTTTACTGCAGGATGCAGGGTGCTGTTCTTTTGTGTATCTAAAGGGGAGGAAGGCAGTTTCTCCATGCACTTTCCAATACCTGCTCACAGATTCTCAGGAATGAAGATCCTGGATTGCTGGGGTTTTGTTGTCTGTCTTTCTTTCTGCAATTTAGATCCAAACTCAGTGTTGAAGTTGTTTGAAAAGTGTCACGATATTGGTAGCTATGTCTTCCCCCCACCCCCTCCCCAACATAAGATTCTAAAGTGCTGCTGATTACGTGCCAAATCCTCTGATATTGAGCAAGGTGTGTAATCTTCCCTGCTCCACACAAGTGTGTATTTGTGATTTTAATGAAAATGAAATCTGGGAGGAGAAGGAGAGATGGCACCAACCAGTACCAGTATCGACACTCTAACCTAGTCTGTGCCTAGTGTAGATGAATTACCTATGCTGTTCTGTATCTGTTGTTTTAAAATAGCCTGGTGAACATTTCAATGGCATATATAAAATTTCTCTTATTGCTGCAAGCAGTAATTTTCATTTCTTTCAGGTCCATATTTAAACCCTTTATTTTTGTTGATGATGTAAAATTAGTACCAAAAGTACAGTCTCCTTCTTTTGGCAATGATGATCCCGCTAAAAAGATACCTCGATTCCAGGAGAAACCTGATCGCAGGCATGAATTGTACAAGGCCCATGAATGGGCCCGATCTCTTCTTGAGAATGATCAGGTAAGAGCTGTGGGTCCTGGAATTAAAGAAGTAAATGTAGATTCCTAACTGCCTAATTTACTTCAAAATCACTCACTGAAAAAAATCTCTGAATATTCTTAGAATCCTTGCAAGTTTAGCTTGAATAATGACGCCCTCTGAAGGACAAACTATTCTGCATAGGTTTTTTTTTTGGTTGAGTGTTGCTCTGCTCCATTACTTTTACAAAGTGAAAAGTGGAATGGACAAGCTGATTAGCTCGTTCAGTCCCTGTTTTTTATATAGTCTTTTATAGTGATTATTGAACACTGGATGCTAATGCAACGTGGTATCAGAATTATATGATAGGATGATGGCAGGAATGTTATAACTTAAATTATATGCTGAGTTAAGAACTACATAGTTGGAGTAGTTTTTCTTGAAGAAATAATTTGCATGTGACAGTTTTGCAAGTCTCAATTGAATGCATTTCTGTTAATTTGTAAGAATTAACTGAAAATGTCATGTGAGAAGAAAGGACACTTTCCAACGCTATGCAACAGGTACCTGAAGGCTGAAAACCTTCCAGTGTAAAAAAACCTAAAGTATTGAAGATCTCTCAGGGGAACAAATTTCAGAATAAATTAAGGCAGGAAGGCAATTATTCTGTACAGCTTTTCCAACTGATTAAGATAACACTTTTGCTGTCATAGTGCAAGTAGTTTCATAACTGTTCTTTGACATTTGCAATTACAACTACAGCAGTGAACTGGATAACTAGTTATAAGGAAGTAAAACAGAGGGAGAGATCCCTAGGGCATGCCAGTCCTGCTGGTATTGGTATTTCGGGCAATTTGTGGAAGACCCACATAGTCATGTTGAACTTCCACGGAGGACTTGCATTTCTGCAATTTTCCTCTGTGCATATTTGGGTAGGTCAGAGTCTTGCTAAGATCATAACAGCATTCAGATTTATCCATTAGTGATTAAGGAAACCATGGTAACCTTTGCCAGTACAAACTTTATTTAAACGCAGTTTTGGCTAGATGTGGTTTTTAATCCCTTGGAATGGTTTAATTTAAAATCTGTGGCCTCTGTGGTAACATTGACTCAATGTGCAGCCAGCTCCCACAGCATTATGCAAGATGCTGATTTAGGGAAGACCTAGAAGAGGTATTTTAGTATCTTGTGAAATCATCCCTGTTAAGGTCCCATGGTGTGACACCAAAAGTTATGGTAGAAAAGGAAATGTAGCTTTTAGTCAGGCTTCATGCTATAAAAACTGCCCACCTGAGAGCCTAAACCTTAGCTTAGGTGCACTACTCTTTCTGCACAAATGCTGGTATAAATCCTGGAAAGCTGAGAACTGTCACTCATTCTAAATGCCTTTTTTTCTGAAATTCAATTTTGAAAGCTGCAAGCAAAACAAGGAGCACTTCTCTATAAAAAAAAAAAAAAATTAAAAAATAGGAGACTTTAAATAACATCTGGATAAAACAAAATGACACCTTCATCAGGAGTGAATTTCCTGCCAAGAAACATGAAGTGAAGTCAGAATGACACACAGAGTCTTCTCTGGGACCTGGAATCTTAATGCTGTTACATTACACATCATTTCAGATCTAATCATCTTGCAGGTGATGATCTGAGGGAGACAGGTGTACATACCATGATCTGTACAATCCTTGTGCCTTCTAGTCTTCTCATATAGTTCTGTTTGCAGGTTTACAGAAGTTGTTTTACCTATTTATCGTGTGCATGCCTTATACCATTTTCC
Source organism: Charadrius vociferus (assembly GCF_000708025.1). NCBI lineage: Eukaryota > Metazoa > Chordata > Aves > Charadriiformes > Charadriidae > Charadrius > Charadrius vociferus. Next base: position 175,743 of record NW_009649190.1, on the reverse strand, counting down.
TCTATCCATCTTTCACTCCGTCTTCCTTCTCTGCTTTGAACTTAGCAACTCCTTCTTGGTTATTTTTCTTAATGCATAAAGTGTCCAGCACTGTTCCTTTCAGCCTTTGACCATCCAAAAAACTATTAACAGAAATAGTACTTAAAAAGGCTTTCTCATTTTTAAAAATACTTGAAAAGATCTTTGTAACAGAAGAGAACAGTAAAATGCTTTAATGTGCCTGTTTTCTGCTTAATTGACTCTGGTTGTTTCATGCCTTTAGGATAAAGGCCAGAAGCTGATGAGGATTATGTTAGACCTTGAAAAACAAGGCTTAGAAGCAATGGAAGATATCCTTACTCGTACAGAGGTTCTGGATCCTGCCGAAGTAGTGGATCTTTTCTATGACTGTGTTGACACAGAACTAAAGTTCTTCAAATAAAGTAAGCAAACACTTCACTTCTTTAGGTACGGACTTTCTGGTACCAGGTATCGGTGAATGTGAAATGTTGGATCCGATTCTGATCCTCTTCCTTCTCTTTTACACTAAGCTAAGGGTGTTCAGAATTGGGTCCAAAGCCACCCTTCTACCTCAGTGCATCTGCTCGGATTGTCTCCAAAGTCCCTTTTCCTTATGCTACATTGCAGGCAATTTTTTTTTTTCAATTTCACTCTTGCTTGGAATGGATTTTAAATTAATTTTATCTCATTTCAGCTACGGTGGCTATTGTTAGCCTTTTCTCTGGAAGACTGCAAAGTTCTTCAAGCCTTGACAGAAAGTCTTCACACTTGTGAATTTGCAGGAAAAACATTTCTAGAGGAAAAAATGTTACTTGCTAGCTGTATCCGGTTAACAAATTGCTTTCCTGTGTCCAATCTTGTGGTGTTCCTGTTTGTGTATGTATATAGTGAAAGGAGAAAGTCACTGACTGGTCCAATTACTGTGTGCATGCTGGCTAATTTAGTACAGAATGTTTAAATATGTATGTTGGGCAACCAATTAAAGCAAAGATTAACTTCATCAGGCTAACTGCCATATCGTCATTGAAAGCAATCTCTTTTTTTCCTCTATTGCTCAGGACTAGGCTTGCAGCAAAGCTGACTTGCATTTTTGTCTTCTTGCTAATTCATACAAAGAATGGTAGAGTGAAATCCCAGTTTTGAGGGGGCAGGAAGGTAAGTCCTGGATCTTGACCTTGCTGTACTGGCCTCATATAGGCATATCTGGTTACAGTAACTCAGCATCTGACATTATGCCTGTACAAATTATCAGAATTAGGTCCCCCAAGTTAAGTTTTGCCTTCACCTGCACCCAATTTAGGGAAGCTTGTGTTGGTAATGCACCTGGCTGCCGTTCTAGCACTGAGTACTAAAATGCAGAGCCAGCCTGGATGCTTAAGACATCTGTCCATATCCTATTGGCTCTTAAGATGCAATTAGTAAGGTGTCATATTTATATACGAGCTACAAATTTGGAAATTTTTTACAAAATGGATGCCGGACAGTGATCAATACCTGACTATTCTCCATCTTTCTGCCTTTGTACTGTTGAACAGTTCCTAGTAATCTCTGTGGTGAGCATACGTGGCTGATGAATTGTTAAGTACCAGTGAGTTACTGGTGGGTGTGGCAATCCAACTGGTTAGGTTTAGAAATGGCTGTCTTATGCTTCCTTATATGAAGTGCAGTTCTGCAGCATGCTTCCCTTCCTCGACAGTCTTACAGACAGACCTGATTTTCATGTATTTTCTTCTTCTAGAAGTGAGATAGGGCAAACGCTTCAAGAATTAAACCAGTAAACACTGCTTCCTGTGTCATGCGAAGATGGTTGGGGTGTTTTTTAACAAGAGGTTCAGACAAGAAGTCCATGTCTTTAATAAGGGAAATTAGCATATGGAGTTAAAATGCCTTACTGTTCAGGGAAGGGGATGGTGAAGAACCACAGACTTTTGTATTGAGGAAATAAAAGCTGCTTAGAAGGCAGCAACATCTCAACTTGAAACTGTAAGAGTTGTGCATTAGCAAAATAGTCATTGCCATATTGGCACACTGCATTCTCAGAATTTTTTTTGTTTTATGAAATTGTTCCACTCAGACTCATTACTTTGGTGTTGCCTTATATGACAACTGCCAATTGGATAAGAAAACATTGGGCCTTTTCACTTGCAGAAAACAAGCATGAAGATATTTTCTTTTATGGCCTACCTAATAATCTTCCCAGTCACAATACCCTCCTCCCATGCTCTCTATTACAGGAACGGCTCCTGTGCCTAGGTATTCCGAAAATGGAGGTAAGGGAAGGAGAAAATAGGCAAGTAAACCCTAAAACTTTTATCTGCCTAGCCAGAATAGGGACTGCAAGGAGTACACTTCATTTCAGAGGGTGTTGTGCTGGATGAAGCCAGCTGAAAGAGTAGTGTGCTTTTGCCAACTGCCCACAACTGAAGTAAATGGATTTCCCATGAAAGTCACTTTTGGAATGAAAGGGTACTTTGAAGGAAAATACTCCTAATCAGAGTACACAATACATACCGTGTTGAACTAAAAGCTGCCTCTGTAAGCTGTTGCTTATTGAGCACTTTGAATTCTGATAGAAGTAGCTGGATATTTGTGAACAAGGGGAGAACAGGGATAAAATGACTGCCCCATCCAGAGGGCCAAAATCAGGGTATACCACTTCACACAGCTCTCTTGCACAACTCAGATCTCTAACCTTTGAGAGTTTGGAGGGAGGCAAGATGAAAGAGGGTGTTCCTGCTAAAACCATAATATATTGTATTTGCCTGTTTCTTAAGAGAGAAGAAACCAACATTTGCAATTATTTTGTGGGAATTTATGTCCTTATTTGGAACTGCTTATATGACAGAACTAATAAATTGTTTTGAGCACAGTGATCCAGGTAGTAATTTTCTAATAGTATGTTGCTTTTGCTTCAGCTGTGCAGTACATTTTAAAAAACCATCCTGTGCTACAGCAATATGCTCGAGTGCAATCCCTAGTCCTATGAGTTTTGAGAAACCAGAGTACCCCCATGGTTTTCAAACTTCCAGTGGTCTTGAGCTCAGCTGTGGCTCAGTGGAAGGACACAGTGGGACTATTGGGACCAGCTGCTGCTGGTGACAGCCAGTGGGATTCTCTTTATCTCCAGGTAGTAACAACTTCAGAAGCTTCAATGGATCTTGAACAACAATTGAGCGTATATGGAAATAACATTTCACCAACAGTTGCAAATATTCACAGGCTTTCTAATTTAATCCCTGAAAGATGATGTTTGCTTCTAATGTACCCCTAATCATAATAAAAACAGGAGTAATTTTTTTTTCTCTCCTTTAGATATCTTCTGGCAGGTAGTCTAGCATTAAGTAGTTTTAAAATCCTTATGAAGGTACTTATTACAGAGCAGTACACAAGTTCCAGAACAAATGAGAACCAACAATAAGTCACCTTTAATAGTACTATAACAAAATAATCTTCAAAGCAGTATTAAACTTTCCCAGTTGTTTGAGAAGCAATGTCTATGCTGACCCCTGCTTATTACTATATTCATGCATATTTATCGAGTAACTATAATAATGACAGTGACAGTAAGGGTTGGTCAAAGCATCACTAATTTTTTTTTCTTTTCACATGATGTACAGCAAGATATCATAATAGGCTAGAAAAGACTAATGATGCTTTCTTAGAGTCCTACAGGTAGAAAGCTTCTTACCCTTAAACGATCTCCACACCATGAAGCATGCATGTGTGCGGGAGTAGGAGTTACAGCGTAACTGAGCTGTCACGAGAAAGAAGAGAAAGGCAGAGACATGTGAAGATGCAGTTACCTGGCTTTTCCAAATAGTTTTGTTCAAAGGCATGGCCATGGGGAAGGATCTTCACCTGTGATCTATAATGTTATTACAGATGCAGCTGAGGGGAATTTATGGCAATTATATAAATTAATGCCATATCTGCAAATAACCTGGCTATCAGCACCAGGCTCACCCTGGAACAGCAGTGCCCTTTTGCAAGCTGGTGAATCATAGTCATTTAGGTTAGAAAAGACCTTTAAAATTGATTCCAACTGTACACACTGCCAAGTTCACCACTAAACTGTGCCCCTAAGCACCACTAGTACACATCTTTTAAATACCTTCAGGGATGGGGACCCAACCACTTCCCTGGGCAGCCTGATCCAATGCTGACAACCCTTTCAGTGAAGAATTTTTTCCTAATATCCAATCTAAACCTGCCCTGGCACAACTTGAGGCCATTTCCTCTTGTCCTATCACCTGTTACTTGGCAGAAGAGACTGACTCCCACCTTGCTACACCCTCTTTTCAGGGAGTTGTAGAGAGTGACAAGCTCTCCCCTCAGCCTCCTTTTCTCCAGGCTTAACAAGCCCAGTTCCCTCAGCCGCTCCTCACAGGACTTGTTCTCTAGACCTTTCACCAGCGTTGTTGCCCTTCTCTGGACACACTCAAGCACCTCAATGTCTTTTTTGAAGTGAAGGGCCCAAAACTGAACATAGTATTTGAGGTGCAGCCTCACCAGTGCTGACTTCCCTAGTCCTGCTGTCCACACTATTTCTGATAGAAGCCAGGATTGCTACTGGCCTTTCTTGGCCACCTGGGCACACTGCTGGCATATATGCAGCTGGCTGTTGACCAACACCCCCAGGTTCTTTTCTGCCAGGCAGCTTTCCAGCCATTCCTCCCCAGGCCTGCAGTGCCGCATGGGGTTGTTGTGACCCAAATGCAGGAACCCAGGAAAGCTGTGAGAAGGGGAATCAAAGAGTGGTTGAGGTTAGAAGAGATGGCTGAAAGTCACCAGGTCCAAGCCCCTGCTCAAGCAGGGCCACCTACAGCCAGTTGCCCAGGACCATGTCAAGGCAGCTTCTGACTATCTCTAAGGAGTGAGACTCCAAAACATCCCTGGGCAACCTGTGCCAGTGCTTGGTCACCCCCACAGTGAAAAAGTGTTTTGTGATGTTCAGACAGAGCCTCCTGTGTTTCAGTTGGTGCCCATTGCCTCTTGTCCTGCCACTGGGTACCACAGAGAAGAGCCTGGCTCCGTCTTTATGCCCTCCCTTCAGATATTTATACACGTTGATGAGATCCCCTCTGAGCCTTCTCTTCTCCAGGCTGAACAGTCCCAGCTCTCTCAGCCTTTCTTCACAGGAGAGATGCTTCATTCCCATCATCATCTTAGTGGACCTTTGTTGGACTCTCCAATGTGTCCATCTACTCCTCTTATACTGGAGAGTCCAGAACTGGACACAGAACTCCAAGTGTGGCCTCACCAGTGCAGAGCAGAGGGGAAGGATTGCTTCCCTTGACCTGCTGGCAACACTCCTCTTAATGCAGTAAAATGTACAAGAATAAGGGTAATTCTTGCCGGAAATAGACATCTTATGACCAGATCTGAACACCTGTGCTCCAAAGACCTTACCCCAGGCTGCATATTAAAAGCAGAAACTCAAGTCTCATCTGCTGCTAGGTTATTACTTTTTTCAACCAACTCTATTCAAGAGAACAACCACTTTGGGAACTGCTTGTTCCACGTGGTGTATTTTGGACAGTGAACCCTCACTGCTGCTATGGGTGAACAATAGTAGCTCTGGTTGCCTGTTTAAAAGGTAGGTGTTGGACCCCTCATCCAAAGGCCTCCTAATTGCAGGGTAAAGACAGTCTGTCACGCAAATGGTAAATATCCACTTGGCCAGCAGGAAAAGACAGGACACCTGCCCCTTACATACATACTTCATGGCATGTGTGTTCAGACACACCTTTTTTTTTTTTTTTTTTTTTTTGCCTACAGTAGAACAACTTCCTTTTCATCCCGTTTGGAAAGCTTCTGTTGTCTTTGTCAAGTCCACGACCACCCTGCGCAGCTGGGCTTCTTCAGACACTATCCTATAAGGATCTGTAATCACTAGGAGGTAGGCTCAGCAGCAGCCACAGCTCCTTGTCATCTTTCCTCTTCACGCTTGATGAGAAAAGGATTGTGGGACCGTCTGTTCATGAAAGTGACATTCTGCTGCAATCTGAGGATAGGCAGAATAGAAGCGAAGAAACATACAAAGAGACTAAAGGTAGCATGTTAGTTTCTGATAGATCATTGAAAAATATCTGAATAATAGCTGGAGAATTTCCAAAATATTTTAAAACGATGATTGAAGGGGAAAAATGAACTACAGGCATGTAATGCAAAAAGTATTTTGAGGTGACACCTGTCAGCATGATAAGAATAATTGTTTCAACACTACAAAGAATTTACATTTTATGCTGCTTTGCTTAAAAAATATCCACCTATATACAATAATTTAAAAGCCTGTACTAACACTCCTGTAGTATGTAGGCCAGTTCAAAAAGTATCATTTACATCACTTTTCCAGTTTATAGAGATGTTAACATTGCAGCACTTGCAATTCAAATATAATCTCTGTCACTGTGATGGGGACCCCTTCTGTTTTATACATTATCTTGATGTTGTTCTTTTCTAACACTAATCCAGAGAGGATCAGAAGACTCTTCTCATCTCACATGTGTTCTTAATGGCGGATTTTTAGAGGGATCTGCAAATAGATAGGACGGGTTTAATTAGAGGAGATAGATACATTTTTTGGATATGTATTTTGGATGCAGTTCTATAGTAGGGATGCTGCCTTTTTCTCCTGCCCTGGAACTGATATATATATATTGCTCGTGCTCTGTAGCCCTTCAGTAAAAAGTCTTTTGTAAGACAATGTAGACTGACTGAGGCTGCTATGAAAAGTCATGCAAAGTACATTGGCATGTACATGGAAACAAAAAAAACTTAATGAAAAGTTGGAGATAAATAGTTGATCTAATAATACAGAAAAGACTGGGGTTTATGAAAAGCAGAATACAGGCATGAGATCTTTTGGAACCTTCAACTATCAGTTTTCAAAGCTGAATAGGTGAACTTCTGCTCCTACAACAGTGACCTGATACCAAATTTCTAAGTTAAGGGCGGGGAAAGCAAGGTTCATTCATTCCATACATTCCTGACAAGGTTCAGGTAGTAAGTCCCTTTGTTACTGAGGTGTGTAAAACACCATGCATGGGATTTAAATCAAAACACGTGATGGAAGCCATGGATCAAGTCACCTTTCTTTTGTGATTTCACAAGTTCGTGAACAAAAAACCCCAACTTGGTAGCTGCCTGTTTATGTGACATCACTGCTTTTAGCAGGGCTCTGCAAATTCAACAATCTAAAGAACAAAGACTACACGTCAAGCCGCATCGTTTTATTTTTAGCTACTAAGACTTTAATTAATTAAGTGCTTTGAAGTATCTCTGGTCCCTGTTACCACTGCAACAAATCCCATTCCTCTCTGTGCCTATGCTAGCATCCCAGTTGTTCACATTAATGCTGGTTCCTGTTCCTTATTTTCATTCCGTGGTTTTAATCCTATTGGATAATTATCAGACCTTTTCATGTTTACGCACTTACCTCTTGCTATCTTGCTGGGATATATTTTCTGAAATGGCTTGAATTCATCAGGTGGGGGGAAATCTTCCACAGAATGGAAAGTGAATTTAGATTCAAAGTCATCTGGGTAGTTTCAGGGAAATAAGTATTAGTCACTCTTAGAGAGATACTTAAAAAATAATAATAAAAAAAAAATTGCCAGAAGTAACTTCAATTAAAAATGCTGACTTGCTTTCCCCTGGAATTGATAGCGGCTTATTCCATGTAAGCAATCTTAATGAGTACTTCTGTGAGCGATCCAAGTTTCTGGCTTAATTGCAAATACTGCCTGCTACTAACTGAAGAGTTAAGCTTCTGGCTGTCATTCCAGTTTTCTGCAATGATGATATTGTGCTAATGGAGGTATTCCTAGGTGGTTTTCAAGCCATTCAAGCTATAAGCAAGAATGAACGGCCAATTCATCAGACCACAAAAATAATTCTAAGCAGTCTTTGCTCTATAGGATTGAAGCTGCCAAATGTCCATGAACTGGTTTTAAGAATAGTAATGTAAGCACACTACAGCAACTTTTCAGTCTTAAATAATTTTGCAGGTAGTGCATGCTTTTCTTGTCTACTGCATGATTCAAAACCTTTGTGAAAAAGCCTTAATTTTCTCTCATTGTATAAGGTTGTACAAAAATGTTTCTAACGGGTCTAGTTGTACTACCCTGTTATTGCCTTGAGAAAGTCTCAAATGAGTTTTTGAGGTCTGAGAAACACAGGCTTTTGTACTAAAATTATTAACTACGGCTAAGAGATCTAATTTAGATGATATTACCAATGATGTGCATATTTCCATTTTTAAGTGATGGGTAGGGGTCATGAGCTGTAGTCCAGGCTGAGACTCCAGACTTGCTCGTAAGTTCAGTTGTTGGTGATCTTGCTGGTGGCTGCGGAGGTGTGACTAGTTTCCCAGCACCCATTCCTTAAAAAGAAGCAGGAGAAAAGCACATAAACATCATCGTGACTTAACAAACCTGACAGTAACCTTTGCACAAAAGTGGAGGCAGCGTGGAAGGAATGCAATATTTTGGGCAAACTTACCCAGCTTCATAGCTGCTGTTTGTCAAGCCTGACCACAGATTCATAGCATTAAGTATTAAATTTAAGTCACTATTGGAGCTGGCTTGCTATTTCTAATTCTAGGGGAAGTCTGACATTCTGAAGTATGTCCCAGTGTGGAGAGGAAGACTATCGTTCCACTTTCACAAGAACAAGCAGTTTCTTTAAGAAAAAAGCCAACAAACAAAACCAAAACAAAAAAACCCAACCATGGTAGATGGTATCTCTAAAAGAAAATAATTTCCTGACACTTTGGCAGCTACACAGTGGAATTACCATTATTCTTGTGCATTTCACTGAGGAGTTGCTAAGCGCCATCAAAGTTTACATCTTCTGGGCAGACCTACCACAGGGACTGTGTAAGGGGGAGGGAGCCCAAGGCCTCCAACTTAGCAGCCTCTCAAAACTGCTCCTCCCCCTGGATAACCAAGAGAAAGGCAGGCTAATTTGATGGAAACCTCAAAAGTTAAACCACCACGAGAAACAGGCATCTTGATAAAATAACAGTTCATCAGACAGTTCCTGAGCAGCATTAACCACCATCACGAAGCACCTGATCTGCTCTACTTACATGGCCTTTCCCATGGCTGTCAAAGGGAACCAGTAATCTTTCTCTTGACATCTGGCTGCTAAAATACAGGGTACAGAACATTCTCTTCAGATGTTCCTTATTAAGTAGCTGTCTCCATTTCTCAAACCCACACAGATCTAGGCTCATTTTTTAATTGTCATTATATCAGAGAAGTCTGATAAAAGTTCCTTCTACCACCTGCAGAAGGAAACACTAGCTAATATCCCCACTTCCCCAGTAGTCAGAGAAACCTTTGGCCTTACCACCTTGAACGTGGGGGGCACTGACTGCTCCTCTTTGTTGAAGAACAGCGGGCTGCATCCATATTTGCCGTTGTTTATCTATGGCTGTAGAGCTGCCCCATCTCTGTTTTATTCTCTCCTGTAACATTTCCCAGCCATTGCCAATATTGCTCCAGACTGCATGGGTACAGCAGTGGTATACATTCTCCTGCCCTACCTTAGACCGTTAGGAGATCAAGACCACTCCTGAGCTCCGTCATTGCACATCTGGAGACACACCAACAGTGGTCCCTAAAATGTTGCTTTCGCCCATCAGGATGCTGCTTCCAAGAAGCACAGATTAAACTATCCAGCATGCGTGCCCAGCTGTTAAGAAGAACCTGATGTGTCTCACACTCGTTACACACCGTGTGACCTGCACGTATTCCTCCCACCTGAGGGACTTCACCCTCCTGCTACGTGTGCTCTTCATCCTCACCCCTCCAAGTTCTCCAGCCACCAGCGCGATTTCCCCCGCTAGCCAAAGGGAGGAAAAACTCTCCCTTCTCCGAACGCGCTGCTCTCACCTGCGCCTCTCCCGGGTCTCTTCTTCCTGGTCTCCACCACTGCTGTGGGCTGAGGGATGCCGGGGGTGGGAGGAAGCGGTAGCGACTGGATGCTGCTTGGCTTGTGGAACTGTGACAGCAGGTGGGGAGACTTGGGGGGCAGCGGAGGGGGCACCTCAGCAGTGCTGAGAGCACCGCTGAAGGCTGGGGAGGGGGGAAAGGAGAGCCTGTTTGAGGTCATGGAGTGCGTGTGTTGCGGAGGAGGTGGTGGGGGCGGTGTGGGAGGTGGACAGTTCCTTCCTTCAGGTGGAGGGGATCATTATGTCATTCCTACTTTCCATTGCCAGCAGAAAGGAGGAGGTTTGCGAGGGAAAACATTGCTTACCTTTAACTTACTGGCACCATTGTAATACAGTACCTCCAGTTAAAAAGAAATTCTAATAACCAAAAGTGACTGCTTAAAATGATAGCAAAGATCAAAAGTTCTGACTATGGTAGGTTGGGGGGGGGGGGGGGGGGGGCAGGCAAGCGGGCCCCCCCCGGGCCGGCTGCGGCTCGGGAGGTGCTGGGAGGCTCCGGTGGGACAGCTGCTCTTGGGCCTTCGGTGGGGTGCGAGGGGATACTGCTCGCCTTGGCAGCGCTGTTGCTTGGTGGGACGGAGGTCCTGGGGGCTGCTGCTTGGACTCCAGGAAGCTGCCCGGGTTTCCCAGCTGAAAAACACATATCTCACACATCACATCAGGATTTCGTTCCCACTCATCGGGCAAAACAGTGCAAAGAGGAAGCTCTTCATCATCCCCTCGCCAGTGGTTAGTCTGAGTAATTAGATTGTTTTTCCCGAAACATCTCGTATCCAACAGGTTGCCCCTGGTGTAACGGGTTTGGGAGGTGACGTATTTCAGTGCACACCAGGGACTCTGCTTAGTTACATGACAACCTGCTGAGAGACCCTGCTCCCCTCCCTGTTCCTCAGTTTTTGCAAAATGAAACAGTTTAAGGAGAAGGTGCTTTTCTGCAGAGGTCTGGGGTCCTTCATATCAGCCTCCTGTGCCTAGCACAGCCCGCCGAACATGGGTCACCCGTCTGCTTGGAGGAATCGAGAGTCCGAGCGAAACAGCTTCAAAGAACACAAGTAGATTGGCACACATCAGCCTGCATCCTTGAAGTTAAGTACTTGCTTAAGATTAAAAAGTTCACACAAACATGACATAAATCTCAATCCCATGGATAAAAACCAAGTTCTTAAAAGTAGTGCCTCAAAGGCTTTCCAGAAGGCACAGGTTCAAATGTTTCCATTTCAACAGCAAATGCCCAAAGACTCAGCCTTACAAAATGTATTTTCCTGAGCAGGTGTCAAGGATTTTTCAAAAAGCAAGATGCCAAAACAGGCATCTCATTCTATATTCATATCGTCTGAGAGGCCACAGTCACAGTTAGCAGAACAACTCAAAGTTCCTACTGCAGCTGAAGCTCTGTGAGGAAGCCCCGTCACAAGCAGTGCTGCACATCCTGGGCTTGCCTTCCAGGAAAAAACCACACAGGTAGAGCCAAGTTCTGTCTTTCCCTGCAAACACCTTCTTTGCTCTGTGCTGCCTGAGCGGGCACCAGCTGCCCGACAGCGCCAGAGGTCATTGCTGTGACTCTAAAAGTCACCCCTCACTGATGCTGGCACTGCCTGAGGCGAAAGCAGCCGTAGGGCTCCCACACGTGCCTTCCTCCTGTCCTTGCAAAGTGACAAGTTCCTTATTTTTCAGGTCAGTAAATTACCTTGCTGGATCAGAGCTATACTTTATAAAATCTAGAGGGCAGAAATCTTAAATGTAAATCCTTAAAGTAACACACAAACCTGTAATACCATAGAAATACACACCAGTGAAGGGAAGGAAATGGGACTTCTTTGCCATTTGTGCTGAAGTTGGTAAACTCAGATTTCAATACTCTATTCAAGGCACAATTAAAAGTTTTCATTAAACTAATGTAAAAAATCTCCATTAAAACTCTATTCAATCTCTTTCTTACCCAGTGCAGAGATAGCTTATTATTGACATTTTAAGGAATAAGGCATCTAGAATTAATGAATGAGGAATCTAGAAAGATGATTTCAAGCACATTATTAATTGCCTTCCATGGTCACAAGTTGAATTAAGGGTTCATAATAAAAATCAATCACTGAAGTACTTTCATCCTGAACCGCAGTTCCCCCCAGCTGTTCTTTCATAGAAATGAAGCCCTTACCCGGCATGTCCCTCTGGCCTGTTGGTCTGAGAACAGGAAAGCCACCAGCAAATAAGCCTCCCAGCGGCTGCTGAGAACCACCTTTATTAATGGCTGAATTAACTCCATCTCTGTTAGCTCCTTTGGGTTCTGTTAAAAAAAAAAAATAAAAAAAAATCACAAAACTCCCCAGAATATATCAGAAAGTCATTTCATCCTTGACCCCAGACTGCTAAGACTTAGCACCAACAAACAGTCAAGCCCAGAGTTTTCCCTCCTTAGGGAGGCTCGGCGAGGAAAGTTACTGTTCATACAGTAAACAGCCATTAGTCTCTGACCCATACCTCAGAGCACAGCACCCTCTGGTGCTTTTTAATTTCACACCAACGATGACACCAGCAAGAAATTGTGTTAGACTACATTGAATTTATGCTTCCAGAATTTTTTAGCATTTTTTTTTTTCCTTTTTATCTAGTAAAGAACAACTCTTTTGCTGGAGCCAACAATTCCAACTTAATTATTTTATTGAGAAACACCCAAGGATTTCATCATTCATGATTTTTTTTGGGGGGCAAGGAATGCCTGTTACACCCAGTTAAAGACTTATTATGAAGTGTTAATAGTTATTGATCTTAGAGCAGGGTGCCAGTTTAGAAAGCATCCCCTCTCCACATCCTAAAGCCCTACAAAGATGCAGACTTTTGCTGAACTTCAGACCTGCCCTTCAGCTTGAAAATGGTCCATCTGACCTCCACAACTGAGGCTTCAGCAAAGCTCACCCAGGGACCTTACTCAGGAGCACATACTTACTTTCAATCTGAGGTGCACTACGGTCATTGATTTGAGTCACTTTTCTTAAGCGAGTTCCCTGCTGGATATCAGCTAAGAGCGCATTTCGGGCTTTTTGGTCTTCCTTTCGCAATTTTGGTATCTCTGAACTTGCCTGTTGACAATAAGAGCATTAGACAGGAGGTACAGACAAAAATAAATGCTTAGAAAGGACATGTAAGCAAACATGGGATAGAAGATTTGAAATAAACCATCCTTGGCAGCTGTTATTTCAAAGCCTTTTGAGTCAAATCAACAAGAACACCATTCAGTTGTACAGGAGGCAGGAAACCTGAAAGTTTAAATATAACACGAATCTAATAGTAGCTGTGCTAATACTGTCGAAAGGAAATTAGGGGACACGCTTAAATGAAATGTGACCTCTTCCTTGGCCATTTATGGTCTCTGCCCCAGAACTCCAGCTCTGACTGCCTCTTTAGCTCTTTTCATTCGATGTACAATGCTTTACGACAAAGATTTATATGCCACCTTAGAATAAACATACATCTGTTTTAGCCACTTTGCCTTAGGAAAAAAGAAAGGTAATTGCATACTGCATTTGTATTTGAATGAGATCATTAACTAACTTAGACTTTCTCTGTATCGGAGATTTACACCAGTTTAAGTAGACCATCTTTAGAAGAATATCATTATATTTTAGTAACTTTTCTAGCCTACTCAAAGTCCGTGAATATAAAGTCAGGCTGTAGTTTGAAGTTTTGTAATAAACCCCCCAAATACTAGTATTTATTCTTATTTCATCAAGTTTCCTGTATGGATGTTTTGCTTTCCTGAAGCACACATAAACTAGCAAAGCTGTTACTTCTAAACCTATAATGTGGTTAACAGACTGGTCTAACAGAGGGGATTCTTCACGTCAGAAGAGCAACGTGCTGCATGTGTTCACAGCTACTGCAAATTCCCGTAGGTTAGCTAACTTCCTAAAGAGAATGAATACCAGAAATGTTTCCATAGCCCTTAATTTTAGCATCACAGTCATAATAAAAGATAATACTGTCACATTTTAAAACAACAACAAAAAAAACCCCAACTTAGTGATAGCATTCTCAAAGCAAAACAGAAACTTGAAAATATTTAACCAGCTGCTGAATTAATAAAATGTCTAACTTGCTAATCCTAAATGAAGAATTATACCGGTACGATATTACTTGTGGTTATTTTTGTACTTGCTAAGAAAAAAAAAAAAAAAAAGGCAAGCTACCTTTGCAGAGCCCCACTAGATGGCACTCCAGATCACTGCTAATGCCAGCTGCATTCCTGACACCTGATGTAAAAACTCGGAATTATAATCTTGTGACTGATACTGTAACCATTATATTATTGAAAAATATTAGAAAAAAACCCTACTTTGTTACATGGTTTCCTAATTTGAAACAGCGCTGCCTGCCCTTGTGCTGTCAGGACGGCGAGTTCCACTGCCCATTAAGACAACCCAGAAAATCCGTCTGCGTAAGCAGCGTTAGACCACGTACCAGCCAGAAACTATTTTCACTCACATTTTCTATAAGTTGACAATACTTACTGTGAAAAATGGAAATACCATAACTGCAACAAGAGTGACTCCCCTACTCGCAAACGATTTTTACCAGTATCTTGAACTCCACGCCTCTCTACTCCCGGTAATGACTTTGCTATAGCAGGACAAGCAGGATCTAGAGGGATCTGATCAAGACCTATGTTTAAAATTAGATCCAGCAGCTGTGTTTTCGTTTCCCAGTTCAAGCGTCCGTATATCGTGCCAGCTGTCCACTTCATCTCCTCGATCTACTTCTCTGAGCATAAAGTCTTAATATCCAAATAGCCATTAGGCTAAAATACCCTACCTGTGGCAGCTTATGTTTGCAAGACTTGTGACTTGCTATCACTTTAACGTGGCTAAGGTATTAATTTGTTCACAATCTGTTGCATAAATAAGCAGGAACACTATTCTGCAGACCTACAATGCAGCGTAACAAGCTGCCTTTCTCTTACGATAGATCCCCTTACTTCAAGCACAACTGCATCCCATGCCCCAGCTGTTTCTTCTTCCTCCTGGTGTACGTAAGAGATACAATCTTCCATGCCCAGCCCGCTGGACTCGGGTGATTGATTAGCTGCTGAGTAGCTTGATACGGATTCTCTTTTTCCATTACAATGTCAAGATGGTCTGGGGTGTAGTGTTGCCTGGTTGCACAGCGGTCAGAGCTCCTTCGGATTTCTTGTTTGCTGCCTGCACTCCCAAGGGCGGTGACAATCCTCAAGAACCATTTCACCAGGTAAGTATCTCAACCCACTCATCTACTGGTGTCCTGCATTTGCAAATTTGTGGGATTGTCATACTGCTTTTTGATACACAATCAGAAAGGAACCTCCCTTGGATTAAGAAATTAATCTGGGATTCACACTCATGCTATGCCTGCAATCCATAGGAGAAGAACAGGTACTGAACATATTAAGCTGTGTATCAAGGGAAAAATAAAAAGAGGAACTCTTATGGGTGTCAAATCTTCAATCCCCATCACGTGCAACACAAATGTTTCTTAAGACAAATATATTTTCAGTCACACAGGAAAAACAGCTGCAAGACAAAAGATATGATCCTTAGGCTACTTTCTACACCACCACCCCCCCCCAACCCCCCATCTGCAGGGCAGCCTCATTTATTTACAAAACCAGAAACATCTCAATCTTTCCATGAAAATGAGAAGGGAAAACGGCAAAGAATGTGAAGATCATTTGTTTTATCAGATGCCAGAGATGCCTCAGGTAACACAGAGTGAAATTAAATTCCATACTTTATTTACATGAATTGGTAAGGGAACGGTGGGTTCTCATTACCTTAGTAACCATTAGGTTATTCTGCTACTATTTCAGACACAAAGAACGGCACATTCAATATGTACTTGGAAACAGAACAGAACAAACCACACATGTAAAGAGCCTGAACATAAGAAAACTAATCCCTTCTCATCTCGCCAAACTCCACTACTTTTGTCTTCAGTGTCCTAAATTACACCCTCAGCTATGCCATTCACTAAGGTACAGGATCAATGTTTGGGCTACCTGACAGGTCTCCAAAGTACCTGTAAACAGGAAAATACCATTAAATCACAATATTTAGAGTGATGTTCCAGAGTGTCAATCATCCATGATGGAAATAAACATTTCAAAATTTGCAGGTGATGATAACTTAGACTGGCAGAGAAATGAGGGAGGACAGCACAGCTCTACAGAGAGATCCGAATCACTGCAACTTGAGGCTGTATGACAAGAACAACAAACCAAAACGTGCTCCCCCACTGCGGGGGGAGAGGGGGGGACGAGGAAAAAAAAAAAGGAAAAAAAGAATATGCACACTATAGAAATGTCGAATCTAAAACTGAAAATGACTGGATGAAAAGTTCTGGCCATACCTCTGCAGTGAAAGCCTTCATCCGGAGCGCCACGAGCCTGAACCTGGCAGCGGGCTCTAGCGGTGAGCCTGCGAGAGCAAGTGTGCCTGACCTCCTGGCACAGTGCTGTGGCAAGGGGGGGGTGGCACACTCCTCTCAGATATTTTATCCTTTCAGAAAAAATAATGTAAGCAAAAATGGAAATACAAGTTCAGTTCTGGTCTCCAGATCTTTAAAATGACATTGAAAAACTGGAGAGGCACAGGAAAGAGACAACGTGGTATTCAAAAAGCGGGAGAAAACAGTTCAGGTTGTGGCAGCTCAGTCTGGTCCATCAGCCCTGAAGTCTATCTGAGGGGCAGTTTGCCTGCACGACACACAAACCTGTACAGGGAAGCGATGGTGAGGACTCAGGGTCTGTTAATCCAGCGGAGGCAGGCATTTGGTGAATTAGTGTGAGACACAGCCAGACAAGCTCCGATTAAAAAGCAGCAAGCACAGAAGCAGCCAGAGTGAGCGTTCCCCGCAGCAAAGGGCTGTAGACGGCAGCAGATTATCGATCTCTTGGTTTTCAGATCAAGGCTGGATCCTCCCTGGCAGAAGCGCTTTTTGTGAAGCACAAGTCCTTGGGCCCCACACAGAGCTCCTTGCTGACCTTGCAGCCCGGCAGGTAGCCAGTGGTTCATAACAGTTTCTTCCAGTTTTGAGTTCTGTGAAAGTGAACCTTCTTGTCTAGCAGAACAACTCTGTATATATGGACCATGCAAGGTTTGGCCCTGAATAATCACAATATTAACACCCTAAACTGGGTTGTATCAGACAAATTAAGACCAGAGAGACTTTTTTTTTTAAAGAAAATGGACTGAAATCCATGGCAATGAGCCCAATTTCTGGATACATTACTGCTGCAAAACTTGCATCACCTTGGGAAAATCACTTTGTCTTGCAAGACAGATGGGAGCATCAACCTACCCTCTGGGCTCCTATGATACTTAAAATATTTAAGAGGTATATGTGCTCAGATACTAAAATGACTTAAATGCAGAAGTCAGCAGGCATTTCAAAAAAAAATTCATAGTAGTACTAATTATAGGGAAGTACTAATTATTATCATTCAGATTTTAAAGAGCATCCCTGCACACAGGAAAGGGGAAATCTTCTGGACTCCGGGCAGGTAGTTCACATCACAGTGGATGCATATACTGTTCCATAAATGGGTTATACTCACTCTGATTTTTAAATATGCTCTTTACTGAATTTGCAATATACTTCAGGGTAGTGTAGATCTTCACAAACGTGATAGCTGCAGCAAAAATGTACCTCTAGCTGTCCGGACAATCCAGTAGCCAGGCAGTCGCGGACCTTTGTTTCAGAATAAACCCATCAGCTCACTGGGAAAAGAGGACCCAGTATTCCAGCTCTACAATAGGTAGGAGCCATAAGTAAGATAAAATAAAGCACAATTCCATCCAGAGGCACTACATTATCTTTTATTTTAGAGAACTTATAGTATTGAGTATTTATATGCCTAACATGTAATGAATTGTATCATCACAGTAGATTCCCTTTCCTGGTCACTTTTGATAGGAAATACTGGAAATACAGCTGTATAGAAAATTTATTTATTTATCTGAACTAGATAAAAAAATCCCACCAAACAAAAAAGAAGTCAAATACATTTAGCTTATCCGCAGCTATCTATTTGGTGAGACATATACCAATAAAATTAAAAATCAATCAATCAATTTGACATGCAGTATTTTATCATGGGCAGAAAGAGAATTCTCTCTTTTGCTGACAATTTCATTTATTTCTGTGAATCTGGTGTCAATCACCCTTCCTCCTCTCTCCCATGCCCAATTTTTCTCCCCCTTAGACAAAAAAAAAAAGACGAGATCCAGCACATATACTGGCAGAAGGGATACACAGTGTATATTTCAGTAATAGAAGAGTTTGAGGACACCCCTGAACAAACCCTTGCTTTCTTATTATTTTTCTCTGCCACACTCAGCCAAACCTGCACAGAGATGGGCTGAGGCAAGGGATCTTCACCAATGCAGCATGCAACACCTCAGGTTTGGCTTTTAAGGAAGGGGAAAGACACCGCAGCAAGATAAAGAAAGATGAACAGAAAACACTAAGATAAGGGATGCTTGATCTGAGAGACACACATTCATGAAAATAAGAGTCTCTGGGTCAGTCCTGGCCACCTCTGGCATCCAATCGTGATTCAGAGCCCAAACTTAAACTAAGAAATGCAAAAGAAAAAGTCTACAAACGTGGCAATGGACAATCAAAACCAGCATGTAGAACAGCAGACAGGGCAAAACCAGCACTAGCTGCGTAGGCAACGCCGTCAGTGACATGATAGTGCCAAGCCTGGCTGCATCAACAGTGAGAGACAACTGAAACATCTAAACCTCAATTCAAGGACATGCAAAGCATCAAAAAAGAGCCTGAACAACTGGAAATACAATTAAAAAACCCAAATATTATTCCTATATTAACAATAACTGGAATTTGGGTGTAGACAAATAGGCATTGTTCAGGAAGAGGGGCAATAAAGGTGAAGCTAGCTGTGTAACAGTGCATGTGCGTCATGTCAGAGATGCCTAAGAATATCGAGAGGAAAACACAGCTTGTTTGGGGTTGATAAACCATCTGAGGAAGGATGATGACTGTTCTCACTGCCCATATGGAATAGCAAGGCTCTCCGAGTAGGAGAGCATGGAGGGAGAGATGATGACTGGGTCCCCATCCAGCCATAAAGCTCCTGCTCCTTTAAAGGAAAGCCAGGCACAGGGCTGGTGCTCACAACAGCCTTGAAGGGCACAGAGTAAAGGACCCTAAGGGGCAACATCCTGCTAAAATACCCTCCTGGGAACACTGATGATGAACAAGAGTGGACTAAGAGCAGGGGAGACCTGCTGGCAAGCAACTTACTCCATAACTTCCTTCCACTTAACCACAACCTGCTGACCACAAGTGTTCCATGAGGAGATGCCTGTAAGCATCAGGACTAATGCATTTAAATGAATTCCACTCTTAAAAGACTGCATGCTTTTCAAAAACAGAACTGACAGAAAAAAAAATATTGACAATAAGATGCCAGAACATTCAAGCAAACCACAATGTCATGATTTTTTATTAAAAGAATTAGGTTGTTTTGGAACAAGGTAGAATACAGAAGATGACCAGAAACCTCCGTGTAAGCTAGCCAGTACGTCTTCCTTGACATAGCATAGGATTATAAAAATCACCTATGTATCTGTAGCCCAACATGAAATCTGAAACACCAGAGGAACTTGTTTTCCCAAGATCAACCCACCTTTACTACATTAGAATTATGCCAAGAATTCACAATTTTGTATCAGCAGCAGAAGCAGTTTGCCCGGCAGGCAAGTGCATTACTTTTACAAAGAATTCTCAAATGGGCAGCGAAAGTCTCCCCTGGGAATGTGCTGAGAAATGCAATTGCAACAAAACCCAGGAGCTTATTAAAATAATAAAATAAACCCCATTTCCAGCAAGTCACAAACAGAAGTGCAATAGAGAAAAACATTGTCATCCTCCTTGCATTTACTGTAAATATACATCAGGTGTGGTTTCACTCATGCACAGTCAAATGCAAAATAAAATAATCAAAACAATCCCCCCTTCCAGCTTAACGAAAAATCCAACATGTCCCAACAACAAAGCACACGACTTTTTTTCATTTGAAGTATTTTAAACTGTTCGTTTATAAAGAAGCTTGCGAGATCTGGTACGCGCGAGCTGTGGTTCATCTGCTCACAATAGAGCCTCGACCTCTGATTTAAAGCTTTTTAATTATGGGAAATCTTGCGACGGTGCAAGACTCCACCTGCACAGTCAATCGCAAGATCAGAGCCGCTTCTTGTGTTTGTGCTGTGTAGCATAGGATGAACTAATTAATTCTTGGCACTTGGTCTACCTGGGTAAACACGGCAATCCCTCAGCCTTCTGAGGGCTGAGCTTCAAACGCTTCCCATGCGAGGGGTCACTCTCCAGCCAACATTTTTTTTGAGGGAACTCACATGAAGGGACCTGCCAAATAGCTTCCTGGCAGCTAATGAAGTCATTGTTTCAAGAGAATGACAGGACCAGCGTTTCACGATTCCATCTACGCCCAGCTCAATAATGATTAACCATGATCTCAAGTCTCCATCGCACGAAGTTCTGCAATCTGAACCTGACGGGTTGAAAAGGTCATCGAGCAATGTGTGTACTTAGATAGGCTGTGTCTACACCGGCCTCGTTCCTCAACTTCTAGCAAGGGAAGTACCGTGCAAAAGTTGTTACAGATCTCTTCCCAGCGTTTTAGCCGCCGCCTAGTCCCTGGCATTAGTCCCAAATAATGAGGCTTTTCAGTGTTGGCAGAGATGGTGCCTGCTCTGCGCTAGCATCTACCTGCTTGAACTGTACCAGCAGACACAGTGGCAGGGAACAGAAGATAAAAACACCTGCATAGCGGGAGTCATTCTCTTCTACATCTATGTTCCACTGCTCATTTCAAACACCGCCAGTAATCAACGCCACTGCACCCAATAAAACCCTCTTCATTTTATCGTAGCACCCCTCCATCAGACAACGTAAAATCTTGTATACTTAAAGGGTCAATTGCTCCTGTTAAGAATAGAGCGGTGGGCTTATTAACAAGGGGGTACTTAAAGTTTTCCAGCGTGGGTTGCTAAATTTCTGTACCGGAATGCAAAAATGCAACAGAATCAATATGATGATTTATACCTGCTGAGCCATTTAGCTTTTCTGTGGGTATTTAACTTACTGACACCCACATTTTAAACATAAATGCTGGCTGTTCTCTCACTAAAAGAAAATACGCGGTAACAGAAGCCACCAAAATGGAGGCAGTATAAAATCAAAGCTACGCTAAAAGTGTTTCCCAGCAGCTCAGAAAGATAACAAGTCAGATACCAAAAATACCCTGAGATTGGCTTTAAACATAATTTTGAACTTCATCTTCTGATTTCTAAATTTTGGGGATTCAAATCCCCAACATGTCCTTGGCATCGATTAAAACAGAAGTGAAAATTCTAAAACAAGAAAACCTGAGACAGACGCTGGCGCTGCAGTGAAAATGTCAACCAGCACAAGGCTGAAAATACTGCCGTGGGAGCTGGTGCCACTACCTCTGTTCTTTCTCTCTGTCTACCATAGCAAGGTCCCCACAATGACAAGGGCTGTTATGAGCAGTGATAACAAAATAGTCAACATGTGACAACCTACATGTATCACACTTTAAACTCACTCTGGTCTAAGAACATTAGGCCATTTGTCCTACCCAATTACCTGTGTAGTAGCTACTGATAGTTCTGAAATGCCTTTTAGCATCCATGCAAAATTATGGTCAGCCCAAGATAGGAAAATAGTGAAAAACTAACATTTCTCACAATGTCACCTTCCAGCCACGCAGAAGAGTCCAACTGAAGTATCGCTGCAATTCTGGGTTCTGTTTAAATTAAAAGGCTGCAAGTGCAATGTTAATTGGCAGATGGAATTTAATATGTAGCCACTGCATACACTACAGATAGGGTACTGATTTTTCAGGGCAATATTACCTTGTGATTAGAATGGTAAATTAACCTATTAGCTCTGTGCAGCTAGGCTGCTTCTAATACCTGGGCTTGATCATTTACAGCTGGTACCTCTGCAACACGCTGCAATTTCCATACTTTTATATGGAAAATTACACAGATGAAAAACAGACAGTAGGAATAAGAAAAATGAATGTAAATGCTTTTCATTCTATTCAGACAAGATGTACAACACACGGCATTATGAAGAAACCTGCGAAACGGAACTCACCACCTAAATACATTAAAAGTGGTCACTTACGAGATCTCAAGTAAAGCACTCAAGAAGATTAGCACATATGAATATACGCAGTACCTACCTGTCCAGATGAAACACACAGAGCAATGCCAACCTAGTACTTATGTCTTGTTTACATCTTCCCCACCTTTCACAGCTCCCACTTACCCTTTCTGTATTTGTTGACTACAACCGCAGACGGCTACAGCAGCAGCACTTGGAGATGCCATACCTACGCAATCCCACATTTGCCAGTAACTGAAAATTAAGTCAAATAAACCACACAAAGACACCAAATTTTTTCTTCATAATTACCCCTCACTTCTTTATGAAAGCAGACTGGTGTGAGACGTGATGCATTAGTAAAACACTATAAACCAGTTTCCTTTATTTTGGCTGGAACAAAGCATTCTCAAAAATTTCAGCTGCACTTTGCCCAGCCCTTAGCATAGTCTGTATGATGGCCTGTCATCGAGATTACCAAGTCTGTGCTCTCTTGCACTTCAGTATGTTTTACCTAGCAGCAATAAATATTATGATTTAGCATCTCCTGACCTAGGGACTTCATGACAAAGTACTAAATACCATCTTACTCACAGCTCGCATAAAATTTTAATAAACACATTCCTACGTATTTTGTAATTGGCGCTATGCATGATTCTGTTCTTTCAGTGTTATGCTTGCAGGTCTATGGGTCTGAATGAAAACTTGAGAAACTACCTTAATTTTTACAATAAATAATTAGGAAGCATGCACACACATTTATGCGTACACACACTTCCATGCTCATGTTCTCTTTCTCATAATGTATTTGGTAAGATCAAATCAAAATACCATAAATCACCATTATCTTCAGCCAAGCTGTTTTACATGTGCTGTTTTTTTCTCCTTCCAAAGAACACAGTAGTGCTAAATGATATAGGAGCAAACCCACCTCCCACACAACTTCAGATAAGCACTGTAGCGCTCTGAATTTCTTGGGAAGGTTGAAGGAAACAGCTCAACAAGGTTTGCACTCTGATGACTGCATGAAGGAGGGAAAAAAAAACCCATCTCCCCAAGGACAACTATCAGCTGATGTTTTTCTTAACCTTGGAAATCCTACCTCTGTGTAAATTATGCATTTATCGCAGTGTTATTCCACAAGGAATTGCTTTTCTGAGGTTTTTTTATGACAAGAGTAGAAAGTGAGGTCAGAGTAACAAAATTGGTAAACACTAACATATCTTTATCTACAACAGAAATTCTATTTATTTTTTTCTTTCTTAACTAAAAGTGAGGTAATCATTAAGATTAATCTACATGGCAGTCTAGCGTTCAGTATTATTTCAAGTTTCACATTTCTCTCACCAAAGTAAGCACATTCCTTTCTTCTGCTCTCCTAGTTTTCAGTATGCCAATAAGGCAAATAAACTCCTGGTGCTACTTTACTGGCTTTAATCATCTGATCCATTGTGATTTGGGGGGTTAATTTCTATGCTAAGTCTTCAATAATAACGATTCTAAAGAGAATAAAAGTATTTTCTTAAACTCCAGAAACATATGAATCATTAAACAAACATCTCTGAATAAGGCACAACCCAGCAGGGTTGCTACACATACACACTTCCTTCAATATTAACATTTTAATAGGTGATGACTGATCATAACATTAGGAATTCAAATGTACAGACAAAGGCAGCACAGCAGTGAGCAGTCTCCACTGCACGTAAAAAGTGAGCATGGTTTACCAAAGCAAAATTCTCTCTTGATCCTCTCTTGGGAGATTAAGTAGAGAAAATTTTTAATCGGTCTCAGTGGTGGTATCTACTTCTCAAAATATGAGAACCAAAACCAACCAGAATGCCTCATATGCCAAACTAAAAGGCAAAAGGGATACAAGAAATCGAGGGGGAGTAAAAACAAGTTTTTCAGGAGCAGAAAGCTTTAAAGAAAAAAATAAATAAACAAACAAAAAAAACGAAAAACCCACCCTGTGCGATGCACATATGCCTGTAAAATTGAAAGAGCTTTAGGACAGACATCCTAATGCCTCATTTCTAAGTCTCCTTTATTAGGGTGGAAGAGAAAAGGAAAAGAGAAAAGATCTGAATTCTGTAAGCCAATGCCAGAAAATGTGTTTGGGCACAGTTTTACTCTGCCTACTCATCCCTCTCATCTTTATCTATGACCCCCAGAAGGCAGGCATTTGAAGACATGCTCAATTAATCCAATTAGCTATATTTACATTTTGACTCAGCCACCTACATCTGCTATTGCAGATACCCTACCATTCCTTCCTGAAAAATCCACTTGGTTTTCCTTTAAGTATGCCCTAACAGCCAGTAGCTTTTCAGCTGTTGGGCACAGGTGGCTCCTAGCATGTCTTAAATACCCTCTCCAAATCACTTTAGTATTGCCTTACAACAACTTTTGTGAGTAGAATTCAGTATGAGTACTTACAGAGTATTTGCAAGTGAAAAATCTTTGAAAATAGTAGGAAAGAACCTAACTTTCTTCTGCCTTAGGAGGGAGTTAACAGTAAGAAAAAGTTAAGTGCTGACAGTGCTTAGGATTTCAATGAAGTAAGGACTGCAAAATCATTTGGGACCATAGCTCACACGATTCACTAAGAAAATGTGCAGAAAAAAAAAAAAAGACAAATGTGGTGACTACTTCTGCTAAAAATCTCTTAATAATGAAAGCAAGAGGAAAGTATGGCTATTATCCACATAATTAGAAAACCAAGACAAGTCTACCGTACCATGCAATGGCATCATGCAAAATGACAGGATTCTAAAACCTCAACCTACGCACAGACATTCCTCTTCTAACATAAATCAAGTAAGTTAAACTAGTGGCTCGTCTGCATATTAATACTGAAATTAAAACCTAACTTTTAATTGCTAACATGTAAATGTTAATGGTTACTCTGGTTTAATTATATCAGTATAATAAAAATCACAGTGCTGTTTACTTTGGAACATTTCCAGGTGTTGGCCAAATAAAACTTATTTGTTTTGAAGGGTTTCCTTAAAGCTATGTGCCTGTTAGACTTTCTTCTTCTTCCATCCTCCAACTGTAGATTTAGCAGCTGTAGCGACAGCTGGGCAGTTTAGCAGCTGTAAAAGACAAATGCCAAGTTCTAGAAAATAGCTTCCTAGCAAAAGAAAATAGGGTCTGTGGCAACTTTTCATGGATTCCCACATGAGAAAATTTTACTCTGCAACTTGGCACCAGCTGGTGAGCTGACTGGCTCATACTGCGCTTTCACTGAACTCACCAGGCGGACTACAGACCCTCTCAAAGTTAGCCCCCTCTCATTCAGTTTCGACAGAGAAAACTCCTTTTGCTGTTACAGAAAAAACCAATACTCTGCTACATTATTTTACTAATTCTTTATGTTGCTCTGTTTATGTTCTCTTTTTAGTGTCAACACTTATTAAAAAGGTGTTAATATCAGTCATTAATTAAAAATGTTTAGTTTGTATCATATCATCAAGATAAAACTGACCCCCAATTCTGTATGTCTTACCTGCAGAAGACCACATTAGTAATAGAATGATCTAACTAAAATATGGAAATACAGTAGAAGCCTTATTATATCAAAACCCTATCATAGTAGTGGGTTTAGTAATCAGAAAAGGAGGGGAAACAAAATACCAATCTTGTTTATACTGGTCCCTAGGGGTCCTTTTAGCTTTCTCAAGTCTTTTACAACTGGCATATATTAAAGCAGGCAAAAAATGTCTCTAGATACTTACTGAGCTAAATTTATTAGGATAAGAGTCTGTTGACTTTAATTGCAGTTGTGGGCATTAAGTTGCTCACAAAATTCAGCCCACTTAATTGAGTATCTAACTATAGACTGTGTACCAAGCCAGAAGAGGTGCTAATTGAAAACAGTGCTGATAGTGCCCAAAGTTAAAACAGAATGATAAAAGGAATCAAGCACTGCTGATTTCATGTACTGTCTTTGTCTTCCTCCTCTTCATCTCCGCGATTCATGGAGAGTTTTACAAATCAACAGATCTTTATAGGAAGAAAACAGGCAGAGATGGCAGAGAATGCAAGGGAGAAATAAAGTTCTTAAAAAAAATGTAATACATATATAATTTGAAGTACACTTGAAGTACCATGTACTGTTTTGCCGCGGGGACTAACATACACTGCAAATAATTACAGAAGGGACAGAAAAATACATTTAAAAAGTCAGGAGAGATTTTATGTCTTGAACACAACCATGCCAGGTTTCACTATTTTAAAAACAGTCTAAGAATTTCAATGCAGAAACAGGCTATGAACAAATGATTGCAGAATACAGGAATGATTTACATATGTTTTACCATAAGTACAGTAATTGATTGTGAAGGTATGAAAATGTAATACCCTGAAACTCCCCTCAGAGCATCCTCCTCTTACTGCAAACGTGCTGGCAGGGCACATGCTCTGCTTCATGACACACAGAGTAATGATCTGTTACAAGCGGTAATTGTTCCTGCACATGTATAAAAACATATTGTGCTGTGTCCCCAGGAAGACGGCATATGCTAGAAAGAGCAACACCTACAGCAGAACACTGTGAGTCTTAACAGAAGCTGTAAGAAAGAGAATGAAGAAATTAGCACTTACCACCTGCACATTACCAATATGAAAATGAGTTCCCTGTGGCTGGAAAAGTATTCGCAAATGTTAAGTTCTCACCACATGCACTCATCTTTAAACTTTTTAACCCCATACCCCTAGCAGTAAAAAAAATTTTGAGCATGCACCCCAATATATGTATATTTATTGATTTATAAATTATACACATGTATGACTGAAGTTCTAACATTTTCTTCCTGGACCCCAACGGACCATCTCACGCACCCTACTTCAGAGACCACAGCTCTAATGAACAGAAGAACAAAAGCCAGCAAAACAAGCATCTGCCCCAGATATTTACTATGAGTATCCACACCGAAATTCTGGGGGGGTCTGTGATAGCTACTATAACTAAGCTCTTGCTAATAGAGATGAAAAGTCAATCTTACCAGAGGCGGTGGTGGAGGGGGCCCTCCAGAAGGTGGTGGAGGCGGAGGAGGAGGGGGTGGTGGCGGTGGCACAGGCATCCGTTAAGATTTCTTAGCTTCACGCAGTTATGAAAAATATAGCCAAAGTCTATGTCCTTGAGGGGAAGGAAGGGAGGAGAAAGAAAAGGGGGAAAAATAAAAATAAAATAAAATAAAAAAACAGAAGAGGAACGTGTTTATACACTGTAAGCTGAAGATCAGCCAAATTTCTAGCTCTCAGCAGACTGAGGACTTTTATACTGTGCTGCTTCCAAAACTACAGTACGAACAGCCTCATTATAGTTCTCTGATGACAACATTCATCTAAAGAGCAAGCTCACAGATCTGGACAAGTGCCACGAATACCAAATGCACAGATGCCAGCCTGTCCAGCTTTAACTATTGCGCCTTGCCTTAACCTATCCCATAGCCCTGAAATGCAATTCTGCAGAGAACAAATCACAGTCAACCACATGTAGACACTCCTGCTGGGACAAAAACTCCATTGACTTTAAGCCCAAGTTTCACTGCTCTAAGGATAGAGTAAGGAACTTGGTAAGGTTCACTGGACTTGCTCCAACGTTACAAGAAAAAGAAAAAAAGAAAAAAAAAGGATTGAATAATAACTGAAGAAATAATTCTACAAGTTTCATTAAATGTAGTTCTCTTACCAAATGACAGCATATAAGGACCAAGCATTTCAAGTATTAAAGTCACAAGTGTTTTCCTGCCATTTTAAAGTGTTAACTTTTCACAATTCTTTAGTAATACACTGACTAAAAAGACAGCAAAAGCTGTATGTTGTTGTTTTCATAATCTCCTGATTTTCATCTCTAACCCATCTCCTGACATGACTGCATCCCCTCTCAGTCTGAAGTCATCTTTACAGTCATAATCATAAAATAACAAGCAACTCCTGTATTTCATCAGTACAACTGCAAATGAAAGTACTAGGCGGTGCCAAAGAGAGCCCTCTGCAAGCCATGCTTGATAACTTCTTTTATTTTGATAGTGACTCTTGGATAAATGCTCCAAACATGGTTTTACATCTAGTTTTATGTCCATCGTGTCATGACTGTCTTCTGAGACTCTTCACAATGTCGTGTGAAACTGTGTCAAAACCTCTACAATAACACAAAATATGACATCTGCTATTTCTTTCATTTCTGTAAGGCTTTATCTTAGCAGGAAATTACATTGATTTGACACATTTGTTTGTCATACATCTCTGTAGATCATTTATTTTCCTGTCTCCTCCAAGCATTTAGAAACATTTTACTCATTTAGATGTTTTTCTAGAAATTTAAGTTGAAGGGACCACAATTCCCAGTCCTTACTCCCCTCATCCTTCCCTTCTTTTTTAAAAGCAGGCACTGTGTTTACGCTTTTCCAGCTGCCTGAAACCTTTTGGTCAAGTCATTTAAGAATCATCTGTGTAAGCAGGAGAAATTAGACAGTTCAATCTGTAGGGCTTCATGAGAGAGGACAAGACAGAAATGAGGCAAGTTACAAGCTTTAGGGGAATACTCAACTGTTTTGTTAGAGAAGGATAGGTTAGAAGAGGCAATGAAGTTAAAAGGTACATGCAGCCTTGTCCACTTCCTAGCAAGTGTACGTGAACAATATCCAGATAACATCTGAGTATTTTCCTTCTGCTGTATCTTGTAAAATACGTTATGGGAGATTGATCAAAAATTAACTGTGCAGAGCCTCTGCAACATTTGCTTTCTCCCTTGAGAGACTGCTATGCAAAGGACTAGCACATCAAAGCACTCTGGATCTGTAACAGAATTGGTTACAATCACTTCAGTAACAATCACTCCAAGAAAGCCAGCATCGCAGCATCTCCACCATTCCACCCTCATTGTTGCCCTGTGCAAAAAGCTATTATCAGAAGATATCTCTTTTCCTCAATTAAGTCATTCAAAAACATGGACATAAGGAGAATGAGTCTTCCCTGCTAATAATATGTTACGGGTTAGCATCTTCCTACCCTGCAATACAGGCCTTTTGTCTTCATTAAGGATTTAGATTGGGAAATATGCTCTTAGTCAAATTAGAAAAAAAATACAACCCACGCTTCTGTGGCAGACCATGTGCATGGCAGCAGGAGGTAAAGCACACTGGAGGCGAGCAGCAGTGGGAGAAAGGAAATGGGAATCAGCTCTTGGTATTTAGAAGTCAGTCTTGCATCTGAAACGCAGTCAGTTGACTTTTCTATCTGCCACTCTCACCAGTCCCAGCCCCAGCACCCGTTCCTCCAAGTGATGCAGCCTAAGTTCCAGGACCAAAAACTGTGTGGCCATCTACAACCCAAAGTTCAGTGCACAGGAAATGTTCACTTCACCGTGTATCCCACTCCCCTATCCTGAATCCTCTTGTCCAGTGACAGAGGAGAAGAATGCCTTTCGGGGGCTATAACCCACAACCCTTGAATGAAATATTGGAGACGCACTATAGCTTTCCTCCCATGCTGTTTCAAATCCTCTACAAATAAACTATGTTTCAGAAAATTCTGCATATGTGCCTTCCTTTGCTCTTACCACAAATTCAGAGGCTCGATGTCCTGACCTTGGTGTGCTTTTGTACGCACAGACAAATTCCTATGTTTTTTATACTGGTACCATTACAGTCTGAAGGTGAACACATCTAATACCTATACAATGAAGAAACATTTTCCATGTAAGGGTTCTATTTGTTCAAGTGAGCTTTGGATGGAGTGCTGTCATCCACACAAGCAGACACTGATAGCAAAGAAAGACTGTATGCAGATAAAGGTAGGCATCTTCAAACTAATTTACAATTAAAAAAAAAAAAAGGCTCTTAATATTTAGTCATAACTGCATGATCTACACATTTTAATATGTATGACTGGGTACGAGAACCTCTTTTGTATCACTGCACCTATGTCACTTATATAGTTTGTATTCAAGTAAAATCATGGAGAAGACTGTAACATTTTCAATGTATCAACACATATTATTTGGAGGCCCCTATTCCTTAGTTAAAGGCTGTATTTCATTTGACTCTTCCCCCTAGTAAAAACATGGCTGGCAATTTCAGACAATAGCTTCAGACCATGCCAGGGTTATGGATTTGCACAACATAAGATAAAAAAATTCTGAATTAAAAACAAAAAAGGAGTATCACATTGATCAGTTCTTCTGTCTGTTAAGAGCCAGACAAGAGGGAAATGCCACAAAGGGTCCTTAAGGCACATGCGCCCTTTCTCCTCTCCTCTAAGTAAACATATTTATAATTGGATGAGAGGGGTCTGAACTATCCCTGAGGGATAGAAATCAAAGGATACGGTTCAAAAAGTTGGCAATAGGTGGAGGGGAGAAGCCTGTATGTTTAGCCCCAGTTTTCTCAGGCAAAAAGTAATGTAAATCTTCCCTTTACTTCTACACTACAAAACAGAATCAGGCCCAACAATTGCAGAATTTATTGGAAAAAAAAAAAAAAAAAAGGAAAATCCCAAACGCTGCCTTTTCTAGTCCACCTCCCTACCAAAGCAAGGTTGTACATTTTTTTAGTGCTTTCTGAAGTCTAATTTTAGGTGTCCCAAATAATGTGGCTTGTATTATTTCCCTTGGGAAGCTCTTTCTCAGTCAAATAACTCTCACAGTTCAGCCTGCCTGACACTCAGCCTAATTTCTCCTTTTCTTAATTTGATCCCATTTGCACTCCACTGCAGAGACTCTACCTTGTACCAAGCAAAATAGTTTCTCCTACCCCTTGGCATCAGCTTTGTGAAATATAAGAATTATAATTCAGAAGTACATTTACAAGGACTAATTATACTTTTTGAGCTGTTTTACTTCTTACAAATCGTCCCATCAGTCAATGAACATTATTACTGTTCTCCGATTCCAAAACAATTGGTCTTTTTTTGTCCTCTTGGTAAGGGTAATTCTAAGACTGGTAATTTCAGGTGTCACAGACTGTTCCTTGCTTCTCACCGTGCTTGAATAGCAGCTGGGTTTAAGTAAGAACAGCAAGTGCAGATCTCAATATAGAACTCAAGTTCCAAATTTCTGAAGGCCCAAATAAAATCTTCACCCAGACTTTCATTTTGAAGTGTCAGACAAGACAGAGTAGATGCAGATGTTTCCTCTTCATGAACTGCTCTCAGCCCTGTGCTGGATTCACCTGTGGTAAACTCAGTAAGTCTGCTTAAGCTTTTATGTAGATTTGATCTCACCTTGCCCAGCCACCAGCTGTACACAAGCTCCGATCTGAAAGCTTCCCAAAAGTCTCCTTCTAAAGTGTCACTTCCACAGTCCTGGTCTCATACAAAGACAAAGCCCTGCTGGGGGCACAGAGCCACACTAAGAAACAACGTGGTTTCTGGACAGCAGCTGACACGTCTTCTGCCACAGTGACGCCCAGCAGAACCACCACAGGTCTGTCTGCAAAGGCTACACGAAAGTACCTTCACCCATCATGGAAAGGCAAGGCACGGAGCAGCTGTGCCTTTAATTCGGAACGATGTTTAGAAGGGGAAAGGACAGAGGAAAAAAATCACAACTATTTAATGCACATAATGTGCATTTATACACAAAATTATTTCTTAACTAGTAGCATTTATTTTGTTGGGGCTTAGTGTTTTTTCTTTTATATAGCTACAGTCCTTAGGTCTCTAGGTGGTATAGTCATCAATATATAACAACACAGTTGGAATTGAAAATGCAACCCTTTAATCCAGTTGGTGAAAGGACTACAAAATAACTGATTCGTTATTACTGGATTTGCAATCATTGCAACCGTACACTCTGAGGTAGGTAATTCAGCTTTGGGGAAATTTACAGATTTAGATAGGTGTGCAGGAAAGCTTATCTAAAATATAGGTCTTATTTTCTTGATTTAAAAACTGAAGAAAAAAGTAGACCACAAACTCTGTTTTTAACTTTTAATCAGCTTTTACGTAATCAAATACAATTTGCCCATTAGCTATACCGTTCTGAGTTACAGCTTTTAGGTCTTTACATTTTAACAGAAAAGAATTTCAAAATTACACAGGAGAGACAGCATCAATAAGCATCTGCTCAGCTTTCATGATCTGAAAAGTAGACAGTGACCCTAATTGTGCCCCCATTTGCACCTGTCAAACATCACTGAAGAACAGCTGAAATCACTGGTACAAGCACACCACACATCTTTTAAAGACAGTACAACACATGTAGAGGCAGAGAAGAGAAAAAACAAAGAGTAGTAGAAGCGTGTTTCACAGATCAATTTTTCTTCTGTCACTATCACACAACTGGAAATGACTTGGAAAAAGCTTCTGTTTGGAATGAACCAGTTTAGATTTTAAATACGACAGAATCAAACTACATAATTTTTAACCACCAGACTTCTACTATTTTCAGTGCGAAGGACTTCTTGTGTTTAGAGAACAGAACAAGGAAGAATCCAGGTAGAGCCTCCAAGTATGCTCATAGCCTCTCACCCCTCCACAAAAATAACCTCGTCCACAAAATACTTGACAGTGTCTGCTGTATTCGAGAGATTTAGAGCAGTGCAGAAGCGTGAAACTGTTACCTTCTTTTACAGCTCATGAGAAATGCACACACTCATATACATACCTGTCTTGCTAGATATATTTTAAGACATTAAAAGGTGTATTTCTAGAGCTGATTAAGAAAACTATAGCCTTTCACCATTTCCTGACAGACAGTACCTGGATTGCATACAATTTATGAGACAAACTTCTGCTCTCAGTAGCCATTTACATCACTGCAGCTAAAGGCAGAATCTGGCTTTTTCATCTCCACTGAAACGTACAAACCTCAGGGGTTCCTCCTCCATTTAATATCCGATGAAACACTCTTAAGCAGCATTTGTCTACACAGGGTCTGTGGGATTGTCTCACAGCACAAAACAGTATCCTGCATTTAAGCCAAGGAACATAAGTTCCCCTCAGTTTGGACTACTTCCAGCAGGCTTGATCCAGCTAAGGGCAGTATCTCCCTTCTGCCTGAAAAAACAGCATGATTCTTGTTCTCTCAGGAGCCTGATAACACTGCAACAAACCAGCCAGGGCTGACCTAGCGCAGGTTACAGGAATTTGAAGATGCCTTGCTTCCATGTGTGCTGTGGGCAGACCTCTCTGCTGGGTTCCCTATGGTGCTGAGGCTAGAAATTAAAGTGCTATGTCTTGACAAACCTCCCTTCAGAGGCAAAGCTGCGCAGATGACTTCACGTCCCTATACATCACTATTTCAGGGTGTAGCTTCCTCTGCTCCGTGGGGATCGGCGATAGAAGACTAATTGCTGTAAGGGAGCAGAATAAGAGAATTTGTCATCCTCTTTTAAATAAGAGAAAAGAACAACACCTGAGAAGAACAACTGTATTATGCCAACAGTAGTGCTAACCTGAAGTTAGAGTCCAAAGACGAATGAGCTAAGTTAGAAGCAATTAGGAATTGCACACAGACATAAATTCGCAAAGGAAACAATTTATACAAAGAGTTTCCTTTGAGTATATCGTATCATCTACACAAAGGCAGACATGGCCTATTTCACTGCCAGATGTATAAACAATGGTGAATTTGATATACAGTCATTAGCAAAGTTAATCATTGGCTTACGCTAAATAAAGCACAACTCAGTGAAAGTTCAAGGTCACTGCCACATTCTGAAGATGGCTGTTTAATACTCCTCAAGATTTCCACTGTGAACAGTGCTTGAACTCTCTTAATTTGAAACATCAGATTGCCTCTACTAAGACATGCAAGTTTTGTGGTCTCTGCAGAGAAGTAAACCGTATGTTTCCACATAATTATTAATAATGTATTTCTTTATAGTTATTAGTATATTTATTTACTATCATTCATATAATATAAAGGGAGATATTCGATAAGTATACCCGTACATAGAATGATTTCCACCAAAGAAATTGCTGAAGTTGTTTAATCAATTCCCCTAACAGAAGAAAGTTTTGCTTTCTAGTTAAGTAGCTAGCATCAAAATAGAAAACCCAAGTAAGGTAGTATTCAGCACCTTGCTTTTTATATTTGCTCAAGAAATGTCTGTTTTTCAAATGCCAACCAAGTGAAAAGAATTTGCAAATGTGGATATCAGAAGACTATAGGACTTTCAAAATCCACGTCTTAGATAATTCTAAAATTTTCACTTTCAACCACATGATGTTTCATCAGAGATCCTATTTTAAACATTCACAGCTTTCCATCTTGGAAATATAAATTTATAAAAACCTGTATGCATGCCACGTCAGGCTGATTTAAGTTTAAGAAACACAGTCTAATACTGGCAATGCAACGAAAATAAATCTGGCAATCTAACATGAGCCATTCTTCCCTACAATACAGTATCGGTATCGTGCCCCAGAACGGGTTGTGGTCACTGTATGCTGTAAGGAGAATTCTCTTTCATAAGGGATGTAAAATGTGATGGTCTGGTCACCTGCAGGATAAGTTGCCAGGGAAATCCTCACCTCAAATAAAGAAAGGGAAACTTTGATCCTGGTTTTCAGTGAAGTTGTGATTACTTAATATTCCTTACAAATCTATTTCCAATGGTAAAAATGCCAGCCCTTCATGCCCTGACAAATTAAACTACAACTTCTGAACGTGCTTATATATTCATACTTTCATGTTCTTATCTGTCAATCCTGTTGAAACCGTTGCTCCATTTCAATGACATAGCCGGTAACCTCATCTTAGATGTTCTTTACAGCAGAGTAAGGCTTCCATACTTACAAGGTATGTAAACCACTATGTTATTATGGCAGCCTCGCTACTGAACCATATTGTTGCATTTTTAGTATTTTAACTAATTCAGTGTTCCAAAATAAATAAAGTGCAAAGAGCTCTTATTGCCCCTTAAGTGTCATAGCCGATATATTTCTAAAATTTCCTATGTGCATAAAAGTGTAAATATGCTTTCTTGTACAAAATATTGTTAGCTGTTTTTAAAGGCAATGGACAAAGTACCTAGCTCCAAACTTACATCCATTTACTCAGGACAATGATTTCATTTTGTACAAAGAACAACAAATCACAAAGTCATTTACAGCTGTTAATTGCTTAAAAAAAATCCCTGACAACAGATGTTTTGATTTGTAGGCCTAGGTCTGAATTGCTAGTAAGACAAAGTTCTCAGAAGAAACAATATGAGTTTTACTAACTGAGGATTCAGCCCTTTGACTTAAAGGACTTCAGTTGCAATTCTTTGTGAAAGTCATTATATTCAGAGAGGACAACGTGATTGATAACATACCCATACACACAGAACGAGCAACCAACACTAGGAATCCAGATATAGCCAACTTTGTTGCCTGCTGAAGAAGGAAAGTAATTCTAGGGAGTAATTGGCAGTGGAAGATTCTTTTTTTTTTTAAATTGTGTCATAGACCCAAAGGAATAAAGGGGCTTTCCTTCTTGGAACAAGTAGATAAGAATCAGTTGCCAGAATCAGCTCCCAAGAGTACTTCCAGTGCAGCCAGTATCTGCTACCATCAGACCAAGCAGGGAAAAGATGAGGACTCGCTCGTCTCCACCAACTCTGGTGTCAAGTTTTATGCTGGTTTTGCACTCCACCTTTCACTTTTACTGGTCCAGACTTGGCCCTTCTCTTTCTTTGCTTCCCTCTGTAAAAATGTCTCTCCTTTTCTAGTGGTTTACAAGTTTCTCCATTCCTCCTCTCCACTTTCTTCTTTGTCTCTGCTCTTTTCACTGTTCACCTTGCCTCCCATCAGCAGCAGGCAATAGGTAAGACAAACGGAGAAAATTCATTTAAAAGGTCGGGTAGTCTGCCCTGGGGAAAGAAACACTGCACGTGACACAAAAGTAAATAACTCTGGATGATGATGATGGAGGTTCAGCACAGGTTGCTAGTACTGAGAAAAACAAAAGAAATGCAGAACTAGGCTGATTTGGCTCTGAAAAAAAGGAAATGTGATTCTAGGAGGTACCAGAAGATATATCCTGACTAGAGCTGGTAACTATTAGTGCCAAGATACAAAGCCTCACATGACGGACTGGATACAAGACTGAAATTTCGGAGAAAAACAACCAGGTAAAACAGTCTGGGCAGAGGAAAGCAGCAAAGCAACTACAGTATATGCATTCTGTGGCTATGCTGGCCTTTGTAGCTCCTGGTACAGCTTGTTCAGAGCAAGCTCAGGTATCCCCACATGGCACTGCACCATTTAGTCTACTGCTAAGTCAATGTAAACTCATGATCACTTGATCCAAGACTATTTTGTACAATCTGCTTTTGCATAATTTCCTTGCTACTTAGTCATTTCAAGGCTAAAAAAGGCTTTCATTCTGCATTAAATACCCTGTTGGGCCCCACATCTGTCACTCACACAGTACACTACAGATAGCCTCCATCCCCCTCTGTCAATTTATATCTCTTATTATTTTTTATGTTAATTTATCCTTTGCTTTCAGTAGAAGTAAGGTCAGTTCTTTAGGGTTTAACTGATCAATTGAAGCAACTTTCTGTCTGAATTCGAGGCAAAATTTGACAGATATTTTTGCAGTGATTCACACATCCCCAAGAGGAGCAAACATCCCCTCTGAAAATAAGTTGCTAAAATACCAGTCTGTTTTCCTGATGTGTAAGCCTGGCTTGCCTTTTCTGTGCCTCATGATTTTCTTTACGTGCCTACTCAACTAAAACAGCAGATCTATAGATTTTGTACAGATACAGTGTTATTTCTTTTCTTCTTTAGCACACAACAAAAGCATAACTGACTTGGACAAAAGCCCAAAACCTGCCAGGACTATTTTATATGCAGTCAGTAGCGCTGGTGCATGTACATTTTTCACTGCACAAAACTATGCCTGTTCGGAAAGCAATAACGTAATACCTTTCAAACAAGAAGATATGAAGGAGGAACAAAAGATCCCAAGACTTCCTTTGTCATCCAGTACCATATTCTGCTCTTCTCTTTCTTTCCTGTTTTGTTACTTATAATGAAGAGAGTAAAACATGATAT
The DNA here is from genome assembly GCF_000708025.1 of Charadrius vociferus. Lineage (NCBI taxonomy): Eukaryota > Metazoa > Chordata > Aves > Charadriiformes > Charadriidae > Charadrius > Charadrius vociferus. The sequence goes on along the minus strand of NW_009649190.1, from coordinate 138,578 downwards.
AGTAACTAGAAAAAGTTAAAGGGTACAGCAGTCATTTACAGAGCTGTGTATAGTTTGTGAAAGGGTCTGACACAAAGGGGTTATTAAACCCATTCATTCACTTTGTTCATCTAGAAGGAACCATTTTACCCCTATCTTAAGAATCAAGCAGAAGTACTGTAATTTCTAGCCAATGCTTTAATTTACCAAGGCAGACATTGCAGTTGCCAACAGTGTAAATGAATGATATAGCATATCCATTACACAGAAGCCGCAGAGCGGACACAGGGGGTAGTTTTCTTAGACATTTTTAAGAGCAGTGCCAAGATTGAGCAAGTGCTTTCATGCTGAATTTTCTGTTCTTACGTTTAGTGAACTTCATCTTGTAGGGACCTTTGGTCCAGTTTTCCTCTGCTTTTCACTTGGTATTATCACTTACACTGTAGCTATAGTATAGCTGGTTTGCTGCTCCCCCCTGCCTGGGCTGGCTACAAAACGATACCGTTCTCATCACAGATGGTTGTATATCTATGCGTAACAGTGGTGAAAGATGAAACAGGGTCAATGCAAAGAAGAATCAGGCTCCGCGTGCATGATCTTATTTAAGAGCGAGATATTTCTGGTAGTCTAAAGGAAATCCATTTCAGCTGTTGTCTGAATTACCAAGGCATGAAAACAGGCTTTTCACACCTTATGAAAATTCTTCAGTTGTTTCACATACTTTCAAAGCAATCCAAAGGCAGCTTTACAGCTGTCATGTATGTAATACTGAATGAGTCCATTTGACAACACTCACAAGTCAAATTAAGGTAGGCATATTCAAAATAATACAATTTTGCTAAAAATACTCCTTTTCTCTCCGATTTGGAAGCCCCAAGGGCATTTTTTCTGTTTGCAAATACAGCGCTGTTTACATCACTGTCTATCCTGGCTACGAAGCCACTGGACAACCCTGATGCAGAATGACCACAGTCGTGAACAAGCAACTATGAAGTCCCATTAAGGTTTTGCTACTATAAGGCAATTTTCAGAAAGCTTCAGTCTTCCAAAGAGAGTAACTACTTTGTGTAAGAGCACAGCCTAATTAAGGAAGATCTCTAAGAATAGTAGCAAAGACATTCCAGAAAGCTATACCTCAAAACTGCACAGCAGTCACTAGTAACTCAATGTAAGCCGAGTATTGAAGACTTTTCGATAAATAATTTACTGGATATTATGGTTGATTATTATGTGTATTTAGATATTAATTTTACATATACTCTGAAGAAGCTAGGAATCTTTATTCTGGCACAACAGAGCCTAGTATCATTCTCCCAAAGCAACCATCTGCTTCAACTTTTCATCTGTGATCTCATTTATTAGACATTAAAATGAATAGCATAAAATACCACATAATAATGCAGCAGATGCTCACACACATCCAGGATCAGTAACTTATGAAGTCAAGGGTAAGACAGATGAACTGAGCTAGTCCAGTCTCACCTACTTTTGATAACTAAACAGAACTTGTTCCAGTCACTGAGCACATAGAAAAGCTTCCACAGAAGGAGATGCTTCTGCAAAATCATGTAATTCTTGTAGATGAGTTATGACTAACAAACATACAAGGAAATTTGACACCAATCCTTTTACTGCTCTGCTTCTCTTTGGAGCTAGAATATTTTTAAATACTAATATTAAACTATTTAATATAAGTTAATATTTATCTTAAATATAATGTAAAATAGCAAATCATGTTATTCAACTTAGAAGCTTTTAACATCTATCTATGTGCAAATATTTTTATATTTGTTATGACTAAGATATTGTTTTCACTTCAAGGTCTTCTTTTCAGAGGACAATGAATTTCCCAAAATACTGACCTCATCAACCAGAAACCAATACTATTTTTAAGTATAAAAAGCATCTATGCTATGTTCTGTTATGACATTCAACAAACACTGCTGACTTTTATGGTATGTTTACTGAGATGTGACACTGCTATGTTTTGATTTACTGTTTAAAAAAACCCTACTTTCTGCAAATTCATATTTAGTAGTCATTATGTACACATTCCTAGCACGGCCCTTCCTGATATAGTGTAGTAACAGAAATTGAGATGCTACAGGATCTTTATTTATATTTCCTTTTGGGGAGCTGATGGAGAGAGAGCAAGAAAAAAAAAACACCCAAGGCAGTTGCTTTGTATTATACTATGATTTGATAAATACAGTCATATGTTGCTCTTTCCAGCACAGTGCAATCACAGAATCAGAATCTCAAGTGCATCTCAATCATTTTCAGGAATACATCCAAACTAGCAATGACTTGAACATTGTACGCAATGAATTAAGCTTTGCGTCTGCCCCTAAGCAACAAAAGTGTGTATACAAAGCTGATCAAAGTATTTATACACTTCTGTCTTCACAGAATCTTTGATTCTTTAAAAAAAAAATATCAAGTTTCATATTGCAAGCTGGTACAGGTACCTGCACTTTTGTGCAATTTTGTATGCCACAGCCTACTGGAGCCTCAATCTTAGTAAGATGTCGTAGATAATACTTGAAAGTGTTTAATAGCAAAGTCACCATAACATCAAGAGGGGTTGCAGTAGAGGATCTTCTACTGGAAAAGAATCAACTCCCACAGAATTTCTTTCTGGTTATGAGTCTAACCCACATTTTGTCATCATCACCTACAACAAAACACCCAAAGCATTCTACCAGTGAAACAAAACACACTTACTCGGTCCTCTTTCAGGGTCCCACACTGAGCTTCTTGTATGTTACCTTGTACATGCAAGCTGGTAACTGAGGGCAAAGCAGACTCAATCTTTCCACCTCACGTGTGGCAATGTCCCTTACAAGCCGTGGGTGGCAGCAGTGTCTGCACCGCCTGCACATTCCAGCCGGGACACTGTTTCGGGTCACAGGTCCACGCGGTGAACGGGAACCATCCTCACCCACACACGCCTAACAAGTGTCCCAGCTCGGACTGCAGTCACGGAATGAAGTTGTATTCATTTCCTTAATCATCTTCCCTGTGGCTTGTCTTTCAGTACAAAGGATGTGAACTGAAATCCTTTAACAATGATTATACAAACATGTGTTGTCAAATAAACAGGAGTTTGTGCTGGATATACGGATGGAGAAACTGAAAATATTGATTGGTATCAGGGAGCAATTCAACAATTCTGTTCATGCAGCATGCACAATAACAGGTATCACTGCTATCACAGTTTCAACAATATTTCACTGTCTGAATCAGCAGAAGCACTTGCAAACTTTAGCCCACAAATCCAGACTGTCCCAAGACCATTCCGTGTTGAAATCATCAACCTTTATATCTCAGTGCCTTCTCTCCTAAATCACAATTCTTTTGCTACCTTTCAGAAATCTCGCTTAGTATTATTCCACTTTCAGTAACAAAACAAACAAACAAACAAAGGCACGTTGGCTTAATGTCTCTTTCCTATTCCTAGGACTCCTGAACTTTTGGCAGAGGGCAAACACCCCCTTCCTCTGCTCCCCCCTGGGCGGGCAGACGCGGGCTCCCACAGAGCCCACCGCTGCTGCGCCTTGGCCAACCCCAAGAACACCCTGAGGAGACTCTAAGAACAGTAACAAAACCCTTTCTTGCTGCCCTCTCCCAAACACGGCCCCTTGTCCTTCTGTATTAGCACAAACAGGCTGATGCAGAACTGGCAAGATCCGAGTCACGTTTCTACCCGTGTTAATTAGTATTAAATAATAAACCTTTAAAGCCTCTGACACCTCTCCGGCACTCCCCCTGCAAGAGCTACACACGCATTTCATACACGGTGGCTTTGGCTGTCATTCAGTTCCCCCTTTCCTCAGCTGACCTATTCCAGCACATCTGTTTCAAGGGCAAAAACTAGGAAAAAAGTTCTTCCTATCCACCGCCGCCTGAGAACAGCCCCTTTTCCTTTACTTGCAAAACCCAGAAGAGCAGCACCAGGCAGAACCCCTACCTAGCACACAGCCAGGCTTCCTCCACCGCTGGGAGCGACCACCTCCCGAAGCCTTTGGCTACCCACCTCCCCCTCCCAAAGTCACCCCCGTGCCCTCCTCCCTGGCCCGCCGGCGGGGCGCTGACCGGGACCGGGCCCTGCCCGGAGGGGCGGCGGAGCTCCCCCCCACCCCTCGACGTGGTGCGGAGGAGCGCCGGTGACCGACCCCAGCAACTTTGTCCGCCGAGTTGTCTCGGCCCCCGCCCCG
>NW_009649190.1:88052-133882 GCF_000708025.1 Charadrius vociferus | reverse complement strand
GCGCCCCCCCCCCGCCCCGCCCCGCCGGCGGATGCCTCGGCAGAGCTGGGTGTTTCTTGAAGCCCGCGTGGAAGCCAAAACGCTGCCCCACGGCGCGGAGAAAAGAGCCCGCTGCCCCATCCGCAGCCGCCGAACGAACCGCTCCTGCCTGGCGGCCTCCTGAAGGCCTGCACTTGGAGCCGGCGGGGTGCCCTCGTTTGTTTGTTTGTGCCCCAGATTATTCATGAGAAGCATCTGCAAGAAAACCCCCCAAAATTAAATAAATAAAAGTCTTGGTTTCGTTTGGATTTTTCTTTCAAGGCCGTTTGCCGATGGAAGCGTTGCCGCCTTGTTTCTGTCAGGGCGAGGGAGGTGCTGCCCGGCGGCCTCCCGGCCTGCTGGGGGAAGGGGGCACCCCTCGGTTTGCAGTGCAGCGAACGCCGCAGGAATGAGGATAACTGATAGCACCGGTTCTTGTCTGCCCGGTAGCAGGTGGCCTTCAGATGGTGCTTTCAGGTGGCTGAGAGGCCGGCTCATCTTCTTGGGGTTTCTCTGGAAAACCTGTCTGGTTGTAGAAACGTCAAATCAGGGTTTTCACTGGTGTCGTGGTTTGGGCTGGATTGGCCACTCAGGAGGAATGACAGATGCACTCCCCTACCTCTCTCTCCGAGGAGAGGCAGGAGGGACAGAAAGAGACTTATGAGTTTAGAAGGAACTAAACTACTTTAATGAAAAATTAATAATAAAATAAAAAGAAAATAATGAAATATATAAAAAACCCTATCAAGCTCCCAGGATGACAATCACATCACCAGCTGGCACCAGGGAAGTCCCAGACTAGACTCAGTGACAGACAAAAACTGGATTCAAGATATGGATTCAGGATTGGGATCAAAGGCAGACGAACAGGCAGAGTCATCCTCAGATGCCAGCCATTGCAGAAAGAGCACTGACCCCTTTGATCCCTCAGCTTTTATACTGAGCATGAGGCAGATGGGGTGGAATACCCTCGTTGGTCAGTTTTGGGTCACCTGTCCTGTCCGCTCCTCCCCACAGGTGGGAGCCCCCTGTGCTTTTCCGCTGCTGACCCTCCAGTGGGGCACATAACAGAGTTATCTAGCCCTGGGTGTTACAGCAATAAGTATAAGCAGGAGCCTCTCTGCATACCATGCCTTGGCACCAGCTATAAACATAGGACTTACCACTCTGAGAGTGAAGAGTTTCTGCACAATATGCTGTTCATTTCAGTAGTTAGAAGAGGCTTAGCTAAAAAGTAAAGTTACTAAACAGGAAACTGGTTCTGTTTTAGCTCAAACCAGGACAATTGCCCCACTTGATTATAAAGCGGTCCAGGGAAATCGGTGTCACTTGGATCCAGATGATGGCAATATCATCCTCCAAGACTGGTGGAAAGTCACTGACGGGCTGTGGCACCTCTGCTCATCGGGGCAGGGGCACAACAATCCGTGCTCTGTCCTGTCTGTCTAAGGCTGTGAGTTTGGTTTATTAATCTGAAAATATCCTCCTGATTGCTTGTCAGATTAAATAACTCTCAGCCTTAAGTATCTGCCCCAGTTGCTTCCACAGCGGTCAGGGAGCTCTAAACCCATTTCCAGCTGGTCACTAGTTTGAACTTCAAAGAATAAAACAAAGCCAAGAGGGCCATAGGTAGTGCCCCAGAAAAATAAAAATGTAAGCATTTACTTTAAAAAATATGTATAATGCCACACTTGAAAATAGCTACCATTATTCATGCAAATTAATCTCAGCTGAGATTTGATTTTAGCTTGCTAATGCTGAAATGGACTTTGTCCACCTTTTGATTTAGAGCAAGAAGGAACTTCAGAGGAACAAGCTGTGAGAGTGAAGGAAAAAACTGGTTTCATCCTGTTTTTATGACTTTTCTTTCACTTTGTTTCACTTCCAGATAATGACAGCAGAATTTGTACAGTGCGACAGTGACCATTTCCACCTATGCAGCTGGACTGACCTGGTACAAAGTTTATGCACTGGTCTCGTCTGAAACTATCAACTTTACCCGCGATACATAATTTGCATACATTTAATACACTGAAATATGTAATACTTGCCTCTTGGCTAGTGGTAGCTGGTTACAGAAATCTGTTGCACATAAGGTTTTATTAAAAGAGTCCTACAGGTCTGCATGCCTAGGAGTTCTAAAAGTCTCCTATGTCTGTTTTGTCTTTGAGAGGCAGAGGTGAAAAGGGAAGAAGCGCTCCCCTTCCAATGCTGAATCGGAACAACGGCACTTCTGGAGTGCCCAGTGGTAGTGGAAGAGGCCAAAGACTTCTGTACAAACTGCAAGGAGCTTTGTGAAGGCTAGTGCACTGAAAACCCCATTTTTTCTGGTTCCCCACATGAAATCCTCCTCCTCCTCCTCACAGCTGCATCCAAGATCACAGACAGGGGCAGCAGGGACAAAACTGACCCCAAATTATTATATAGGATGTGCCTTCCCTGTGTTTTATTATCTACCAATTTAAGATTTTTGAAGTGTTTTGAATACAGACAACTTGTCAAACATATTTGTAGCTAACCTGATATGTTTTACAAAACCTAGCCATAAATAGAAGTTTATTTTCCATACATTCTATCTGCATAACTATTAAAAAATTATGTTGTCTACTGAAATTATATTTTTACTATTGACAAATACATTTTAACATGGATCAAACAATGTATCCATTTCTCCAGAAAAGGAGAACCTCGGCATATGTCCTAGACTCAGGCTACTGGTGGGACATTCTCTGTGGTTCCTTGGTACCGTGTTGCAAGCAACTGCAAGGCTTATTTTGGGTTTCGTCACAGGTTGGGAACACGTCTCAGGTCAATCTGGGGAGTACTTTCAGAGGGGCTGTGCTGAGCAACGTAACAGCCCCAGTCTGTTATCTTTCTATTCCATCACAAACATCTGTGACACCTGGGATTTTTCTCCTACATTTCCTTCTCTTGCTGTATCTTGCACAGCTGAACCCCAGCTCATACCTTCAGCCTTCACAGCCTAAATGAGAAGTTTTACACCCTTCCATTTCTGGTCCTAGCTTTTCTGTAGAAAGCCAAATTCATTACGAGCCTATAATTTCTAAGAGCTTACAAATGTTTAATCTAACAAGAGTACAAATGCATGGCAGGATAAACCTAACCTAAAACAGGAGGAAGCAGAATCTCCGTCCTCTATACCGAGAAGCCACGACCATTAAAGACAGGGGAGATATGAATGGCTTGTGGTAACCTGCTGTAGTATCTGGTGGGTGAGTGATGCTTTATAGTGAGACAAATTTCATTTTGGTACATCTGTTTTTACTACAAACAAAGGAAAAGAAAATTAAAACAGATTTTAAACCCACATATTACTTAATAGAAGATTCCTCCCATTCATAACTTGTTCTATACTAGATGATAATTATTCTTAGCAAATATATCATTGACCATTTCTTCTTTAAAAATATCTTTCTACACTACAAGCATGTTTATGACACTGTCATCTTCAAGACTCCTCAAATTCTTGCACAAGAAAATTAAAAATACCTGAAATAAATGAAACAGTTTAAGAGGAGATAAAGAGTGTCCCAAACAGAGGAAGAAGAACCGGAACTCCTGTTTGGCATATTGTTACTGATTTTGAGTAGAAATCTGGGATGCTTCACTGGGATGTGTCAACATAAATACTTGACAAAGAAAGTACTTGTACTTATCATAACTACTTATACTTTATTTCCCCCCCTCCAGACAATATAAGAAAAAGCTGAAAATCTTCAGACCCTTACAGCATTTGTACCTTCGTATTTTGAATAAGAAGCAGGCGTAAAGCTTTCTAGTCACCACTGAACCTAAAAAAAATATTTAAAGTAAAAAAAATTACTTTAAACTTTAGTCAAGTCTAAATACATCTGTCAGAAAATATGAATTGGTTTGTATTTGTCATTATTTATGCATGCATTTTTAAGACATAACAAAAATACCTATATGTCAAAGCATTTGTGCATAATGTAAAAAATAGTTTTTGCATAAAAATGCATAAAACTTAAAAGCTGAAGAGCAGAAATAAAAGAAGTTTCTTGCTTTTAGCATGCCATTTGATTACATTTCTGAATAGCTTTAAACACTTGAAAATTGTTACAATAATAGTCTCAGCCATTGTTTTGGATGACTTTGTTAGCTCTTAATTCCACAATTAACAGACTTTCCCGTGTATGAACAGAGATATTCCCACAGATTTGTCTCCAAATATTGATCTTTTCCTTGTTATTTGTACAAATTCTGTCCTTGTGTAGAGAGTTAATAATAACTCAAAACTTTAATTTTGCTGTAATGCATTTAAGTAAGAAATTCCTAAAAGTGACTGAGTTGCTTGTTACAGAACAATGGAGTGATGTTTACAAATGCAGTTTAGACTGCAATACTGAGGAAAGCTGTAGACAAATAATTAGTAGAGATGATTTCCCTAGAGGGGAATATTAGCATTTACTTTTTTTCTGTGTTTTTAATCCAAATCCTAAACCCTTACTCCTGATTTTGTTGAGCAAGCTGTTTGCTGAGTTCATTGGCAATGATGTCTAAGTACATTCAGGCTCATAGTAAATAATTAGTACCTAATGTCAATTCCTTCCACTAATTGTATTTCTTCAGCTTATTTCTGTTTGTGCTGTGGGATGTCTTAAAAAGTATCTCTTAGTAAAAAAGCTTTGGATTTTCTTCAGTGCTTGGTTCTGCCATTCACTTTCTGCATGACCTCTGTGAAAGTACTTAATCGCTCTTAATAGCGTGAGTGGAACAAGAATGCATTCATTAATATTTGTGAGGCTGCCAGATACTATGCTGTTGCAAGCATTTACTGTACCTTAAAAAAATCATAATTGCACTATCCAGCTGGTTAATGTTTATCCAGTTACTGAACAGCTAAACAAAAAGCAGAGGGGCAGACCTACTGTTTGCTCTCCATCGGTATTGAATTTGAAAGGAATTTTTCCATGCTAAAGCTGTAGAATTAAGCAGTAGATGAAATACCATTAGCAGGCCTCTGTAGAGAATAATGAGCTGAAAGCATGCCCGGTGCCAGTCTGCAATTAGGGTGAAAAGTGAAATACGGCAAGAATCAGAATACCATTTTTGAATCTCACTTTTCAGAGTATAACCTTTTCATCCCCACCAGGGGGAGTGTACTTGAAGATAATAATTAGTGGGCACAAATAGTGCGTTTGAAGAGGGTGGTTTCCTTTGCCACTTTCTTGAAATAGAAAGGGACTTTGTGATCTTTGTGAGCAGGGTTTTTTTTTTCTCCCTGAAATTCCTTTTGCTTCAGCTATCACATTATGGCAAAGAAGCAGCATGAGTGTTTTTCCACATCCTGGGCTTTGAACGCATTTTGAACGCTTCTTTTTTCAAGCACTGATGTCAAGTACAAGATTTAGCTCAGAGTTTACCTGGAACAGGACAGTAAACAGCAAATGAAAGTGTCCTACATCACGGCATATACAGTTACTAACATTGCACATGCAGCTTAGGCATTGGCATAGTCAAAAGAGGCGCAAGTCTCTATCTGTTCGTCTTGGGTACACAAGTGCCCAGGTAGTCCCTACTGATCCTGTCGGTACCTCAGGCATAATTGACTATTCTCAGCAAATTATTGTACTCTGCCTCTGCACTGCCCCTCTTCTCTGTCTAGTTCACCACCAGTCAAATCTGAAATATGGTTCAACTCTGCAGTCCTTAAAACCAAGCTTATACAGAGGGGTCAGTCTACGTTGTTGGATAGTAGGTGATGGGCAGGCAGCAGGTCTCATGATTTGTTTGCATAAGCAAATTTGCAGCTTTAGCATGTGGATATATTATTGTAAATCCTTCAGATTTTCTTTGAAATAAAAATTTGGCCCTTTGTGTCAAAAGAAAGATAGACCCTCATTTGAAACCAGTATTTCAACACTGTTAGTAAATGCCTATTCAGCTTTTCAGCACTTGACAACAAAACCTGAAATATTTTACGGTCTGCTGCATATGAAAAATATTCATGTAAGTCCTGTTGGAACAAATGGACTCACACATATTCTTTACAAGTGGTGGTATCAACATTTTTACAGATGTTTAAAGGCATTTTCCTCTTTGAAATACAGTTGATATCTCGTCCAGCCCATGAGAGCACTTAAAGTACTTTAGACTCATTGTAGGGATCTGAAGAAGGGAGTGCCTTCTGCTGCACTATATGCAGATAGGAGTTTCAATCAAATTGTTAAAGGCAAAAGATTACACTTGAAGGACTATCATCAAATTCACTGTCCTCAGCAGCAATTGCTGATACTATCACTGTCTGGTTTTGCCCAAAGTGACATTATTATTTTCAGTGATTCAGTGAGATAAAATTCAATAATAATTTATTATCACGGACTGCTTCTAAATGGATAATTTCTTCTCACTACGTATGAAGCAAATGATACAGGTTATGGTGCGACATTCAGGTGCTATTACTAGCCACAGTAGGGCAGGGATGAAAAAGATGACACTGGATAATTTCAGGAGGAATGGCTGGCGAAGGGGAAATAAGTGAGAATCGTTGAGTGTAGAACACACCTCTTGTAAGTGGAAAAATAGTAGTCACAAACCAAGAGCGAGAGAGAATGTCACAGCTGGGAATACCGTGCCGGGAAGCTATTGCTGCTGGCCTGGGCAGTTCATCGGAAAGGCACTGCCTCTGCAGAAGGGAGTGTGTCACAGTGGTGAGGAGAGCAGGAGAAACAAGCCCGCTGAGTGCCGGAGTGCAGAAATGCTGTTGGACCGGAGTGTCGAAGGGATAGGACATCTCTAGATAGCCTTGGGAGGAACTGGAGTGGCTTCCCTTGTGTTTATGTGGTTGGTGAAGGCACCAGGCTGGAGGCAGTTATTGGGAAGCAGATTGTTGGGAAAGGGAGGCAATCAGATAAGCAGATGGAGGGAAATAATAGCTTCTATTTGTGATAATACATTGCTTACCTTCCTTGCTCTGTAGTTGTATCCCTTTCAGACCAGACTTTCAAAGTACAGAGCTAGCAGAAAAATGGAAATGAGGAAATATAGCAAATATCTGTGACCAAAAGTATTTCCCTCTCCCATACCGATCTTGAGCTCATTTGTGCTGTAGAAAGCGCAGGAAGCAGGGAGATCAGTATACAATAGTGCACTGCATGTTTTTTTTCCCCAAAAAACTCTTTACCAAGTCTTCAGAAAAGGTGTTCAAGGCCTCAAATGTGTGGCAGGAGCAGTTTAAATTTTACTGAAATTTTTATCTCTCTACATTTTTTTTTCAGAATAAAACTTGACAACATACTGGCAATAAGCATCAAAAGGAGAAGACTGGATTCACCTCTTCATTCTCTTTCTCCTGTAATCTTTTTTTCTTTCCTTTCTCTTTTTTTTTTAATCTTTTTTTTTTTTCAATCTTTTTTTTTCTATTTATGGCAAACTGACACGATAATTTCTGGGAGTTGGTGGTGTTCCCATAGAAACAGCTTTGATTTGATGATACCACTGCAGGTTGCTGCTGTTATTCTGCTATGCTCTAATTAAAATAAAATCTTCCTAGATGAATTACATTTAAATTTTCAGACATTTTTCTAGGTAATTGGACTGGTATAATCTTCATTTTTCTTTTGACCATGTCTGTGTGGGGGCTAAAAGACTTACGATGATCAAGACACCATTCTTTTAGAAGCAATCATTTTGTCTCAGTTCTCCAGCGTTCATAAAACCCAAGTGGGCTTTTATAGCTAATAATAGTAGTTATAAGTGGCTTTAAGTGATTTGTGGAATAAGAGCTGTAACTATTACATGCCACTGAGGAGCTGCTTCTTTTACTCAACGTTTAATACTTTGCAATAACAACTGTTTTTGTTTCAGGATCTCAATACACTTTGTATTATTATGACTTAAAGTGCTAATGAATTCTGCATCAAAAGCCAGATGTTTAAGTACCTGGGATAAAACTCCTCAGAGAAGGAGTTCAATTGCCTTGCAGTAACTGTCCTGGAAGTGTAGCAAAATGCATGGTGCGTCAAAAACACTCTTTTTCGTCATCTTGTTTGCATCCACCTTCCTTGCAGGGCATAGAAAAGGCTTAATTGCCAATTCATCTTTTCTAGATATTGAGATGAAAATAAAATTGTGGGGGTTTTTTAGTTCTGAAGTGAATGATCTTAGAGGATGGAAGGGCAAGCAGAATGTGGTTACTGAAGCAGCAGGATTGAGTTTGTGTGAGTTTGAGAGAGACCCAGTGCAATTATTGATGCAGGCAAAGATGCCTCACCTTTGGCAAGCAAAAACGGCTGCTGTGAGATTTGCTTCTGATTTCTCTACCTGTGGCAAGAGAACCCACATAATCACAAGCACTAGTACTTCTGAGTAAAAGGCAACATGATTAACACCACAACTGTTATTTCTCCATAGGAAAAATAAGATTGATAAGTCTTTTGCAGAAAAGATTGTAATTTATAAAAATGTAAGGGCCCACAGATGGAAAATCTATGAACAGAATTTGGGGCAAGATCTTTTTTTCCACTTTCTCTAGTATAAACTTGCCATTAAATTCCCTTTCATTTAGTGCTATTATTGTGCTTTGTCATTTGGTTTTGATCATATATTTATCAAGTCACTATGTTCATCCTTGGATGAAACTCTCATAAATATAGAAAATTCACCTAAACATGAGGCAAAATGGGCCAGTGCTGAACACATTCTTAGGAAGCTACTGGGAGATGAAATTTATCAAGGCAGAGATCACCTTTTTATTCTGAGGCTGGAGTGTGCAGTTTATGGTGGGATCAGAGAAGGCTGTCTGAAGATCGTAGATAGTACAACAGTGGAAAAAAAAAGAATATTTGTTCCCTAAGAAAGTATTTCACTATCCAGACTTGCCCAATCACCTCATCTCATAAGCATGGCGCGTACTCCAGCTCAAAAGCTAAATGAATAAATAAACAGAACAAGCCCAGATGAAAAAATTTCTAATTGAGTTTCTGAGGTTAGCAAAGACACGCTGTGCAGAGGAACAGCTCAGCACTAATCAGGCTGATTATTCTGGCGTTTAGCACGAGAGGGCTGCAGAACGGGAAAATCTTCCCCTGAAGCCGCCCAGGTAGCCCGCAGTTCCCTTTCCCTCTAGAAAACCCTGCAGCGGGGTGGGTGCCAAACTCCGCAGGTGCTCTGCAGCAGCAAACCTCGTGCAGCACATTTCACCAGCTGAATTAGTCTCTATACAAAGGGCAGAATGACCCCGCAAGAAAATGAGCCACCAGCACGTTGCTAGCAATCAGCCAGCACCTCTGGGTTACACTGGGCTGCCAAGTCTACCCCAGCCAACTGGAAAGTCACTAACAAAACACACTTTAAATGTTTCCAGGCAACAAGGTCACCACGTCTTCACTGGTTATGCCATTTGCTTTTTACCCAGCAGGCAGCTACTTTGTCTGAACAGCTAATTTCTGCCTTTTCTTTGCCTTCTAGTACTCTCTAGCATATTGAATACCACCCTCTTCTCCAGCTGGGGGCCCGTTTTGGAGTCCCCACTAAAAAAGCAGGGGTTTTAATGTAGAATTTGCTGAAATCAGAGGTTTCACACCAAGTGACTTCTACCACAGCTATTCCTTTTAATATAGTTAGTGATCTGTGTTTCACAGGTCTTTTTCTCTACTCATCTTTGAGACTCATTCTGATTTATAACAGATTGCCCCTTTATTTCACTTCTAAGATTTCCAAGTTTTTAGTTTGTTATTTGAAGCAAAGACAGAAAAAATCCCTTCAGTTTGACAGGAAAACTTTACTTTTTAAATTTATAGTTCATAAATATCCTGTGAATTGAACAAAACTCTTTTCCTTTTGGGGGGGATGGCACATATTTTTGTGAGTTTTGATAGAAGTGTATACAGTTTGGAATAAAATCAGATTTATTAGGCAGAAGTGTTGTGCTTACACCAGATTCAGCTTAAGGCATCTTAGCAGCATCAGCAAAAATGAATTTTGCTGCCTGGAGAAGAGGTCTGGGTTCTTCCTACCACAGGAAAGGAGGAAGGAAGGGAGAGAAAGGACAGAGCTGTGATGAAGAGCAGAGAGGACAGTTCAGGAGAGCTGCTGCCAGAGAAATGGGTGAGGATGACAACTGCTTATTCTGAAATGGCTCTTTTGCATCCTAAGCAACAGCCCGGACTGGGTTGTAGGGCTCCGGCTTTGACAATGCTGCCCATGTAGCTCTCATTGTCTCTGCTGCTTATAGTTGACCTGTGTACATATCCAGCTTTCACTTAGGGTACAGGAGGGTGATGCTCAGATCCTTTCCTTGCCTGATTTGGAGCAAGGAATTACATTTAGGTCTGATATTCTGGGAGAGTACCTTGGTCATTGACTCAGGGAGTGTTTCGAACATCTGCTCTTGAAACTATCCAGTTTGTTTAACTACAGTCATCAGAGCTGGCCCTGGAAGTCACAAACGAATGCCCTGCAGAGAGCACCGTTGCTCGTTCTCTGGTCCAAAGAACATTTGAAGTGTATGAACAACTCTTACACTAAAGACTGTGAGAAAACAGTCCTGTTGCCATGTCTCTGGCACTAAACCTGGATGTGGTTCCTGGTTCCCAAAGTATAGAATTATTATTTCTTATTCTTATTCTTATTCTTATTCTTATTCTTATTCTTATTCTTATTCATATCTTATTTCCATTTTTCCATTCTGTTTTTCACCCCATTCAGCACACAACTGAAATTTGTATTTAGTTTTACATTATTTTAATTAGAATATACTTTCCCATCATCGACTCCCACCCTTATTGTAGCAGTTTCCTTCTTACATATGGTAGTCCTGCAAGGTTCAGGTGTTGTAGAGATTTGAACTGAACTATAAAAGACAGAAGAAAGCGATTTTCTTTCCATTTCTGAATCAAATTCTGTTTTCCTAGTTTTTAAAATTCTGCCTGTTTTTATGGAGCTCTGCCAATCTGATCCAGTGTGTTTCTGCAACCTTAGGGCTCACACACGTAATTGAGGTATGAGAGCTTAAGAAGTTACTGCACATCAGCTACGCCATGGCAACTGTCCTGTGTTCAGGCTTAGCCCACAACAAATGCGATGTAATGTGAGTTATCTTAAGCCTCTTCCATGGTGGACTTATCTCTCCTCTGTACTTTCCTGGGAGGCTGCTGGGTGTCGTTATTCCAGCACTGATTTGTCTACTTGCGGTCTCTATCCCCCTGTCCTGTAAGTAATTAAATCACCTCCTGCTATACATTTAACCTTTAAAATCTTTACTTTTTTACTTCACTTCAATTGGCTGCTGCTGCAGATACCTTATCATGCTTTGCTCTTACGTGGAAGTCTGTAGTAAACATTACAGGCTGGTTAAAGGAAGGTTTTCAGGACAGGAGAAGGAAAGAACAAGAAGGAACGCAAACAAGTCTGTACGCAAAGGCAGCGAATCCCTTTCTAAATGAATGCCTGCTGTATAACAGGCCTCTCATCTTACCTGACTGCTGAGGCACAAGACTCCAAAGGTCTGACCAAAAACGATGGGCGAAAAGGGAAATATAATGGGTGTACCCAAGGGCATGAGGCTGCCTGACAGATTCGAGACCACGTGTGTGGCTGCTGCTTGGGGGTGACCTTTGGTGCAGTCCTCCTTTCGTTATGGGGCAACTCTGGGAGGCACTGCCAGGGCTGCAGGCCATGTGTCAGGTGTATTTGTGTTGCAAATGCTAGAGATGCAGGCTCTGCAGCGAGCCATAGGTTAATGCAATGCAAAAAGGGCCTGGAAAACAGCAAGTCTAATTATTACAGTTGTGCAACAGAAGTAAAGAGGAGAGCGTGACTGCTAAGGGCTCAGATACCAGACAAATAAGCAGAATGTCTGGAGTCCATCCAGGGACTAAGAATGGTCTACAAAAGATACCTGTGGTATTGTGTCTGCAGACTGGGACAAGTCCAGTTACAGCATTAAAAGAAACATAACCTGACCTGAGTACCCATCGTTGCTGAGGCCTGGAGCTTGCGTGCCGCCTTACAGGTTCGGTTAAGTATGTAACCATTTAGAAAGGACATGATAAAAGATAAAACCCAACAATATGCTACAAGATATAAGGAACTAAATAAATGTACACAAAAGAGACTTGCAGCTTGAGGGTTATGGGATTCGGGTAGTGGGACAACGGACGACTGCTTGATTGACAGTAAACCATTGCTGTTTGTTATCCTGCCTTAATAAAGTATGGCTAGTGATAAATCTGGTGTCAAGTTGAGCTCTGTGGCTGAGCAAGGCTGTGAGTGAACCTGGTTCCTGGAAAAAAATAGGATTTGAAATCAATTTAGGAGCAGCCAATTTTGGCTTAGCAGCTGCACCCTGGAGAGCCTGGAGCAGGAGTGAGGCGTACCTTGGGGGAGCAGCCAGTGCAGGGGGGGCCTCTGGGAGGAATTCAGTTGAGACGTCTTTGTTCTCATGGCATGAAATACAACAGGTCTGAAACAAACGAACAGAACAGTTTTTGAACAAATGTCTTCTTATCCATGTTTTTAGCCTTTGGGGCCTTGGCTTACCCTCCTAACACACAGAGGTGGAACTAATGCAATCCGGACACCCAAGCCTCACTAGAGTCCAAACTCAACCTTCTTTCCAAAAATGAGCTAAATATGGACTGAATGTGGATCTCATTTTTGCATCTCAGGGTCTTCCCTGCGGTTAATAACTGTAGGAATATTCTTCCCTCGTTGTTCCTGTAATGAAATGCAGCAGTTATTTAATAGCCTACTGCGAAATGAAGAACGAGACCACCTGTCAACGGCTGGGGTCCAACCCACCAGGAGGCTGCCACATGTTCAGTAGAGATTAGTGCAATCACGGGACACCTACAAAATCTGCCCTGAATGTCTGCAGTCAGGTGATTACTTTCTATAAGGATTTTTATCTCTTTGACAGATTGTTCATTGCAGCATTGTGTCTGTGAATGAAGACCGTTGGCCTACTTCACTATTTTGTTACTTTAACGTTAATGAAATTGTATAAACACATTATAATCAAGGGAGTTGCACAGATTAAATGGAAAAAAACAAACATCGCCTTAGACCCATGAGCAGATCTTTATATTCTGAGACAGTTGCCAAAATTGTGACTATTTCCATCATACTCTCCTACACAGAGAAATAAAATCCGTGCTAAACGTGTTAAATTTCGATTAATGTATATGAACATGTAAAAAGAAAAAGGGGTTGGTTTGACATAAATGTGATTGTCATTACTGTAGCAAAGTATACACACACCCAAACACAGGAGGATGCTGGTAAAGAAAACTGATCCTCTTTTTCTGCTTCAGTCTCTCAACATGGCTTAAGCTGACAAAAGGATTAATAACCTTGTCACATCACAGAGGTTAGAAGTCACAAACTCACACTGGTCCTATTGCAAATAACTGTAGAAATAACAATAAAGGCAAAGAGACTAAGAGACCATTTTGATAGCGTTGTTCATAGCTATTCATTCATTAAACCAGTAGAAGTTTAAACACACCAGTTCATTGCTCAACCCCCCGGCCAAATTTCATCTGCTTGAGGTAACCAGATTTGGCTGAACTGAAGTGCAAACCCCTTGTGGTCTGTGATACAGATCCCATCTGTGCTGATTCACAGAGGCGTTTTACAGCTCACAGCTACGATGCCGTAACTCTTCATCCCGCACTGCAGCAGCACATAGATCCTCGAGGTTTGTTTCCCCCAAGGTCCCTGGTTCATTCCTCAGTGTATCAGTCAAGGCAGCAGCCTGCACATGAGCTTCCACTGCAAAAAACAAATTGCATGTAAGACCCTATATGATTGAGAAGATAGCCTAGTAAATATGATTAGACAACACCACATCCTAGGCTGCCAGCATCAGCAGCTCTTGATGTGTAAGTTGTCCATGTAGTGGACTGGGGCATTAACTTTGAAAAGTACCTTCACCATGTAAAGCTTTACGCTAATCAGGGAGTTGCAATTGTGTGATCAGTTTGGAGGCATAACTATTACAAGGTGCACAAATCAGGCAGTTTATTCCACCAACAGCTACACGAGTAGAGGACAGATAATACACTGATACTGAGGTGCTTTGCATTTTTATTCCCTATTGCTGCCCAGTTTACCTCTAGTTTTTGTACTGTTTAAGCTGTATCAGCTTAAAACCAAAAACAGTTAACATGATAACCATCGTCCTGCTAAAATAAGGCTGACCTAGCCCCTTGAATTTAGAACTTATTCCCAACCAGTGTTCATTTGCACCAAGGCCACTGTCATAATCCACTGATTATGCATTGCATGCACTATCACCGGTGCAGCCTTTCATCTCCCACACTCTTTTGGACTGCATCCTGCCCACTGCCCAGCAGATTTCAACTGCACCGTGTTCCTTTAAGCAACAGGAAGCAGGAAAGTACAGGTCTGGCATTCCTCCCAGGACTTAAACAAACACCTACCTCGCTACATGGCTTTATGAACATGTTCCAATTATGAGTAACGTTTGTATAACTGCATGCCTGATAAAGCATTGGGTATTTTAGTTTTGTCACAATATCTTCAGGACATGAATTGTACATGCCATCACAGTGTGACTGTGACACTGGTAGTGGCCACATCCTGAGCACAGTCTGCTCCGATACCCATGGAGTAACCAAAGCTGGAGTCTGCTTTCAGGTTTGACTTCCAATGCAATTGCCAGAAGTTGGACTTAAGCATGCAATCTGTCTTGAAAGATAAAGTTATTTTACAAAGCAGCAACCTTTATGTAAAATTTCCTTTGGGTCGGCTCCCGAGAAGCACTTGGTCCTTGCTGCCTGTTGGTATCAGCAGTTTGGAGAATGGTCTTTTCTGAAACACAAGCCAAGGTTCCCAAGCCAGGGTTGTCTGTGTTGGATCACTGACTCAAAACAGGGTACAGGATAGCTGCAGAAGGCTCTCTGTTCCAGAGAATGAGAGGAAAGTCATCTTGTGTATGTGTGTGCTTTTCTGTCTTTGGAGCTGATTGCATTAGGTGATGTATGTGGTTGGTGACATCACAATGCATTACCAACACGAACATTTCATGATAAGGTTTATGGATCACTGGAGACATAAAAGACTTTCTTTGTTTAGGTGCCCAGAAAGAAGTTGCTCTTTGGCATTTTTATTTTTCATTGAATAAATCATGTGAAACTAGAGACTTGTTCCCCAACTTGTGAGTGACATTTTAAAAAAAAATGGGATAAACAGGAGAGGATTAATGATTATGTAAGCACTGCATTTCACAAAGGGCAGGATCCCAAATACCCTCGCTTTTGTTAAGTGGCAGATTGCAGCCTGCAGAAGTTTTGGATGAAATTACTTCTCACGAAGTCCAGGAACGTGGGAGGGACACACCACAGGCCAGGAGCTGGCCACCTCAGATGGTGGATTGTGTAGCTGCACCTAAACAAAAATTTCCTGAGCACCATGTTTTCCTCCTGCATAGCTGGCTTTTATGAGCAGTAAATAATCTGAGATGAGAGAAGACCTTCTGATTGCAGAGTCTTCCAATGATACTGTGGGATAGAGTCAACCTGGTCTGAAAATACTATTTAAAGATGACTTTGCTTTAAAGAAATTGCTAGTTGTGATCCCAAGCATTAAAATAATCTAAAAGCGATGTGAAGGTACACCAGTTTTGCAGAAGAATCAATGATGCTGTGACTTCTGTTACAGACAATTGAAAATATTCTTAAAATGGCAAGCAAATAAGAATGGATAAAGTAATTGCAGAGTCATATTCAGTGGATTAAACACATTGACCACTATGTGGATGTAGCATATGAAGTTCCTGTTCTTCAAGCATTCTCAAGTTGACAGTTTCCTTTTGTGAATCAAGAACATTTAAGTGATAGCTTTTGGTAGGCTTGGTGTGGTAGATGGAAACAAACCAGATGATTACCCTACCACAGAATGACAGAATGACAGAATGACAGAATGGTTGAGGTTGAAAGGCACTTCTGGAAGTCATCTGGTCCAACTCGCCCTGCTCAAGCAAAGTGACCTACAGCCAGTTGCCCTGGACCACGTCCAGGCAGCTTTTGAACGTCTCCAAGGAGGGAGACTCCACAAATTCCCTCAGCAATCTGTACCAGTGCTCAGTCACCCTCACAATGAAGGTCGCACTATCTGATTTTAAAGTTCCCTTCCAATGCAAACCATTCTTTGATTCTACGGAAGAGTTCAAAGTCAGGTTCAATGGGGCTTTGAGCAACATGATCTGGTGAAAGTTGTCTCTGGCCATTGCAGGTGGGACAGACCATGACCTTCAAAGGTCCCTTTCAACCCAAACCATTCTATGATGCTATGAGAAGTGTTTCCTGGCATTTAGACAGAGCCTCCTTTGCTTCAGTCTGTGCCCATTGCCTCTGGTCCTGCCACTGGGCACCACTGAAAAGAACTCCAACTTCTTTATGCCCTCCATACAGATATTTGTACACATTGATGAGAAAATTTGCTGAGCTTTCGACCACGTGTGTGGCTGCTGCTTGGGGGTGACCTTTGGTGCAGTCCTCCTTTCGTTATGGGCCAACTCTGGGAGGCACTGCCAGGGCTGCAGGCCATGTGTCAGGTGTATTTGTGTTGCAAATGCTAGAGATGCAGGCTCTGCAGCGAGCCATAGGTTAATGCAATGCAAAAAGGGCCTGGAAAACAGCAAGTCTAATTATTACAGTTGTGCAACAGAAGTAAAGAGGAGAGCGTGACTGCTAAGGGCTCAGATACCAGACAAATAAGCAGAATGTCTGGAGTCCATCCAGGGACTAAGAATGGTCTACAAAAGATACCTGTGGTATTGTGTCTGCAGACTGGGACAAGTCCAGTTACAGCATTAAAAGAAACATAACCTGACCTGAGTACCCATCATTGCTGAGGCCTGGAGCTTGCGTGCTGCCTTACAGGTTCGGTTAAGTATGTAACCATTTAGAAAGGACATGATAAAAGATAAAACCCAACAATATGCTACAAGATATAAGGAACTAAATAAATGTACACAAAAGAGACTTGCAGCTTGAGGGTTATGGGATTCGGGTAGTGGGACAACGGACGACTGCTTGATTGACAGTAAACCATTGCTGTTTGTTATCCTGCCTTAATAAAGTATGGCTAGTGATAAATCTGGTGTCAAGTTGAGCTCTGTGGCTGAGCAAGGCTGTGAGTGAACCTGGTTCCTGGAAAAAAAATAGGATTTGAAATCAATTTAGGAGCAGCCAATTTTGGCTTAGCAGCTGCACCCTGGAGAGCCTGGAGCAGGAGTGAGGCGTACCTTGGGGGAGCAGCCAGTGCAGGGGGGGCCTCTGGGAGGAATTCAGTTGAGACGTCTTTGTTCTCATGGCATGAAATACAACAGGTCTGAAACAAACGAACAGAACAGTTTTTGAACAAATGTCTTCTTATCCATGTTTTTAGCCTTTGGGGCCTTGGCTTACCCTCCTAACACACAGAGGTGGAACTAATGCAATCCGGACACCCAAGCCTCACTAGAGTCCAAACTCAACCTTCTTTCCAAAAATGAGCTAAATATGGACTGAATGTGGATCTCATTTTTGCATCTCAGGGTCTTCCCTGCGGTTAATAACTGTAGGAATATTCTTCCCTCGTTGTTCCTGTAATGAAATGCAGCAGTTATTTAATAGCCTACTGCGAAATGAAGAACGAGACCACCTGTCAACGGCTGGTGGAGCTGGGTGCGGCAAAATCGTCCTGCCAAGCCACCAGGAGGCTGCCACATGTTCAGTAGAGATTAGTGCAATCACGGGACACCTACAAAATCTGCCCTGAATGTCTGCAGTCAGGTGATTACTTTCTATAAGGATTTTTATCTCTTTGACAGATTGTTCATTGCAGCATTGTGTCTGTGAATGAAGACCGTTGGCCTACTTCACTATTTTGTTACTTTAACGTTAATGAAATTGTATAAACACATTATAATCAAGGGAGTTGCACAGATTAAATGGAAAAAAACAAACATCGCCTTAGACCCATGAGCAGATCTTTATATTCTGAGACAGTTGCCAAAATTGTGACTATTTCCATCATACTCTCCTACACAGAGAAATAAAATCCGTGCTAAACGTGTTAAATTTCGATTAATGTATATGAACATGTAAAAAGAAAAAGGGGTTGGTTTGACATAAATGTGATTGTCATTACTGTAGCAAAGTATACACACACCCAAACACAGGAGGATGCTGGTAAAGAAAACTGATCCTCTTTTTCTGCTTCAGTCTCTCAACATGGCTTAAGCTGACAAAAGGATTAATAACCTTGTCACATCACAGAGGTTAGAAGTCACAAACTCACACTGGTCCTATTGCAAATAACTGTAGAAATAACAATAAAGGCAAAGAGACTAAGAGACCATTTTGATAGCGTTGTTCATAGCTATTCATTCATTAAACCAGTAGAAGTTTAAACACACCAGTTCATTGCTCAACCCCCCGGCCAAATTTCATCTGCTTGAGGTAACCAGATTTGGCTGAACTGAAGTGCAAACCCCTTGTGGTCTGTGATACAGATCCCATCTGTGCTGATTCACAGAGGCGTTTTACAGCTCACAGCTACGATGCCGTAACTCTTCATCCCGCACTGCAGCAGCACATAGATCCTCGAGGTTTGTTTCCCCCAAGGTCCCTGGTTCATTCCTCAGTGTATCAGTCAAGGCAGCAGCCTGCACATGAGCTTCCACTGCAAAAAACAAATTGCATGTAAGACCCTATATGATTGAGAAGATAGCCTAGTAAATATGATTAGACAACACCACATCCTAGGCTGCCAGCATCAGCAGCTCTTGATGTGTAAGTTGTCCATGTAGTGGACTGGGGCATTAACTTTGAAAAGTACCTTCACCATGTAAAGCTTTACGCTAATCAGGGAGTTGCAATTGTGTGATCAGTTTGGAGGCATAACTATTACAAGGTGCACAAATCAGGCAGTTTATTCCACCAACAGCTACACGAGTAGAGGACAGATAATACACTGATACTGAGGTGCTTTGCATTTTTATTCCCTATTGCTGCCCAGTTTACCTCTAGTTTTTGTACTGTTTAAGCTGTATCAGCTTAAAACCAAAAACAGTTAACATGATAACCATCGTCCTGCTAAAATAAGGCTGACCTAGCCCCTTGAATTTAGAACTTATTCCCAACCAGTGTTCATTTGCACCAAGGCCACTGTCATAATCCACTGATTATGCATTGCATGCACTATCACCGGTGCAGCCTTTCATCTCCCACACTCTTTTGGACTGCATCCTGCCCACTGCCCAGCAGATTTCAACTGCACCGTGTTCCTTTAAGCAACAGGAAGCAGGAAAGTACAGGTCTGGCATTCCTCCCAGGACTTAAACAAACACCTACCTCGCTACATGGCTTTATGAACATGTTCCAATTATGAGTAACGTTTGTATAACTGCATGCCTGATAAAGCATTGGGTATTTTAGTTTTGTCACAATATCTTCAGGACATGAATTGTACATGCCATCACAGTGTGACTGTGACACTGGTAGTGGCCACATCCTGAGCACAGTCTGCTCCGATACCCATGGAGTAACCAAAGCTGGAGTCTGCTTTCAGGTTTGACTTCCAATGCAATTGCCAGAAGTTGGACTTAAGCATGCAATCTGTCTTGAAAGATAAAGTTATTTTACAAAGCAGCAACCTTTATGTAAAATTTCCTTTGGGTCGGCTCCCGAGAAGCACTTGGTCCTTGCTGCCTGTTGGTATCAGCAGTTTGGAGAATGGTCTTTTCTGAAACACAAGCCAAGGTTCCCAAGCCAGGGTTGTCTGTGTTGGATCACTGACTCAAAACAGGGTACAGGATAGCTGCAGAAGGCTCTCTGTTCCAGAGAATGAGAGGAAAGTCATCTTGTGTATGTGTGTGCTTTTCTGTCTTTGGAGCTGATTGCATTAGGTGATGTATGTGGTTGGTGACATCACAATGCATTACCAACACGAACATTTCATGATAAGGTTCATGGATCACTGGAGACATAAAAGACTTTCTTTGTTTAAGTGCCCAGAAAGATGTTGCTCTTTGGCATTTTTATTTTTCATTGAATAAATCATGTGAAACTAGAGACTTGTTCCCCAACTTGTGAGTGACATTTTAAAAAAAAATGGGATAAACAGGAGAGGATTAATGATTATGTAAGCACTGCATTTCACAAAGGGCAGGATCCCAAATACCCTCGCTTTTGTTAAGTGGCAGATTGCAGCCTGCAGAAGTTTTGGATGAAATTACTTCTCACGAAGTCCAGGAACGTGGGAGGGACACACCACAGGCCAGGAGCTGGCCACCTCAGATGGTGGATTGTGTAGCTGCACCTAAACAAAAATTTCCTGAGCACCATGTTTTCCTCCTGCATAGCTGGCTTTTATGAGCAGTAAATAATCTGAGATGAGAGAAGACCTTCTGATTGCAGAGTCTTCCAATGATACTGTGGGATAGAGTCAACCTGGTCTGAAAATACTATTTAAAGATGACTTTGCTTTAAAGAAATTGCTAGTTGTGATCCCAAGCATTAAAATAATCTAAAAGCGATGTGAAGGTACACCAGTTTTGCAGAAGAATCAATGATGCTGTGACTTCTGTTACAGACAATTGAAAATATTCTTAAAATGGCAAGCAAATAAGAATGGATAAAGTAATTGCAGAGTCATATTCAGTGGATTAAACACATTGACCACTATGTGGATGTAGCATATGAAGTTCCTGTTCTTCAAGCATTCTCAAGTTGACAGTTTCCTTTTGTGAATCAAGAACATTTAAGTGATAGCTTTTGGTAGGCTTGGTGTGGTAGATGGAAACAAACCAGATGATTACCCTACCACAGAATGACAGAATGACAGAATGACAGAATGGTTGAGGTTGAAAGGCACTTCTGGAAGTCATCTGGTCCAACTCGCCCTGCTCAAGCAAAGTGACCTACAGCCAGTTGCCCTGGACCACGTCCAGGCAGCTTTTGAACGTCTCCAAGGAGGGAGACTCCACAAATTCCCTCAGCAATCTGTACCAGTGCTCAGTCACCCTCACAATGAAGGTCGCACTATCTGATTTTAAAGTTCCCTTCCAATGCAAACCATTCTTTGATTCTACGGAAGAGTTCAAAGTCAGGTTCAATGGGGCTTTGAGCAACATGATCTGGTGAAAGTTGTCTCTGGCCATTGCAGGTGGGACAGACCATGACCTTCAAAGGTCCCTTTCAACCCAAACCATTCTATGATGCTATGAGAAGTGTTTCCTGGCATTTAGACAGAGCCTCCTTTGCTTCAGTCTGTGCCCATTGCCTCTGGTCCTGCCACTGGGCACCACTGAAAAGAACTCCAACTTCTTTATGCCCTCCATACAGATATTTGTACACATTGATGAGAAAATTTGCTGAGCTTTCTCTTCTCCAGGCTGAACAGTCCCACCTCTCTCAGCCTTTCCTCACACGTGAGATGCTCCAGCCCAGGATACTGTTGGACTCCTTGGCTGCAAGGGCACACTGCTGGCTCATGTCCAACATGTTGTCCAGGATCCCCTATGAATAATCCTGTTTCCATTGCATTCATGCAGCTTACAAGTAACATTTATTAGTCCAGAAAAATTGTGACTAAATAATAGCACACTAATTTTTAAGAGACTTAGCTACAGGAACCCAGCCAACTAAAGAAGTAGACGTTGTTAATGCAATCATTTCTATTGAGCTTTCTGAATGGTGATAAGTCAGAGTTGTACAGTCCGGGTGGTTCTTATCTTCATAATAACCAATGTCTATAGTTCAAATAATAAGTCACCTACTTAGGGCTGTTTCTTTTACAGCAGAGCTTGGTAGTGAAAGCTAGGTCATCTACATTTCAAATGCTTTACCTCCTAATCCCCCCAAAAATAAAAAATTCATTTGATTGCATGATCCTTAATATTTGCTTTGGACGTCTTATTATGGTGTATTTTGATCTGCACCGTCATTTCTAGGCATTGCTATACACACTGCTTCTGCCTACAGGAGCTGAAAAATAGCATTAATTCTCTTTTACCACTGGGTGGCGATCTCTTAAAAATTATGAACGCTAAAAGCCTCTACCCGATCTTTTAATTTCAGTATAACTAAAGGAAAACTCAGAGATGAGACTTTGATACTTCTGAATAGCAGTGGTAAAGTCAGTCTAAAGGAAAACAATATCCAAAAGTCTGCTTTCTAAGCATAAGACATCCCAGCAGATCTGGCTACGTTGAAAACAATGCCATCGTTTTAACGGCACCTGTGCCAAAGTATTCAAATGCTGCAGAGTTTCTTATGACTTCTCAGAAGCAGGAAAGGGCTTTCTACGCAGCCAGATGTGACTCACAACGTTCGAGAAATGTTTTAGGTGTAAATCCTCTCTGGCTGACATGCATTTTGAAGTGAATCCTGGTTGCTTTTCAGTTACTGCCTGGGATGTTGTTGGTCAGGACACATTTGCACTTAAGCAAAACTTTTCTGCTTGCAGCCTGAAGGGACTTTGTCATGTCAGCAAGTCCCAAATATATACCTATTTAGTATAAGAATTAATAAAGATTTAGACACACCGAAATGAAATCAAGTTCTCCAGGAGTGCAATGCCACATCAGTTAATCTGTCTTTGAATTTACCTTTCCTCTTAAAGAGGTTTGCAAATTTTGTAATACTGAGAGTGAACTGTGACCATCCTCTCACAAAACACTGCTGCTTCCTAAAGCCAAAGCCTTTCTGATTTTTTACCATACTTTCAGCACATGTAATACTGCTGGACTTATTATTTACCATCCTTCTCTACATTAAACAGTCACAGTGGAGTAGCTGGTTAAAATACATGTTTCCTCTCATTCTTTGATTGTTGTCCAGATTAGGAAGCCACCAGGAAGGCTTTACTTCCAACGATGGCATATCAAGTGCAGTTCTGCAGATACACTCATTCCTTTATCATGCCCTCAGATATGAAAGTGGAGGAGGCAATGTGAGCAACAAGACAGACAAAAATAGAGAAACTTTTTTGAGAAACCTAGCAATTAGGGTTTTCAATATACTGAGTGTGTGTATTGTCCCCAGACAGAATTTCTAAATGGGTTTATCATGTAGCCTTAAAATGCCACTGTCTGTATAGAAGCATTGCTGAATACTCCAAGTTCTCTTAACTATTTGAACTAGCATGTTTTTCAAATAAGAGTTACGTATAGGTTAGATACAAAACTGGCAGCCAGTCTTGCATCTGTAGAGAAGAAATCTCCCAGGTTTGAGAAGCTTTACAAAAGTGATACCTCAGAGATGCGTGCATTATTGTCCTGCATCTATTTGGAAAGGTACCTGTAGTTTAAGGATAATTCTGATTAATGTTGAAATATGATTGAAAATGTCTTTTTTTATATATATATGTGTGTATTTCTGTTAAAGTTTTTAACAACTGGTTAAAAACTCCAGCAATAAAAAGCTTTACATTTGGCCTGCATGGCACCGCAGTCCTGCAGCAAAAAATTTAGATTTAATATAAGGTGACCACTAGCTTTCCCCAACCCAATCAAGAGCCCCATGACATGCCTATTTCCTTTTGATGACAATTAAATAGAGAGATACGGTTTTCAGTGAACAAGATAAATATGTTGAGCCTGGACTCCGTCTACTGCAAACAAAAGCACATGAGCAAAGGTTGGCACCACACCTGGCTACCCTTAGCTCTTTTATTTTCATTTAGTCAGCTTAGTTACAGCTGAACAGCTTGTGATATGCCTTCTCGCAGCCACAGCACATGCTGGAGAGGTTAACAGGACCAAATGGACGCGGGTCTTTGGACCTCCACAATCTTTCCTCTGTTGCTTATCCTAATGAGATAAGAAAATAAGTGCCATAATTTTTGGAGTTCATAAGACAGTGTTCAAAGTATGAAACAATAAAAAAGCAATATCATGGAAGGGAAGAAAAAGTTCTAAGCTTAGCTACAAGCCTTGAGGAGTGTGGCGTCTCTGCTGGAGCACTGTTTGTCCATATGTAACATGTTATTACGATAGTAGTCACTCCTGCCCTGCATCTCGCGGACTTACTTAGTTGCTGGCTTTTGGATTTCAGCAGGGAACTTAACCCTCTGGATGCTGTGGAAATGCATTATCACCCTTCTGAGCAATCACTTGGCTTGCAGCCAAGACATTCTTGCCTTCACGGAGTAAAATGGAAAGGAATTATGACCACAATGAAGCATTCAGCTTACTAATTGCTATTTAATTGCTGTTCAGCATTTCCAATGCATTAACTAGCAATGTCGGTGCTACGTAAACACTTGAAAGCACCAGCCGACTCTTCAGGACGCAGGGAAAAACATAGTGTCTCTGAGCGTGCATGTGGGTGTGTATGTGTGTTCATGTGCATGTTTGGAGGCACTGGACGCAAAAAGGCTTCTCTTCCCCGCTCTGCACGACACATAGCCAGGAAGCATATGGATGTCCCCACCAAAGGAATATCCACTGAGTCTGGGTGATTCTTTCCTGCAGACTTAATGTCCCCACAGGATGCATATAAGTTCCAATACCATACTTCTCTGTACATACATACCATACCAGACCTCTCTGAGTTTCAAGTGAAACTCCTGTTTTTTTGCTTCCTTCCCCATCCAGAAACACCTCTCTCAAAATGTTGTGCTTCCATTAGAAATGCAGTCTGAAAATGCAGGATGAAAAAAGAAAATTTAAACAAAACCAGGAAAGAATCATCTCCTCTTCTGTAAACAGGGAGAAGAAGGAAGGCAGGGAATAAATTCAAACCTAAAGACATCCAATATTTTTAGGAATAGCTGTAAACAAAACCCAGTTCCCTTCAGCTCTTGAAGAATGGTCTATTTTCCATGAAAAATCCTTCCCATCACTGTATCACTGCCTGCCTGCCCTGTTCAGGGCTGTTACCTGCCAGGCTGCCCGCACACACAGGACAGACCTGGAGCAGTTAAAATCTCAGGGAGGGTTAAAGACGCTCGTAAAGGCTGTGCCCTGGGAATGCGTGGGATGTGCTGGGCTGGGGGCAAGCTGGTGCGAGCCCTTCCAGTGCCCTCAGCCCCTCTGCCCCCATCCCCTCAGACCGCTGTCAATGCACAGGGAACAGCACACAGGGAGAGCTGGAGGAGGTGATGATGGGACCAGGACCGTAGGGCACCCTGCAGCGTACATCCAAAGCCGAGGTACAGGCAGTCTGCTGCAGTGAGCAAAGTGCGGTTGTGGCTATCGCGAGCTGAGACGTAGTTGGTGTGTTGCATTTCAAATACTTTCACAGCAGTACAAATCCTGAAAGCGTTCTCAGCTTTGTGCACATGAGGAGGACAGACCTGCATTTCCCATGCACCCCACTCTGTATCTCCGTATCTGGCATTGATACGTTAATAGCTAATTCACATTATGTGAATCTTATTTTATTGTCCTCTGCAGGCTCTAATAAAAAGAAGGAACAGCAATCCAGAAATCCCATCAGTATTGTCCCATCAGCAACCCTTGAGATGCCTTCCCGATGAACGGTGTGCACATGCCAGTATTCCTCATCCCTTTCCTTCTTGCACTCCTCCATCACCATCTTGCGGCACAGGGGTGAGCCATCAGTGGGTACGGGCACTGCGAAGATCTTAAGAAGTGCACTCACTCTGTAAGCACATAACGGCGGCAGATGTCTCACTGAGGTGTGGATGACATTTTGGTTAAGATAGCACTAAGGACTATGTATATTCAAATCCATTTTCTCCCACAAGCTTCCTGTCTGATTTTGGTCAAATGACTTAATCTGCAAAAATAGGGCACGAAATAATTTCTTTTAGAACCCCTTTGGGGCAGAGACTTTCTCTCTGACACTGTGTAGTATTGACTACAAAGAACTGTGGATTTTATTGAGAGTCTCTTGACATTCTTGTAACATATAATGAAATAATAATGTAGTAGTCATGGGAAATTTTCTTACTAAGCCATAGATTATCTGGCTTGAGGGATTATTTTGGTTATTGAATCTGACTTCATATATACCGTGAATTAGGAGGTTTTCATGAACAATTTCTTGCTTGAACTACAGCCTCTTTTCTATAAATAATTCTATTACTAGCTTAAAATTGCAACAATTTTATAAAAAATTACATGTTATTTATAATCTGGGTTTGCTGTCATCCTCTCCCAGATCTTGTTATATCTTAGTCTGCTAGATCAAGGAGCCTGAGATCAAAGTTTTGTCATGCTGTGGCTCCTTTGTTAAGCTAAATAGATTGAACTCCTCTTGTCTTACACTATGAGGTATATTTTCCAGTGCTTTAATCATTCTTGTATGATCTGGTATGATCAGTCTTCTCTCTAATCATTCCCAGATAAATTAACTAGATGTTCCTTTAGAAGTGGCTACACCAGTGGAACGATGGAGGCAATATGCCTTCCCCACTCATTCTCACCAATCTCCTGCTCACACATCAAGCTTTATAGTAGATATTTTGGCTGCTGGAAGATTGCAAAGTGGGTTTGCCCTTCATGCTCTGGTTGCCCTATGATCTTTCTAAGAATTAATTTTTGTTCGTACACATTGTTTGATGTGACCAGAAGACGCAGATTGGTCTCTATCCAGGACCTGTCTTCGTTTTTTCCCCATGAACTCCAATCCTTGTGTCAGCTCAAGCTTTCAGTAATCATTAAGACTCAGAATTATTTTTTCTTCATGTTGCTGATGAAAAATGTTAAATGACATGAAAATAAGAGCCAATTCATGTGGGATTTTACTGACAACACAACCATGCTAATTTCCCATTGACAGTGAGATTTTGGACCTGCCAAGTTGTAACTATTAATTGTATGTACAATATTATTTTGTATCCTTTTGACTCAATAAAAAAAAAAATAGTACTTTCCATGACTATTTCTGCGCAGAAGGGTTTCTGTACTTCATAGGCTGTACTTTAGAGTCAAGGTATTTAAGTATAAAAGATATCTTTTTCGCTGCAATTTCTCCATCCAGTATTCAAAACTGAAAGCCATCTCCATGTCATCAACAGCAAGAGCAGCTGAGAGCAGGCTCTTCTTGCAGGTTGCGCTCCCAAAAGAGCACTCACCTGCACCTACATCTCCCTGCTTCAGGGACGCGCTCTTCTGCAGTCTCCCTCCCACTTGACAATTTTGGCTTGCTCTTGGACTGTCACTAGTACCGCAACTGACTCCTCTCCCTCATTTTTTGAAGTCTTATTTGAAGATGCTGTTGGTTTTGGTATTTGGACAGCACACAGGTTTACCCAGACAATTTTTCACCTGCTCTCTTTTTCCCACAAAATAGTGAAAAGTCTGTGAAACCTGTTTACAAGTAAGGAGTCACAGCTTCTCCTCATGTCGCTGCCAGGAGACCCAGCCACATCAGGTGAACAGACGAACCCTCTGAACCGAAGGAGTGTCCAGCAAATGCCAGTTCTTGCTCTGTGCTCTAAAACTTCTCAGCCAAAACCTTTTGCTGCTATTTAATCATTGAATTTTTATTGCTAATCCCTAATCTGAGTTGTCAGATTTACCGCTCCAAGGCTGTGCTTGCTGCTGACAGATGTGAATGTGGATATTTTCTGTCTCCTCGGATTTGTGCAGCTCCAGGGTGGGCACTGTGTTGCCAGCTGCGTAAAGGAAACATCCAGGGACTGCTGCATGGGGCTGAGCTGAAGCATTCCCTCATGTTGATTCATGCCTGTTTTGGGGCTCTCTAGCTGAAGACCAAACTATTTGAACAGCGTTTTTGCTTGGTTAGGAAATGATTGGCTTCAGCTCAGGCTGGAAAAGGTAAATGGTTGTGGGCACACTCTGAGAAGCGCTGGGAGAGTAAAGCGCATGCGCTGGTGTGAAATTTAGAGTCCTTCCATGCTGGTTTGCTCTGGACCCTGGAAACACCTGCACTCACCGGTTCTTACAGAGCTTTTATCTACTGCTTCTTTATCAGAGCTAGTAATTCCTTTTAACATGCACTTTGCAGAAGTCATTTATGGCTTCAGCTTCCCCGAGGCCAGATGGGTGCACTCCTCATTCTGGAAAGGGACAATTTTTGGCATCTACGCTCCCTTACAAATCTTATTGCTGAGAAAGATCCTAGATCATCCCCAGTAAGAGAGTGTTCATTGTATTACTCTACCTTGCCGTAGCACGTGCCAGGTATTGTGAAGGCGGTTACGGTCTTTGCTGGTGTCAAAGTTATCCCAGGTCCATACAGGGACTGCAATCATTCAGCATGTTTCCCAGGACCAACCAAATGTTTTCAGCAAGATCAGCTTAGTATAAATTTCTTTCCTCGGCAGGGCTGCTCCTCCTGTGTCCATAAAACAGCCAACAGAGACAGCCAGCCAGTAATTCTCCCTTTACGACCAAATGCTTGGAAGGCTGGAAAGAACCGAAGAGATCCCTGGCTCCAACCTCCTGCCCTGAGGCAGTGTCAGCTATATGTTAGGAAGGCCCTTCTCTTAAAGGCATGTATGGCAAAGGCAAGCCTTCCAAGCTTTGCTTTTTTCAAATGTCAAATCTACGCTCCCTTTTTGTAGCTGAGACCTATTACTCCTTGCGTTAGCTACCAAGGACACAGGAAGCAGATTATTCTTTGTTTGCAGCAATTTTATAGGTGTTTTGAGACCATTATGTTTCCTGCTCTTTCTTTTCCTTTCTAGATTAAAACCCTCTAATTTCTTCAGTCTATCCTCGTATATCATGCTTTCTAGGCTTCTGCTCATGCATATTAAGTACCTCCTGTAGACTCTTTTTACTTACTCTCCCTCTTTCTTAATGCCTAAAGGATTCAAACCTGGACTTGCACTGTGATTACAATCTCATCAATGCGGAACAGACTTGAAGTATTGCTTCCCAGGCCACGCTACTCTTGATTCAATGCCTTTTCTGCAACAGTTTAATGGCATTGTTGGTGGGTAAAAAATGAGACACACTGCTTAAAGGACTCCAAGTATCAACATGGCATTTTATTCCTGGTCACAGGGGTCAGAACACAACTTCAGGAAGAAAAGGACTCAAAGGCCTGAACCCATGAGACATAATCATCAATTTTCTACAGGTTTGTTGTTGTTGTTTTGCTTTCAAAGAGACTTCCTGCTGCTTCTGCAATAAACTGGAAAACAGTACATCAAATGCATTGTCAGTAAAATTATAGGGATCTTATGCTCATTAAGGCTATGGACTCTTTGGTAAATTACTGTCATTCTTCACTTTCATTGAGTTACTTCTCTGATGCAGTTCATCCAGACTGAAGCAATTCTCACTGCCCCAGTTGTTCTGCTACCACAGCCTGGCATTTGTATGCAGTCCTTGCACTACTTTCCTGGTACGTTCCATACTAAAGCAAAGTTCTTCCTAACAGCCATATTCCTGTGCTTCTGAATGGTGATTTCCCTCTCAACCAAGGAATAGCCTCCTTCCTGTCTTGCTTCAATTCCTTAAAATCAGTGGGCTGCTTCGTCTGAGGTCAGCTGGAGGGGTTAGGAACCTAGAAAGGAAATTTCAAGAACGACCAAGGGAATTTCATGCTCCTTTTCTCACAGAAG
The DNA here is from genome assembly GCF_000708025.1 of Charadrius vociferus. Taxonomy (NCBI): domain Eukaryota; kingdom Metazoa; phylum Chordata; class Aves; order Charadriiformes; family Charadriidae; genus Charadrius; species Charadrius vociferus. Next base: position 104,362 of record NW_009649190.1, on the reverse strand, counting down.
GCAGCAGAAATTGTGTGTCTAAAGCCTATTAAAAATGTCGAAAATGATGTAAGAATTCTGTAAAGCTCAGTTGTGAAGCACCCCTTGGCCTCTGGATTATGTGAAAGGTTTTAAGCTAAGTGGTCACTTGTTATTTATAAATGATTTTTAATCCTAAAGGGTGCTGTTTGTAACTCCCTGAAAATACTGAGATTAATTTCTGAATGTTTTGCCTACTCGCATGAGTAATTCCACATGTCATTTTACAGAGAGCATAAAGCAGCCACACCAATAAAGTAAAAGGATTTTAAAGAGGGATAGGTTCACATTTTGTTCCATCTCACTCAGCGAGCGCCCTTTTTTCTCTTGGTTTTCTTCACTGAAATGTTCTTCATTTAAAATAGAAGATATTGAAACATATCTTGGTACTTTGTGGTAAATACACCACAGAAAACACCGAGGCATTTAAACAGATATATGAACAGGAGTTGATCACTAGTTAATGCAAGAAGCAGTGATTCATTATTTGGGTACTCAATTTGAAAAGTAATTTAAAGGGACTGAGTTTTCAAGGAGGAGCTCAGCTTTTCCTGAAAACCAGAACTGCCAAAAGAGAAGCAGAATTCAGCATTTTAGCCAGCCCCACCAGCTCCATGCCCGTCAGTGTTAAGTTCTGGGATTGTTTTCACCTGCCTTTTAACTTCCCTTGGAAATACCCCATCCATTTACTAGGAAGCCACGTTTCCCACCCACTTTGCAAAACTTGGCACGTTGCAAGTGAAATTATCTGGCTGACCAGGAGCAGCCTTACCTCTGTGTTCTCTTCCAGCTTTCCCTCCTCACCCATCTTTTACATTAATTATTTACATTCACAAGCCATTTCACCAGGGCACAGCCTGCTTCCACTGAAAGCTTGGTCACAGGGGTTTTTTTTGTTTGTTTTGAGGGTTTTTTCTTCTAAAGTGGAGCGATTCATTGTCTCCAACCCCAAAGCCTGTTTGCTAAAACATCTCCAGTTACTGATCCTCTCGGTGAACCAAAACATCCATTTTCAGTAGCTCATAGCACAGGGCAGCAGCAGACACCAGCTTTGCTCCACCTGAATTGCCGGCCTCCAGCTTCCCCCAAACGCTGTACTCTCTCTCCCCTTTCAAAAAGGGAATGTAAGTTGATCAGTGAATAATGGCCTTGCTATTGCAAGTATGTGAACTTAACCTACAGGGAATATTCTGGAGAAGGGAGTGATTTCTAAACTAGCACCTGTGATTTCAGAAGGTGGCAATGCCGTGAGTCACGAGCTCATTGGAAATTCAACGGCAGAAGGGGAGTTTGCCAACAGGAATAGGACTGTAAAGAGTGAAGTTCAGCTGAACTCAACGACAGCTAAAAAAGGGTGTCTTTTCCAACAAAACACAGTATTCTACTGGACTGTCAGATATCCCTTTAGTAAATACTTGGTATTTTCTTAATTCAAAGTGCAACATATTAAAATGATGTGAAAATATAACACAGTGGAGACATGGATATAAGAGAAAGCTGTCTTCACAAAATTCACTTTTTTCGTGCCTTTTGCCAGGGGAAATTTCTTAAACCATGTGAATTTTCTGCAGTGAAGTCTGATTCTAAAAAAAAGAGGTTACTCTAGTGTCTGCCTACTGCACAGCCCTTAGCTTATTCATGTTTGTAAAGCACTTTGAGTTCCTCAGATAATGAATGGTACTACATGAATGGGAAAATGCAGCTGATCTCTATTAAAGATAAACCACTGTTTAGTCTGGATCTCTCTATAACAATGGGAAAAAAATCCTTTTCTCAGCCCCCTCTAACATAGGTTCGGAGTATTAATTCATTCAGGTTTGCAATATTTTGTAAAGTCTTGGTTCTTTGAAGTCATGTTTTATTTTCAGAGATTCATCTAAAACTGTGACCTCTAAATGCATCTCAGACCCGCAGTTTAGGCATATCCTAATTTTTAAGATTGTGCATATTAATTTATTTTTAAACCAGACTGATTGGTAGCAAGACCTTGATCTCAAAGCAACCATTTGACTTTAACAGAGAAATAACCTTTCAAACTATCTTAAGTTCTGGCGCCAAGATTCTGCCATGACCTGTGTTATGAAAATAATATAATCTGCAGCAATATAACAGTACTGAGTTACTACTGATAGTCTCACAGAGCACAGATAACGAGTACATCATGCCGTTTTATAATAGCTCCCTGCAATATATTTGCAAGAGAATGATAGATTGCTTAGATACTTTTTATGGGACTTTCCTAAGATAGCACGTATCTTCCAGCACTATCTGATGCATAAACTTCATTTTAGTGTATTTGCCTGTCAAACAACCAGATTTATGGTGCCCGAGTGCAGTCATACTGGATCCGAGCAAAGGTCCATCCAGGCCAGTAGCTGGGCTCTGCCAGCAGTCAGTAGTGGATGTTTAGGGAGAAAGTGTAAGAATAAAGTGAGTGCACAGTTATTCTTCCTGCAGTATATCCTCACAGATCCTAACAGTCTAGTTGGGAACTACTTGAGAAAGAGGTTTAATCCATATCTTTGTATTTAATTCGTTTTGATGGATTTTTTTTCAACTGCAAATTTATTCATTTCGCTTCTTGCCACCTACTTATACTTTCTGTCTCCCCAAAACCCTATGGCAAGCTCCACAGCTTAATTCATTGCCTGTGAAGGATACTTCCCGATTGCTTTAAACCAGCTTTCTCGAGCTTTTGCATGGAGGGAGAAAATTACGGTGTCCTGCTCACCTTTCTTTGCTGTTCGTGACTTTGTACAGCTGTGTTATGTCTTTTCTCTACTGCACTTTTTCCAAGCAAATCTGTCTAAACTCATCTTGAACAAAAACCTTTCTGAAATTGTGATCTTTTTACCTTTCTCTCTACCTTTTCTAGCGCTACCACATTTTCCCTGAAATAAAGACCAGAACTGCCTTCAACAGTCAAACTGCGGGCAAATCATGAGCTTGCAGTTTTCAGTTTTACTCTGTTCCTTTACTGATAAATCTTAACATTTTATTTACCTTTCTGAACTACCACAGAGTACTGAGCTGGCATTTTTGCTGAAATAGCCAACACAATTTTCAAGCTCTCTTTACCGAATAGTAACAACTTCTGGAGAGTTTACCATTCTAAGAGCATTGTAAAGTTTTCTCTGGATCCATTACTGTACTGACTTTGACTTTCGTCTGTCATTTTATTTGCCAAGTCTTGAGATAGTAGTTTAAACTCTGATTCTTCTGAATAATCAAGTCTTACCACCTCTCCTGCCGCTGCCTTTTTACTGCAAGCCACTTCCTGCACTCTGAAAATTGACCATTTATTACCCTTCGGATGGTTTTGTTTGTTTGTTTGTTTTTAAACTATTATTGATTCCTGAGAGGACTATTTCTCTTATTCAATTTAATGATTTATTTCCCAAGTAACACAGGAATCATTCCATTCAGATCTGGTTGCTGTGGAAGACAAAACTTTTTAATCCCAGGCCCTTCATACATTCACAGGCCCAGTCTTCACACTCAGAATTAAAAGGAAACGTCTTTCTTTAAACATAACAGTTTTGGATCCGACAATCAAATATGTATCATTTTAAAATATATATGGTGGTTGCTGAACACCCAAAGCATTGGTTTGGCCATATAGTCTTATGGTCCAGTGATGCCATATTCTGAAAACCACAATAAAGAACGCAGCATATATACAAAAAATCATTTTTTTTTAACAGAAGTAGCAGGAAATCTAGATTTAAAAATATAGATTTAAAAATATATAAAAAATATAAAATATATAGATTTAAAAATATTTTTAGATATAAAAATTGGAGAATAAAAGCAGACAATCCTCAGAGTTGTTCTACTATAGTTGAGGCCATCAGGAACTGTTGATATACTCCACTAAACAGCAGATATAGACAATACAATAAGAAAGCTTTTCTTTCCTTAGCTACTTTTCTCAATTGGGAAATTAAATGTCCTTTCATCTGCCAGCCACGGATCAGGATCAGCTTTAGTATGTTACTACTTAAAATGCCAATAAAGGCTTTGTTAATAGGCATTGAGTCATGCTCATAAGGCAAATAACAATAAAACACAGAATGAGCGTCAACCCTGCCCCCAGTTCGTTATTGGGCTGTTTTCTCTGACCGTACCAAATTAGACTGCTTGCCCATCAAAGAGCATACAACATGCATCAGTATTTACATCCAAACCTGTTTTATAATGGATGTGACTTCTGAAGACATACTGTCGCATCTTGTTCCTTTCTAGCAAGGTCACCCTGTTGGCTGTGTAACCAACACAGAGCCCATCGTGTCCTACTCCCCAGCTGCTGGTCTTCCTACTCCTTCAACCTTTCAGCCCTGCCACAATTTACAGTTCAAATGCAGCAGCGTTTGCGGCACCCATAGCAAATGCACGAAGAATGAACCGTATTCCTCATGCTCTGGTTGGGGGGCAGAAGGACTTTTCCCTGCAGATTTCCTGCTCCCCCTTCCAGGTGCCTTCTGGGACGTTTTCAGAAGCAGAGCATGGCTCGGGTATTGGTGGCGTTCAGCATGCCATCGCTGTCTGTGGAGCTGGCAGTGTGGGACACATCTATTTATCGGGTTTTCTAAGCCAGCAATAAGCAGAGCTACTTAGCATGTGAAAGAGTCAACTCCTCTCACATATGAAGACGGGAAATCAAAAATCCTTACATAGAAAATTCAGAATTTGCAGAGCATGAGAGTGAAGGACCTTTCACCGATGCCTTAGCAGCTACTTAGAGCTGGACAGAGGACAGCAGCAACCACCCGATGTGAATGAAGATACTAGGGAAGACGACAGAGAAGAGATTAAAAACTATTTTGGTGCCCACTGAGATTGCTCCGGGCCCAAGACAAAACAAGGCTGATATATTGAACTGGAGCCTATGTGCTATTTCTTAAAGCTCTCCCTTCACCACGTTTGGCAGAGTGAACTGTTCGTCCCCTATAATGCCTTGAGCTCCCAGATGCACTTTCACACAAGTGTTAAGAACATCAGATCAACTCATCAGATTAACTCTCCCTCCCCAAGGAATCTAATAAAATCACAGGCCTGGCTTACTCCTGATTTAGTTATACACAGTACTCTTAAATTTAATCTAAATTAAGCTGTTCCTACAGTGTATTATCAGTTGTGGATAGGAGACAGCTTTAGAAAACCTGTGAAAACTTTGTCCTTAGCTGGGTCATCAGTGACAAGAGGAAGGCGTGCAAACACAAAAATTAACATTTATACTCCTGTTCCTAATGAATAAGGCTTTAGGATATTTATGTTTAACGTAATTAAAAGCCTGATTAAAACGTCTTGGAATTCCATTGTTGTATTTTCCCTTGAAGTATCAATTTGCAATTTCAGCATGCCTCTGAGGACCGCAGAGGGCAAAGTGAGTGTTTAGAGTGATGCATCAAAGAGCAAGATCTTGAAGTGTCATGGAAAGCTTAAATCCTCCAAGCAGGATCACTCCTGACACAGAATCAGAATCAATAACAGCAACTATCGTCAGCACCCAACAAATAAAGCTTGTAGACTGCATATTTTCAAACTGACAAGAGGGTGAGAAAAAACTTGTGTGACCAACAGACCGAGTCTGGGATTCACAATTCATACAGGTTTACATCTCAGTAGTTACTAAAAGTTGGTTGTCTGACCTCCTTGCCTGAAGTTGGTCATGCAACTTGCAATAGCCCCTGCTCCAGAGGAACTTGTAGCTCCCTTTTAAAAAAAAAAAAAAACAAACTGGATTTTTTTTTTTTTAAACAGATCCTGAAGTACCTATGACAAAAGAAGTATTTTTAGTGATTTTTTCCTGGGGCTTATTACAATGGTGTAAAAAGACAGCCAGTCTCTATGAGACTGAGGTTGTTGCTGGAGAAAATAAATTATAAGGACCTACTACATGCCAGCTCAAGAAATGATAAATGTTAAGCAATTTTATGTATACATAAAAGGGACTATGCAATGGTCAGCCTTACACAGCTGGAATTTCACAGGTAAAATTCTCACTCTTCTTGCAGATTAAACTTTTACTGGGGCACTCTAGATCATCTTAGGGTTACACCACAACTGATATAAAAAAGAATTCCCCTGGAGGTAAGTTTAAAATCTGGAGAGTCATTAGAAAGAGTACAGGAGTGTAAAAGCTGTCATCTGCTGCCAAAGGAAATCTCCTGGAGCTGACAGATTTCAGTGTCTCCATTGGGAAGGAGGCTGAGGATGCGAGTTCCTCCCAAAGCATGTGGGTGAAAAGCTTTCCACATCAGCCCCTCCTTACAGCAGGAAGAACGCTGTTTATTGCTGTGTAATTGTGAATATTTTATTGTTTGAACATTGGACAGTTTAGCTGCTATAAAAACGAGTGTGTCATGTCACCCTGCATGCGCCTGGAGTTGTCTTTTGTGGTTTGCTTTTTTTTTTTTTTTTAGATGTTGAATATGACAAGGCATTTTAAAGATACTTCATGTTCTAGTGCAGGCACAGGAACTCCTGCCAAGTACTCATTCACCCCTAGGAGCAGAAAGCCATCCCTTCTGCTCATGCAGCTCCCATGCAGAGGAATTCAAAACCATTTAGCAAATATTATCTGCCTAGAAATTAGCACATGATCTTCAAAAGTACAGCTACATTTAGATAAAATATAGCAAAGATACAGCTCATCGTAGCAGTTGCAAAAGGTGCCTGCTAGGTCTGAACCACTGAGAAATGAGCACTGACAAAGGAAGACCTTACTGTACCTTTGGGTAAAGAGTCCTTGCTCTGGCACAAATAAAATTCATGACTTTTGGCCTGCTAGCACAGCCCAGGTTCACTAAGGAGCTTTGGTTTTTGGACTCTGTTCCAGGCTGGGACTCCTCAAAGCTCAGATGCTGGGCTCAGGTGAAAGCCCTGGGGACAGATGTGAGTTTTTTATGTTTCTTCTTTCTGTTGGGACGTGCTTTCATCAAGGCAGGCTCCAGAGCCCAGGTTCCCCTCTTGAGCTCAAGTGCCAGCACCATTTCTTCCACAGAAGTGCATGGGGCTTGCTTCTATTTTTGCATAACAAGAGAGACAGATTTTTGCCAGGTCAAACCAAACGTCCATCTATTCCAGTACCCTCTGACAGTAATTGATAGCAAATATTCCCTTTCCTCATCTTCTGAACGGGATGAACATGGGATAATTCCTCTGCTATGCTCTCACACTTCTGACAAGAGATCAAGGCTTTCTGTTTGAGAAATTCCTATCAGGGGGTTATATAACCCCATCTTTGTGTTAATAGCTCTCCATGGACTTTTCTCACTGGAATTTGCCTAATAGTCTTTGAGCCCCATCAACTGCACTGAGATACCTAGCCTGACATTTAAAGCTCTTACCGAGGAAGGTGGCCACTTCAAGTGTGTTTCCCTCATGCCTGAAGGTACTCAAACCTACCTCTGTCAGGAGAGTCACCTGAGGCTGCAAATCTTCCCAGTCTGTTGGATGGGCAAGTTTCTCTAACTACCTGATAGGGCAAGGCATCTTCACCCTCAGGCATATTTTTGATAGCCTCTGGGCAGATTCAGAGTGAAGATTAACAGCACAGACTAACAGAGCAGCTGCCCAAAGCAGAGAGCAATTAGCTGGCCTAATGAGACAGCGAACCCCACAAGCAAGACTGATCAAAATGGCACAGTGATGATACACTGCCATCAGCATAAAGGAGAACTGTCAACATGCCTTTCTTAAACCAATTATTTGAGTGAAAAGTCTGCATGCTTCCTACACGTTGGGATCTGATCCATTAGCAAGGATAACGCCTTGAGGTCTTTCAGAGTATGCACCACTTCCTACTGGAGTGGAAGTCCCCCACAGCCAGCTGCATCTTCAGATGAGATCCTGCAACTCTCAGTCACAAGAATTTCACGGGTGTGTTTGTGAACAGATACGGACCTTAGACAGAGGGATCCCTCCCCATAAATTTAGCTTTATTTTATCACATAAAAATGGCTTCTCTCCAAGTTCTTTAGTCAAGCCTTCAGTGAACCACACCCCTCCTCAGCTCTGTCAAACATATCCAAATGACATTACCGCACTACTTAAAGGCAGATGAAAGTAAGTGAAGGAGCTGTCACAGCAACAGGCAGCAGCAACACACTTCCCACAAGCCAAAGCACAAGTAGCTTTGATTTGGCAAAGAAGAGTGATTAAGACGCGCTCCTCCAGGACCACTGTGGCATTAACTCCTCCAATAGTAGATTTTGCTTTCCGTTTTGCTGCTTGAGCAAGCCTTGTTTTCTCTCGAGGGACTACCAAGGTGCTGTAGGAGAGTTGTGGTAGGCTCAGAGCCTTCTCAGGTACAGTGCCACCGAGGAGTCGCGCGGGCTGTGCAGGGACACTCCGGCTGATGCTACAATCCCCAAGCAAGACGGGAAGGACAACATTTTCAAAATGCTTCCTGCGTGTAATAGCCTATGTTGATTAGCACAGGTCCACACCTAAATGCAAATCGTTCACACATACTGGCAGGTGGCATCTTATGCGCAGATACCAAAGGCCGGGTGTCACACATGTCCTGAAAATACCCCATTTGTTAGTGCGCCCTGGGAATTCTCATGCATCAGTACCCAATTGCAAGAAGCCCAATGTATACCGCCATTCTTTCCTCTTCGCAAGTAACAGGCACTTCTTGGTATCACTTCTAGAAGCCATTACAGAGCATGGAAATGCCAGAAAGGACCAGCAAAGCTTTGGCAAGTGACCTTTCCCCAGCCTTGGGAACAAGCCGTGGGATCTTTGCGGTGACAGTTCAGACCCAAAAGCAAGTTAAAATTGTATTGCTGGTTACTGCTCTGGATTGCAGTGTTTGGAAAGGTGTCGTATGACTGCTGCTTGACACAGGCATTTGTTGAAGCAAACTTTTTTTTTTAAAAAAAGAGCTTGAATAGCTCTTAATTAAATGGGTTTGTATTGTGCTGGGTGAGGGTGTGCCCCATCCTGGCTGGCAGAGCGAAACAGGTAAAGCCCCGAGCAGTAACTAACACCGAAACGCGGGGAGGGAGAGCGGGTGCTCCGCACACCTCAGGGTTTATCTTCAACCTTTGGTCTGGTTCTCAACGCAGACAAAAAGCGCGAGAGAAGATTTCATTGGGGTTTATAAAGAAGCTGTTTAGCAGCAAAAGCTGATCTAGAGGCGGAGGACAAAAGAACAATGGCTCTGCCGAAATGCTACACGGGGCTGAGCTGAAACCATCTCACTGAGAGGTTCTGTAAGGAATAATTCCGAGTCAAGGCTGGAAAAGATCAAATAGCAGCTGGAAAGCAAGAATATACCAGGGAGGGGGGAAGAAAGGAGCTATACTGCTTCACCACAAGCAGCTGAAAAGGCAGAATAAAAAATACATGTGTTATTAGGCAGTTCTTTTGCATTGTTAACTTTATTTGCCTTGGTAAATAAACCAGAAATTTACCTTTTTAACTTCCTCATCTTAGCACAATTTTGATAGTTGCTTAGAGGTTTTACTGAAGCTTAGATCCACAAAGGTACTGAGACCCCATTGAAGCAAGTGGAATCAGACACCTCAATGCTTTTGTCAATGTGACTATTTAACCATGCTGCAAATCTGCAGCTGCACGAGGGGAGAGACATATTCACACAACCCCACTAGTTTAAACAGACATCTTAGGTGATAACTAAATTGTTTTTCCTGTGTGTACAAGTGGGATGCCAATGCCACAAATACAACTACAATTCCACTTCTGCTTCCACCTCTCTGCGGTTCTCGTTGGAGTCCCAGCCGCAGTTTACAACACACAGCATCAGTAGCTGTCCTGGAGGCAGCTGTGCAGTGACGTGTAAGTTTAAGTGATGTTATAACTCCCACATATCCAAAGGGTCCTCTCAGGGATCTAAAACTTTAGAAAGCCCCTTTGAACCTATTGCTACCACTTACTACAGCTCACTTCTCTTAGGCAGTTTCCGCATAGCCTGATTTCCGGTCTCAGACCAGATGCGTCATTCTGTTCAGATACTTAATTACGAGCTTTACTGTAGCCCTTTATCTTGAATTTACTTTCTTTAAAGTAGGGATGATGCGTGGTTTTTTTTTCCAGAAAGATGAAAGGATCAGTCCTCAGTGGTGAGCTCACTTCTCCAGAGCTCTCCGCAACTGCAAGGTGTTGTTATTAATTTGAGTTTAGGTTTAGGCATAGGTCATAGGAGCATCTTCAAACTTTGTGGAAATGTTTTGCAGGGGACAAGCCCAGCCAAATTTCTGTTCCAGCATAAAAAAGAGAAAACCAGTAAGTAAAACTCGAAAGGTAATACGTGGTAAATAATACTACTCATTAAAATGGTAACTGTATGGTAAATTACTGTAACAGAAAAACAAAAGCATACAAATTAAGGAAGAATAGCTGTCTATAACAGTAACAGATAGTATTTTAAGTGCTTTGACTGATGATTTAAAATGGGCCCTCAGCTTTCAAAAGCTGCTTTCAGTCATGGTCAGCAATGTTTGCTGTTCTGCGAGTCCTCACTTTCGCACTGTTTTTCTGTTTCACATGCAATTCAGCAGATGTTAATTAACACCTGCGATAGCTAATATATTACCTGGAGGTATTTTCATATCTACTGTTAGCCAGTTGAGAACTGAGCCAGGAACTAACCGTAGCTTCCCAGCCTTGCAGGAAGAATTAAACTACCTTTAAATCCCCAGCGTAATGTGTAGTCATCGGTTTGTCTCTTCCTCAAGAGAAGGCAAAAAAGTGCAAAATGCTGTCCTTATATGTTCTGTACCTCTGCCTATTTCATAAATTCTACGTCTCTAGCTGCTTAGGGTCCAGCAAGGAGGTTGCTATAGCACTGGTATGCCAAGAAAAGAACCTCAAAATAAAGAAGCCAGAATATTTTTTTTCTCTTCCTCCTCGCAGAGGTCTGAGCTATAGCATTTCTAGGAAGCACTGTTGGCAGGATTTCTCTTTTAAGTTTACACCACGTTCCTTGTCCTGAACCCAATGATATTAAACAGAACAGGTAAACCAGCTCTGATTTTTGGAAACTTCTGTCACTGAAAGCGCATGCCAAGATAAACACAACCAAAGATGTGCAGACTATGAGGCTCCTTCTGTTTCTCAGGTAGTCGAATTTCCAGAATCAAGACTCAGGCTCAGTTCTGCTCCTGTTCATAAAATTGAAAGGAATGTGCCCAGAAGCACAGGCAGAAATGGATCTATTATAACTTTTCCCTTTCCCTCGGCCACTGAAGTGCTGCCCACTCTCCTGTCACTGAGCAGTTCTTGTAAGATCAGCGGACAGTTTATCTGCTCAAACATTTACAGGCTGAGGATAAAACAAAGACCTGGAAAGCAAAATGGACTGAAGTCAGCAGTGAAAAGAAAAAAAGAAGTGAGCCGCCAAAGTTCAAGGATGCACGCTACCTCTATTTTTTCATTTCAACAGGCATGGTTCTTATTTTCAGTAGCACAGAGGATCATGCTTTTTATCTCTTTAGTGCAAAAGGAACTACCATGACCATGGGAAAGACCTGAGGCACTGCAAACAGGCAACAGAAGATTTGTGGCACATAAAGGCTTACGTCTGAGAATCAATGCTACTTCACACATCCCAAAAGAACTGACAGCCTGGGAGCTAATAATATCCCGAAAAAACATTCTAACTCATTGTTACTCACATGAAACATGACGTCTAGATCTGATGAGGATTACTCACCAGAATAAATTTTTCATTTAAAATCATGCCTTACAGCTGTAATGGAAAGCTGTTTGCTATCCCCCAAACACGTATTATCTGATGTTATATTGCTTTATCTAGATAAAATGGGCAGTAAGTCAAATTCGTAAGCTGCAGTTGCTAATCAATATGCTTTAGTTGAAGACGACATCCAAATATTGTTCCTTAGAGCTAATTGTGAATTTCAGATGTGTCATTAAGGATAAAACAGATATGCCTTTTGTTTTATTCTGCAATGAAAAATCACAGCCAGCAGGTCTCCCATCTTATTTACAATAAATTAGTGATGAAGGGGAAAGGTTTGTTTTTCAAAATGGTGTAATTATATGGTCTCAAATATCATTCCATAACCAACCCTCTTTCACACCAGCTTTTAAAAGTCATGTTAGAAGATACCAGGTTTGGGTTTCTTTCTTTTACCCTACCAGATAGGATCCCAAAAGGCAGCAAAATTGAGTTTCCAGTTTGTACCTGCACTTGAAACAGGTTTTCTTCCAATTAGATATCAGGCGTTTGAATGGGCTAAATTAAACATGGGCTTTAACATGCAGCATCCAGCTGCGCTGGCCAGGCCAAGGCTGGGAGTTCTGTCCTTCAGATTTTAGCCCTCATATGAGGTTATCTTGTTAATGGACAAGAGCCTTGATATTTCAAATATAAAATTATCATTGGTTGCACTACAGCAAAAACAGAACTTAACAACAACCCCTCCCCTCAAAAAAAAAAAAAAAAGTGAAGACTCCTCTCCCTGCTCAAGCTGTAAAGTCCCCCTCTCCATTTTTTCAGTTCAGTTTAAGTCATACCCTGACATAACATCTGAGGTTAAAACTCTTGAGGCTTTCAAGGCATTTATTCCAGTGTTTCCAATTTAGGATAATTTTCTGCAGGTGCTCCCTATAATCTTTGTTGAGGTCCAGACTGACCAGCCTACAATAGCAGGGAATGATTCACCAGACAGCTACTCAGAGATTTATTTTTAGTTTTGGCGAGAGCAGGAATAAGCAGGCATATATTTTGCAAGTTTATTTGAAAAGTTCACTCTATTTACTAAATATTTATTTTTGCCCCAAACCTGCAATCCTTAGTAGCATTTGGAAAAATATTAAGAAAATTGCACTACAACTGACGCAGCTGAGGGGAAACCTCATCTGCTTATTTCCATTTATTTTGTCAATAAGTCACTGCTTGTTTTTAAAAACAAACAGAAACTACTTTCTCAGCAGCCCCACTTCCTAAACCTACTTTCTGATGCATGATCTTTATAAAGGAGATGAGGAAAATACTTATGTTAAGAATGCTGACAGCCTTTTAAAAATTCAATGCACAGAAACGCGCTACTGTTATTAACTGAACAAGTATTCTCCAATACAAAAGAAAGGTCGAACTTTCTCCACGTCAAGGGTTAAAAAAGAGTAATTCAGATGCTCCATAAAATTCGGGGGTTTTTTTCCTGTATCAGCTTAGTTCATTTACATGCGTGTAGGCTACTTAAAGCTTTATCTGATGCTCGGAGTGAGAAACAAGAGGACTATTTCTGCACTACAAGTTGGTTACGGCCAACTGGGCTGCTCCCTCCCGGCTGTGGTGCACAGGTCGGCACTAACCTAAAGATACTGCGGCGCAGCCCTTGCACGGAGGGCGGGGAAAGTGAGACGAGGCAGTCAGCCCGTTTTCTCATGGATCTAGTTTTTCAGTGGCTGCTATCAAATTCATTGAAGCAAGGATTTGACTGAGCAGGAAGATAGAATTACGTCTCCTTCCCACAGCTCAAGGTCAGGAGGAAGATGGAGGATGGCTGCGAGCGAGTCGGTTTATGTGCATTTATTGACTTTCTCATCTGACCAAATTTCCAAGCTGAAAGTACCATAACACAAGGATTAAGACACGGCTAATATTTAGTCACACATTAACCAGCATTGATATCGAATCTGAACAGCAGCCATCTGAACAGCATACCAGGCTTCTTCTCAAATAAAACCCGAATTGGTAGGTATCTTGTGCCTAGGTAAGGACTCGCAACTAATAAACCTGAGATATTTCCAAAGACCAATTAGAGGTTCACTGTAGAAAGAGGTAGCTCAGAGGCACAGAAGAGAGGAAACTGTATTTTCACAACAGTGTAAGGATTAAAAATGCAGAAAAGCAGCTGCGTGTGATGTATAAAATACCAGTCTGCTTACTCGGGCCTCTGGATAGTTCTGAGAATCTGTCCCTCTCAGACCTCACCCTAAACCAGACGTAGGAGTAAGAGATGCACCAGAGCAGTATCTGCTTACTTGTTCTTCCATTTTGGACACAGAGATACAAAAAAGTTTCTAGAATACATAAATACAGGCAAAACTTTTTTTGCCTGTCATAAATACATGTACGTAGCATGTAGTATGTAGTAGGTAGTATGACAACCCCGGCAGCAAAGCCACCCCTTTCTGCCTCCTTTCCCACACAGCCCTGGTCTAACTGTAGCTGAAGTACGGTTCTTCTTCATCCGCCTCCCCGTCCCCAGCTTCTAAACTTTCCTCCTCCTCTCTCACACCCCTTTGTCTGAGGCTGCGTTTGCTCCAATTGCTTCTTCTCAACAGAATGATTTCAGATGCCCCTTCACCGAAGAGGCTCCACAGAAGAAAAGCATCTCTGAGGAGAAACTTTTAAGAGCCCTCCCCCCACACCCCCACAGCTCTTTGCTTGGTCACCGTGTAGTCAGGAACGTAAAAAGGCAGTCCAAAACCAGTACCATGTAGTCTTACAAAATGAAATTAAAAAAGCGTATGTCTGCACATTGGGTGGAAAAGAGCTTTTATGGAAATAGATCCGATGCTATAGTCCCTTTGTCCTTGGGTTTCAGAGTCTGAAGGAGTAGCTGAGTGACGGACCAGCAAGTACCTCGGCCAGCTAAGGTTGTCTGAGTTTATTGCACAGGAGCTTTCAAAGTTCAGTATATATTATTACACACATTGAACCATGGGGCACTTGCCCGGCACCTACTGCATCGTTTCAGTGATTGTCAGTGACCGGTTTAATCTATATTTTCACCTGGAACTCAGCTCTCAGCTCTTGTTTCCTTTCAGGTCACTTTTTATTTTTAATTGACCTTAAATCATTAGTTACAACCAAACAAAATCATAACTGTATAATACCTGACTGCTAGGAATTAATTTTCAGTCCCTGCCGCTATGTAGTATCTTATCTCACATTCAGAAAAAGTCTAAAACCATTTTAACAATATAAAGTATATTGCGAATGCATTTAAAATAAATAAATCAGCTGTTGCTACATCACCTACTATCAAGAAATATGTAATTGCCGAGTGTTTTTAGCTGAGTTTGCTCTGTAAGGCACGACACCAGTACAAATCTGGCTTATATTTTACTTTATCCAAAAAATCCAGGAGCTGTTAGAGGGAGCAGATGGATAGCTGCCCAAGTTAAAGCACATTATTTCGCTATCAAAAGAAATCCTGGGAATCTTTAATCTTGCTTCACAAGCCTCGGACACGGTAAACAGTACAGAACATTTCCAGTGGTGCCCAAGCCTATTTCCACATTAGGAGTACAGCCCTGCCTGTGCTCTCTGGGGCTGGTCTCGTCTCCCAGAAGAATATTTACATTTTATCACACAATTTCTTCATCGGAGCTTCATTATGCCAGTTATCACCGATTATGCAAAAATCATGTGTTCCCTGGGTAAACAGCGTGAACTGCTAGACAACAACCGGCCTCCCTCCGTAACAGAACTACGGGAGACCAACCTGCGAAACACCTGCTTATCACTACACACTAAGACGAGGGAGAAAACCAGCACGGTCCTGCCTTTTGCATATTTAAATGCGACGTGATGTGGGGCACGGGCCAATGCAAGCGCCTTGCCCCTCACAACACCTTTCTTTTGACCCCCCGGCGGGGGAGTGAGGATGGGTTCACGGCATGATGGATTCACGGCGTGCCTACTAACGGCAGGGCAGGAGCATGTACGGCACCGCGGGAGATCCTCGGCCCTGACATTAGATAAGAGCACTTTGTTCCCCCCTTCCTTCGACAAGGCAGCGCGTGAGATGAGAGCAGCAAAGCCCCTCCTCGGCCGGAGAGCCGAGAGGAGCTGGGTGACGGGCCTGAGAAGTCGGTGCGGTGGCTCCCGGCAAGGGCTGGGGCAAGGTACTGAGCCCCTGGTGTCAGCCCCGGCATAGCACCTTTCGAGTCCGCTCACCGCAGTGCAGGGAGTGGGGTGTTTATTGGTGTCATTTCGTTGGGGCAAGGTACCGAGCCCCTGGTGTCAGCCCCGGCATAGCACCTTTCGAGTCCGCTCACCGCAGCGCAGGGAGTGGGGTGTTTATTGGTGTCATTTCGTTAAAGACAATCACATCGTCTCGTCAGCGGAGGGTTTTGGTCTTGGCGGTATTGGTGTAAAGCCAGTCACTCGTCTGGCAGAGGTGCTGGGGCTCCCCCGCAGTGTCCGGGTCGGGGCTGGGGAGGCCACTGCTACGCACCTCCATGTCACCCATGGGGTCAAGCAAAGCCGACCCCAGCTGTTGGGCAGCCGCAGGCTCTGGCCACCTGTCCTGCCGGTGCTCCGGCCACCTGTCCCGTGGCAG
>NW_009649190.1:56973-86875 GCF_000708025.1 Charadrius vociferus | reverse complement strand
CAGGTGAAGCGGCACCGTGGGGGTAATAACTTAGTGCCGGGGCTGCGCGGCTGAGAGTAACGTGTTCTGTGAGCGCACATCATAGATGTGCCCCGGTGGATGTCGTGCGGCCTTGAAGACAGCGAGAATTGCCTTTAACTGCCCATCTTTTTTTTTTTTTTTTTTCCTTAAAAAAAAAGGATGTAGCTGACATGCTAAGAAAGACAGTGCCACCTAATATTTATACTTAAGCTGGCTTAGAATTGGGACTTTGAATTTCAGTGTGGTGATATACGTCCATACAAATGTCTTTTTTTTTTTTTTTTTAATTCATCCAGAAAGAAGAAAAAAAGATTTGGTTGTGCCACGCTATGCGTTAAAAATGGTGATTTGCTCTTTGGAGAACTATGCCACGTTACACTGGCACAGGCTGCCCAGAGAGGTGGTGGAGTCTCCCACACTGGAAACATCCAAAACCTGCCTGGATGCCGTCCTGTGCAACCTGCTGTAGGTGGCCCTGGTCTGGCGGGGGGGTTGGACTAGATGATCTCCTACCCCGGCCATTCTGTGATACTATAACATGCATTTGATCCCTAACACCCCTCCGGTCAGCTACACATTCAGTTACTCAAGGATCATGTGGAGGAGTTCGGGAAAGCAGTTGTATTTCAGCCTCATCTTCTTTTGCAGATCAGCTGCAATCAAGTCTGCTCCTTGCAGCTTCCCTGAATAGCCCATAAAGATAGGACATATGGAAATCGGTGAATGCAGGTGACTGAGGGAGAGGAGCCCGGGGTGTGCACTTATATTACTCTGTAGATTGCTCACTTCAGACCCAAAGGCTGGAATAGGGAAGCATGCATGCACGCACACACACTTGAAAGTACTCTAAACTGTGTATCGTACTAACTGATAGCAGAAAAAAATCTCTCCTATGGAATAAACCAGTAACTTCCAGTGAGAAAAGATGGCCTTTACATTCCCTCCTAACAAGTAAGCAACTAAGTTTTTCTAAGATGCATAGCATTAGATGCATGGGGCTCTCTTGGGCCAGGGACAGCAACAGACCATAGGGTCAAGTTTCCACCCAGCGACTGTAACCTACTGTTATGCTGCTCATTTGTACCTACGGAGGAAGGGAACACCAGCATCTGTCCTCATCTTGTGTCCCAGGAATGTGCCTGGGAAAAAGGGAATTTATGGAGAAGTAAGGGTAAATATTATTATTAAAAGTCCCCTTCACAAGACATTACTGGTTGACATTTACAGCTTCCATTCTGCTTATAGGCTTATATAAAACATTTACCACTGTATTACTTGTTTATATTGTTTTGATTACCATAGACCGGACCTGGCTCACATAATGCCAAACTTACATCTGATCAGTGCGTTTTTTTCAGTTCAGCCTGTTTCAAGGAATCTTAGAATGGAAGTCCTTTTTGACACTGCACTGAAAGCAGGGTCTGCTGAAAAGAGACAGGCAGGGTGGAAAGCTTTGTAAGAGCCGTGGGAGTGGGAGGGTGCTGCCTGCATGTGTACGCAGTGGCACAGGAGGACAGCAAAACCTGCTCTGCCTTTGGAAGTCAGTGCTACGAATCAGTCACAACACACCGCTCCACCAGATTGTTGCTAAGGTTAGTGTTTATATAGAAACAACTCTGCAAGTGAAACTGAATGATCTGCCCCTTTCTTACTGCAACAGTACTCGTTGCATTCCTTCACTATGCATCTATCTACTGCGTTGATATGAAAAGGAAAGTAAAATAACCCAGTGACTCTTCCAATAAGTGCGAGTTAGTTACTATATTCATTTAATATGACTGCTGAAGTTAAATTCTGTCCTTTCTTTGCGGGAGGAGGAGGATAAAAATTAATGGGGTTTTGTAGTGCCAAATAGGGTGGATGTGCAGGATTCTAGCGGACGCCCCAGTACACTGCAAATTAAAACTGTAGGGCCTTTTCTCCTACATTGTGACGTGCTCCTTTTGTGTAGGATTGGATCACATTGACATCAGATCTCTTCACAATTCTGCAGGCTCTCCAATAGTCAGAAGTACGCTGGTGTCTAAAGATTTAGATTACCAAAGACTAACTTTAATGTCAGCTCTCAAACTAACCTTACTTAAAACACAAACTGTTACTGCAGTGAAAAAAAAAAAAACAACCACCAAAAACGGTGCTTGTTGCACTTCCCACCACCCTTTTCCCAAACTTTGCAGACCCTACAATGTTCAGGTTGAAATGGGATGCTGGAAACCTTAGATTACCAATTGTGACCTTTGCAGACCCTTACCTAATTGTGTTGAGGGGACCCATCTCCTCACACTATAAGAGAGGCAGACATCTGCAGACATCAGCCTTCCTGACAGCGTGGACTGCGCACGTCCAGCTGTGCTCTGGAACCTTGCGATTTCCAAACCATAACAGCAACTTTAACCCCGATACTAAATGCGGTTATAATTATACCAAGGGGATCCAACCATGCCCTCAGAAGCATAAAGGGAACTAGTGAGTATTGCTATCTGATCTCTTATTTACCCTGAAGCCCCAGACCATCCAGCAAATATACTAGACTTTTGAAACTTGGGATTCTCAAATGCTAATCTTAAGGTCAAGGACATGTGTGAACCTACTGTAGAAAAGAACATACGGCACTGACACCTATAAAGAGCAATTCCCAGCAATATTCAAGAGCATGCTTGGTTCTTCAAGTTGCGATTCTTAAACTGTAACCCTGACCTGACATACAGCTGAGCAATTGACCCTCAGAAAAAAAATCCATGGCACTGATACCTGCTGGCACAAGTGGGCCTCTTAGCATTCAGCATTAAAATCAGTTCTTCAAACTCCTGTATCTCAAAGCCTAAACGTCACCTTAATTTTAACCAAGGGACCCGTGTGTGCAGGAAAAGACCACACATAGAATGGGATCCTGTCTGCATCAGGCTGTCTAGTCTGAAGAAGCCAGCAGTAACTTCAGCTCTTTAAGCTTTAGATTCCCAAGTGCTAGCAGCATCTCAAACCTTAGCCCTTACCATCATCACAGGAAGGACTCCAACTCTTTTGTAAAGGGGAAGAACATTTTCCCTGCTGACACCAAGCTGCTGCTTAAGGCTGTGGGACTGCAGCATCCATACGCAGGCTATGTCTGTCCTGACAAAAAAAAAAATAGAGCCAGGCAGTGAGTTTGAACTTTGCACATGCTGAATTTGCCCTCTTGTTAGTGGTGAGTCCCTGGCACGATTTTGGCCTATGTCGGTGAATACCCACTGTTCAGGCATGGTTTGGAGGCAGTAAGAGCAAAAGATTATTCCCCCTAGGCAGAACGGATGAAACTACACCCGTTTGTCTCCCTCCATAGTCCTCCAGCTTTATTGCAACAGGTCTTGTACCCTCAAACACTTTGATATACAACCACTCCTTGTGTTGCAGTCTAGGACATACATTGCACTATCTCGGCCTCAGAGTATGAAAATACCAGTTTGATGCATTATTACCAGTTTGCATTATTACAGGTGCTAAATCACAATTTTTTATTCAGTGCCTCTAGAAAAAAAAAAATTCTTAAAGACCACAGGTGACACCATAAGCCCCTGAGGGAACCCACGTTAAGTACAATGTAATGTGGACAGGGCAAGTCTGTGCTGCTTGGCATTTTATTTATTTTACCCCATTTTATTGAGTGACACAGATGTAGTCTTAACTTTCCTAATCTTACCTCCAACACTAGTGCGGACAATATCCTTGCTTTCATAGGACAGCTTTCATAGGATAGCTCCCTAACAGCAGCTCTATGAAGGGAACTAGTCCTGTACTGGAGCGTAAGACTTTAGCTTGTGTTAGTGCTAGCGCTCATCCTCATTCAAAGGGAAGTTAACGTTGTTAATAAATCTGCCTCAGAACACAGCAGATTCTGAAACTTTACCTTAACTATACCTATACCTATAATGAAGCCCCAAAACTTCGTCAAAACAGACCATAAACACAGGTCTTCAAACTTTCCATTCCTGACCAGCCACCAGGCCTTTCTTGTATCCCATGAATTCATCCCCACAGCAGAAGCAGCTTCCACTGGTAAGCTTGGTTCCTGACATCCCCGAGTCTACTGTAAACTGAACCCTGGCAGTTTCTCTGCTTATAACACACTGCTCCTTTCTATTTTAGCTTATAAAGCACTGTCTCCAAGTGACACAAGCTTTCTTCCTAACTGCAGTCCTTACAACATCCTGCAGTAATCCGGGTCCTTCAGGCTTTGAACTCGCAGTCCTGGCTCCAGCTGTCGCATCAGCATAATTATATCCAGAACACCATGCCTTCAGAGAAAGGTAAAGTAGGTCCCCATGTCAGACCCATTGATGTCCTAAATCTGCAAGCCCTAGAGCATTCAGCAATAATCATAGTTCCCTAAGGTTCAGATTTCTGAATCTTAAACATGATCTTTACTTTAATCAAGGAATTAATCTCTACAGCTAAAGAACATAAAACGTATTGAACGCTCTCACTCTTATCTTCATGAGCCCTATAGTCTCTTCATTCCCTTTGGATAGCTGTAGGGGATATAGCAATGTAATTCCACTTTGAAGATCCAGTTAGATGGCATTCTTCTCCTTGTATAAGTGTTTTGAATTACCTTCCTACTCAGAGTTTTCATCAGTTCCTGGTTATTGGCAGGGGGGTCTGTTGGCACTTGAATCTTCTCCCTCCCTCTTCTGCAGACCTTGACTGTGTACTTGTCAATAAAGAAATAAGAAGGTGGCCCGACAGGCTCCCACGGCTTGTGCCCTTCGAGCAAGGTTTGGGGAGAGTGCAGCATCGAGTGAAAATGTCATAGCCTCTCCAGCTGCTGCCACTTTGGGGAGCTTGAACAGCTGGAGCAGTGCTGTGGACCCTTGTGGACCCTTCCGTGAGCCTTTTCTGTCCTCTCCGGCCTCTTCTCAGGCAGCAGGGCAGTGCCTAACCAGCCATTAGCAGGATCAGGGGAGCAGGCTGCCTTTGCCCTGTCTGTACGCTGTGTGGGGGAGCGTGATACTGGAGGCAGCTGAAGGTAGAGCAGAAGAGGCTGTCTTCATCTGCAGGTGGAAGGGAGGGGGAGAACAGCAGCAGCCTAGCTGGGTTAGGGAAATGCTCTCCCTCCGGACATGTGAGTCCAGGCGGGGCCCTGTGCAAACACAGTTAGTCATCTCAGGGTGTCTCATCTCTACAGGTCCGCGCTGTGCAGTGTTTGAGCTTATCATAAAAGAGAAGACACAGTTGCTCCACACGCTCTGCAGACCGTTCTCAGTAACTACCTTCACTTTCACCTCCTTGCAGCCTGACTTTAATTCTTCCTTCAGCCCAACCATTTATGACCACAGGCACTCCTGCTACCTCTCCAAGACCTTATTAATACCAGAGTTTTGCCCAATACTACACCTGCAATCCCTCCTCCCCCCGTATCCTAAATTTGACAGTAACATACAGCTCGGGTCTGTCAAGCACCTTGTTTCGGAAGAGATCCCAAACCTGACACGTTCCTTCCCAGAGACTCAGGCCAAGTGCTCCTGCAGCTCTGTCTCCTTCATTAACCTCAAATGTTGTGTGAGCTTTGAGACTGTTAAGTGTATAAGGAAAGTGTAGTCTTACCTCTTGCTTAGAAATAAAATGAAGTGGTACCAATTCACATGGCTCTGTTAGACCCGTTCTGTAGCTTAAACTGACATCAGTTGGCAGAGCAGTGGGTTGAAAGCAAAGCTTTGTCTCCTTTGTAACCTCATTTTAAAAAGGTTTTCCTTTTTCCTGCACTTATGCTCTTTGTCTGCTTCTCTTGTTGCAAATTCTTCTCCTTCCCCAGTAACTCCTGTATCCTTTATCCAATTCCAATGGTATTTGACAGCGGGAGAGAGATAATTAAGTTTCACAACAACTGGTCTTTGGGTAGAGGAGCACCAAATCAAGTGTCTCAGTTGAGGAAACCCTTCAATAGTTCAGTCTTGCCTGCCAGCTGGCTGGTCAGTACACGTGTGCTTCGGAGCCAGACACAGCACGTGCAGCCTCATCTCCAGTGCTGTGTTCTCAGGAAACAACTCCTTTGGCTCAGTTGCCCCGGCAGGCTCGAAATATTGAAATCTGACAGCAATGAGTCTCACAAAGACAGAGGTCTAAAGAAGAGATTTCAGCTGTTCCCCAGCACTTAGGAAAGTTACTACCTTACAAACCATTAACTCCATGTAATGTTTTACCAAGCAAGGCTAAGACACTTCTGCTTTATGGGAGGCAAGTTGTCTCACCCTGGTAGCTCCAAGGACCAGCTGTAAGGGGGTACAGGGTTGCCCCCATCACACCAGAAGATGGGGCTAGCTGAATGGCAGATGGGAAGCATGGGTGGGCACCGGCAGCAGGGGGCTGCTGCTGTACCCACAGCGCTCCACCAAAGGCCTTCTCCAGTAGCTAGAGGGGAACACAGTTACTTCTAGAAATCCAGATGCAGACAGGCTCTGATGCAGTCAGGCACAGGTATCTCACCTGCTTCCAGAGAAGCACCACTGCGTTCCACCCGAGGTGGAAGTTACATCAGCTCAAACGCAGACTCCTGGAGCATCTTTTAAATGACTCTTACTACTTTCTAGTAGTACCTCATGTGAGGTATGCCATCACACTCCACCAAATGCTTTGAAGCAAAGGGAAGATCAAGTCAGACACATCTTTTCTGTGTACTGGAGTAGAAGCTTGCATGACAGAGATACATGCTTTGTCTTCTGCTTTAGCAGTCAGATTTGCAGAGAAAAGCCTGCTGTGGCTGGTTGTTTCCTTGAATGGTGAGTGTGGAACAGAGATGATCAGATCTCAGAGGTGCTGCTCAGCCCCAGGTGCAGCGGTGACGGCCATCGTAAGTCTAACATAAGAGATGAAGTGCGCGCAGCGCTAATGAAGCGTGGAGGGGAGAGGGTCATGCAGAATCACAGAATGGTTAGGGTTGGAAAGGACCTCTGGAGATCATCTAGTCCAACCCCCCCGCCAGAGCAGGGTCACCTACAACAGGTTGCACAGGACAGCGTCCAGGCGGGTTTTGAATGTCTCCAGAGTGGGAGACTCCACCACCTCTCTGGGCAGCCTGTGCCAGTGCTCCACTACCTTTACCTCCACACTTAGTATGCCCCTGAGGACACTGGCCACCGGTTAGCTGAAACAAATGTGGATAATTCATTAGATACTTGTGTTTTAAGATGCAGAATCATACTCTTCCCTCCGTCCAACAGATTAGAAACTTGTGCCCTCCAAAGAGACTCCGCATGGGTATTTCTAAACACACTTTGTACTGTCATTGAATCCTTAGGACGGGGCAGGTGTTGAAGACCCCAGACTGTGGGACATGGCACAGCTACCAGTTTGCTCATGGTCGAGGGAAAGGGAGAAGAAGAAGTAGAATGGCTTGTTTGTCTTCCTGGAAAAATAAAAAATGGTACTAAAGTACTTTCTTGCCTTAAAAAAATAACTAATTACTGACCTGATCAGAAAAAATACAGAAAATCATTATTAGTCAAATGTCTGCGTTCAAGGGAGTGGAAAAGTGCTCTGATGGCATTGATTCCTGGATATTGATTGGATTGATATTGTGATTTGTTGCTTTCTTGAAGTTTTACACAGAGGTGGTTCGGGGTGATTGCAGGAAATAAATGTGTGCATAGGCTTGGCTGTGGTAGTATGGGCATCCAAGTGCCAGTCTGAAACTGCTGACATTCAGTAAAACTGTTCTAAGTTTTCCAAGTAGGAAAGTTTCCAGCAATGTCAGGACGGTAATTAGCGATTGATTTTCATTTGGCAGCTTGCCATGTGGTCAGAGTGACAGACACCAGAACTCTTTAACACATTTAATGGGATTTTTCCTTCCATTTACACTATCATAAATTACAAAGCATATTTCACTTCACAAAATAAAACCATTTCCAGATCATTTTTATGACAGTATTAAGTAGTACATAACCTACAACAAATAGTCCTGTAAAAGGCAGGAGGATCTATGGAAGTATTGGGAACTCAGACTATTTAGCATTTGCTCTGCAATCTGGGTTAATCTATCTAGCCCTTAGTTATTTCTCTAGAAGACGACGAATTTACAGTCATACCCTCCACCTCCCTTCATTATCATAGTTACACATATTTTTCAATTTGAATAGAAACATGTGCTCCCTGAAATAATTCAGGAAACTGCATCACTGAGTTACCAAGCATATGATACAAACAATCAAGATGAGGGATTATTATAATTCTTTTTTGTATTGAAAATTGAGTTTGGTAGTAAAGTATGTTGATGTTCTATGCTTGCAGAAACATCTCATGCTGAGAAACAGTTTTAACATTAGGAATAAGTTGCAGTTAGACTATGAACTCTAGGTCAATGTTTGTGAGGGGAGAAAAATATTAAAATTTGGTAATAATTAAATTTACCAACTCCCACATTTCCTACACATTCTTTCTTTTTTTTTTTTTTTAACAAACCATCAGGAGACACATTCAAGATAAATACCTACATTTTTAGCAGATTTACTGTACGTTTATAAATACAGAAACATGACAAAACATAACTCGATTTTTACAGAAAAATCAAATCCTTCATAATTAACCCAAAAAAGTGCTAACTTTTCAACAAGGCCAGAAAATATCCAGTGTCCCAGCATCACTTAACTTACATTTTACTGTAATCCAGGACTTTTGAAAGATTCTCAATACCATATTTTACACGGGAGTAAAAAACAACAAAAAAAGAAAATACTACATTTTGGGAAATTTCAAATGGGTAAAAGTGTACAGTCTTAGGATGCTAGTGCCTAAATGCGAAGAAACCTAAGGAAAGCTGGAATACACACAAGAAAAGAATTCTCCTTTAAAACACTTGCAATGAAAGAGGTATGTCAGGATAATACTGCATTAGTGGTAATTGTTTTCAATATATCATAGCAAAAATGCAGGAAAGAATTATATGGAAAATAATCAATGCACCGCATTGATTTATAGTTTGTTAAAATAAAATGCCATTCTTTCAGCTAGGTAAAGTAAAAATATCTTTATAATATAGGTTCTGTTTCACAATTGACATATATAATTATGTCTCATGGAGAGGGAAATGTATAGGCGTATACAAGTAACACTGATTAAGTACCTTTTTGCTTCTCTAGCCATATTAAAATATGTTTTGCGTTTCTTAATAAGTTAACAATAAAATTGCTTGCAACTTCTCAAAACAAATATACATCTGAGGCAAGGCAAAAGATACAAGGTAAGAGGATTTTTTCTGACCTTTTTTTTCCCTTCTACAAAAAGGCGTATGTCTATGAGACATAGGCTTTCCCCAAACATTTTGGCATCCATCTGCAACTTTGCAGAAATTGAAGTGCAGTCAAGGAACTTTTCCTTTATGTTTAAAAAAATTTAAAGAAATGTTGTTTTTCCATCCAACTAATTATTTTAAAACAAATGGCTTTGAAGATATGCCTCTCTGTCTCTAAAAGAGAACATCTTCATTTTCTATTAAAATCTGCACAATTAACTTCTGGTACCGCATGTCATTCAGTGTAGCAAGGGTACTGTCCTCTGGAGGTCTCATTAAAGTAGGCCCAAACACTATTCCCAGGTTTTCAGCATTCATAAAATTCTCCTTTTCATGCAAGGTAACCCTAAAATAGAAAAAAAAAATAAATTAAGTATTTGTTTACTTCCCAGAAGAAAAGAATATATGCATCTTAATCTGTAGTCCAGCTTCATGTCAAGCGTTGGTAGATAATGGCATTTTTCAGTAACAATTTTTACTTTGACTCAACATAGCAACTGTTTCCACAGCAAGTGCAACGCAGTTTCAGTGGGGCTGTGAGTTCCAGTGCCTTTAACCCCTGCCCTCTGCAACTCTGAAGTGATTTTTTCCATGTGGCTAACCATTAGGGTATAAGAATTAGTGGCAATTGCTTTTTTGAAAACCATAATCATGGTTTAAATGATGATGTATGGAGCAGTCCTCTACAGTAACAACAGTTCTCTGGCATGTTGTACTGGAGGTGCGGATGTGCTTCAAGAACATGAACCCAGATTTTCTTTTGATTCCCAATGATCCCCATGCTTCCAGCCTGCAGGAACGCACCCGTTCACGCGTTTCTGCCTTGCTAGCTGCCTCAGGCCAAGTGTTTCCGATTACTTGTTATACTTTAGGAACAGGCTGAAACCTGGAGCAGTCCAGAGAGGTGGCTTGCTGAAGTCACCATCTCTCCTTGACAGAGAACAGAAGCGCTTCTAGGAAGGAGCCCGGGCTGTTCCGTTCCCTGCCATGGGTCATATAACGTAAATACAAAAAAGGTAAGCTACGCATGGCTGGATCAAACACAGACTGCCAAGGATGCAGAGACGTCATCCCTTAGGCCTGATGGAAAATGCAAGATGTGTTCAGGGTTTCCCTCCAGGTAATAAAGCTGGATCACATCAGTGTTGTCCCATCAAGCCTTTGGCATTGGAGTTCTGTCCTGAGGGTGCTCTTCCATTGCAGTGTAGAGACAGCTCTGGTCCCTTGATTGGTCACAGTCCATCACGGACCAGACTCTTGCTGTTACTAAGCAAGAAGGTGAAGTTTCACATCTCCACACACAAGTCCTCTGCCAGGGTGGAGCATATCTGGTTCTGGAGCCAGCTCTGCTGGCAACGGCTGATACCACCCCAGCCATGGCAATTCCCAGATGGGCAGCAGTTAGGCAGTGGATTCACTCATGCCATCAGAGGAACACCAAGAGGCTGAAACTAGAAGTAATCTGGTCTTCTCTTGTTTGCAAGGTCCTTATATGACCAGGTTTTACTTCTCCTACTGCAAAGAGTGGCTCTGTCACAGAGAAACACCGTTCCTCTTTGCTTTCAGGACAGAAGTCTCTTCGTGCCCTCACTCACAGATGCATCGCCATCTTCTAGCACGGATACGATAGCTGCGCTTTGCAAGGAGAAAAGGCAAACCAAGGCCGCTTAGCCCAAGCCACCTCTGTGCAAGTATACGTGTAGCACTCCGCTTTCCGTCAATGGCTGTATGCGGCAGAGACGCTGAGCAGCTGTGCAATGCCGCATACATCTTACTGGCACCTCTGTGCAGGAGCATGGGGCTTACTGCATGGCCTGGGGCGAAAACAGGGGAGATTCACAGCGTCAACTGACACGCCAGCATGGATGGAGTTGTATGTATTTCGCCACAGGGGGGACTGCTCATGCTATTGTATTTCCTCCAGTTTTGAGCAAAAAGCTATCAGAAAGATAACTGCAGAAAACAATTAATTAATTGACTGACAAACCCATTTTTCATCACTGACATTGTCCTCTGCTGGATTTTCCTGTGCTTTTAACAACAACTCAGTGCAGTTTCTTTTCTGTTGCGAAACAGCGCTGGTGTAGAGGCTCTGATCCTGCAGCCTTTACATAGACTCTTTGATGCCAGTGCGTGTTTTCCCTGTGCAGGAAGAGCCCTGTGGGACCAGAGTTGGGACTTTTATGTTTAACCTACAGAAGAGCACGGTCTGGACTGAAAGGATCCTTCCCTCTTTCGCAATCAGATCTCTCTGACAGATCTGCCATAGGAACTGACATGCATTTGATTTCTGTGCAGATGCTGAAAGCTACAGTTTGGGAAAGGAGAGGAAATTCATTGTGTGACTTGCATGTATTTGAGAGAGAAAGCTTAATCAGCTGTTTGTACTATTTTTGTCTCATCAGTAGCTTCAGTTCAACAGCTCAACCAGAGCCTGTACTGCAGTTCAGGGAAAAGAACCAAGGTAAGTCAATACTCGGCTATTAAAAATTTGCTGCAGGGACATGAAAGCACTGATTCTGTAGGCAGGTCTCTGGCTTGTCTACAGCCTCCACGGGCCTTCTTAAAAGCCAACATGGTTCATCCCAAGTTGTCCACGCATATGTGCTGACAAGGGTGGCTGTTTGCACGTCTTGTTTCTGCAGTCTGAAGAAGCTCCAGCATGCCCAAGTAATGTCTCACCAAAAAGAAAAATTACTCAGTAGTAATGACCTGAGCTGATGCAAAATGAGGAAAAGTCTCTGCATAATGAGAACCTGATTGAGCATGAAATGCACTTCACACAAGCTCTCTGATGCAATTTTACGTGAGTTCAGTTTTTTTTCTTTTCAGGTTGGCATTCATAATGCAGAATAGCGCAGATCAACCCAGAAAGTACTCCAAATTTGCAACCGTGTTGTGAGTAGTGGGAAAACTAAGAAGAGATCAAAATCTTGCTGTACCAGAGGTGAGTAGTTTTATTCCTCCCTTATCCCCTTTTCTGTTGTTCCCAAGTAGCACCATAAACTTTAACCAGAGAAAAGGGAAATCTTGGGCAATATATCCATAAATGAAGGCCCGCTTTCAGATGGCGGTGCCAGTCTTTACTCAGCTTCAGTTTTTAAAAACTTACCAAGAAGACTTCCTGAGGCATGTACATACCCAAAGTAGCAATGTGGAGTTAGCATGGTTTTGAAAAAGAGTTTTGCCTGAAATTAGTGAAAGTGAGGCACCCTCTTTGTAGCACTTAATAATTTTCCCAGGTACCTAGCTGAAAACTTGGAAAACTCAGCAGTACATTCCCAAGCCACTTTCAAAAATGAAATTCAGGCAGTTTTGAAAATTTTGTGTGCCTTATGAAGCTTTGTGTATGCCTTACGTATGCCTAAAGAAGCTTTGGAAAGCAAATGAGGCAAAGTATGTTTAAAACCAAAAGAGATATAACTGGTAAGGGCCTGTATTGCTTTTACTAGTTGTATAAAAACAGGCCCTGTTTGATTCTTGGCTTAACTGTGCTCTGAGCAAACAACTCGTAAGAGACAGCTCTTTCCTTTTAGGGTTGTCTGTCATTCAAGAAGACAAATCAGGAGGCAAGGGGAGGCAGAAGCAAAGCATGATCAAGTAGCACACCTCTGAAATACCAACCATGCCGGTATTTTTCAGATATTATCTGCCTCAGAGAAGTGTGACAAATGTCAGTTAACTCTCCAAAGGTTTGCAGTGATCTGCCAGCAAAAGGATCTATGCTATATGTGCGCATACCTTACATGCTTTTATACAAACATAGCTTGCCTGTGTATTTGTAACATTATTGTTTTAGCAGCAGTGCAGCTAAATGGAAGCTTTATTGGTAATTTCAGTAATATCTCTCTTTCAAAGTAGAAAATTGTGAAGCTCTTCAAGAATTATCCTACATGCCAATTAACTCACTTTTTGAGATGAATCATTAGGTATCTAAGTGTCTCGTAGTGAGCAGCAGGGAGTAGCATCAACACTTCATGTATTGCTTCTAGTCGTTCATCAGGATTGGAGATTTCTGTAAAAACACCAAACAGGATTAATGTTAATAGGGCTTTCTACTTGTAAACACCAATAATTCAGGAAGCTGAGTTATTAGGGAGTCATTTACAAGTCATTGACTGTGCTCAGGGGATAAATATTAAACTCAGAGACATGGCGCTTATCAGCAACTTCTGCATCCTCAAAGAAAAAAGGCTTTACAAAGAAATCAGCAACAAAGACCATCTGATAGTCATCTCTACGGTCTGTAGCTTTATCTACAGGCCTGTATAGGTACAGTACCCGAGCTTCATTAAGTGCTTCATAGTATTCTGCCTAGAACTGACTTTTTAAAATCTTACATAACATTACTTCCATTAGCCTTCAATACCAGATGGGAGTGTGGCTATATGCTTTAGAGATTGTGCTGGTATATATAAGTTGAGCTAAAGATTGCAATGACATAGAATTATACAAACAAAGATTTCTGAACATCTTTAAATATAAAGGTATTGGTGATCGGAGAGCATCAGTGCTCATTTGGCAATCTCTCTGAAAATCTGAGCAGGATTTATGTGTATTTTACATGAAAAGTATGGATTCCTAAGCTGTGAACTGAGTCAGAGTTATATTTGCTGTGTGACTTTCCATACAAATGGCAACAGGAGCTTGAAATTTTAGAAGATTAAGAATCTTTATGTCCTGCTTTTAAGAGTATGGTGTATTGATGTGATAGGAACTGCTTCCTCTGGGCACGTTCTTTATGGGACAAGTGATGAGCAAGAAAAATTTCTCTGCCAGAGGAAGAGGAGAGTGCAGAAGAGCGGTATCTGTGGTTGCATGGGGAGTGCAAGGTGGGGTAAGGCAGAGGGAAAGGGAAGGCAGCACAGTGACACAGGCAGACCACTCTTCCTGCTGCTTATCCATATACTGGGTGCCATTTCAAAATTGCTAAGGACACTTTCTAAAGAAGAAAGCATGCTACTTCTGAAGACACCTCAGGTCTTTGACATTTTCTGCTAATAATCTGATTTTGATGCAATCCATCTGGTGAGCTTTCATTGGGGACTATCATTATGTGGAAGCCTGTGCCCCGGAGAGCGGAATTTGAGGCAGATCTCAGCTCTGTCTGCCAACGTTACGGCAATGAATGCTGCTGTCCTCCTCCCTCTCTGGTAGTGTGCACCCATGACCTGTGGGCTCTGGGCAGGGTAGTACTGCACGTGCCTCCCATCTGGACATGGCTTAGATACTGTAGGACCTGACGAACAGTGGATGAGCCTGAACTGTGGGGCAGGTGTGGTTTGTGGTGTGCCTCATTGCTCTGGGCCCTCACCGACTGAAGGAGGAGACCTGCTTGGCAGCGGTGCAGATTCGTTGCCAGAGGAGGCCACGATATAGAAGATGGGGAAAATGGTGGGGAACTGGGCAGCACCCTCAAGGCTCACGCTGTTTGCTTATCCCTGATCTGTCACAGATCACCCTGTCTTGCACGTGTCTGCGGCTGTGACACCAGCCCTGGGATGGTGTACCTGCATGATGTTCCATCTGCAATACCATTCAGGCTAAACTTTCATGTGAAAGAAGGATGTGGCAGAGGCGTAATGAACAATGCCCTTGCTTCCAATTTGTTGTCTGTCTTTTCTTTTTCTTTAATATGAACAGCTTTATGGATGGGAAATGTAATTAAAGATTGGTACAAATTACTATGCAATACTTACTTGCTGCCTCTATGAACTTGGAATAGGTGTCGTAGGTGATCACGGGAATGGGTAAGTCTCTGAAGTATAGCTTCAGTGCTCCGGTTATGATGTTTATGTCTGGATAAATACTGGCAGAAATATCAGCCTTGTCACCATCTGAAAGAGGAGGAAGAAATCTTTTTGAAACCAGGCTAATTTTGACTGAAGCAAGGCTAGGCTTCTAATTCAGATTTATTGTGTCTGACCTGACAAGAAAAAACGACCTGAAAGCATTTGGAAGGCTTAAATGAGAATATATTGCTACCAACTTTACAGTATATGAATGAGGAATGGTAGTTTCTTTATCTTTTAGTAAACAATTTGTTTGCTTGCATCTTTTGGAGATGGTGGTGATTACATCAACAATAATTGCAATGTACCATTTCACACATAATGTTGTAATGTTGGATGAAAAATCATGGTAATAATATATTTATTGAATTTGGCCCACTTATTCACTGAAAATAAGCTATTAATAACTTGTTCCGATGTTATATTTTGTATTCGCAGATCAATGCACAGGAGTATGAACCATTCTTTCCATTTTCACTTGGGGAAACAGAGGCACAGAGAAATAACACAAATTTCCAATGACACTCAGGAGACTGGGAGGAAAAATTATAGTAAACATCAAAATTGTGTAAGACCTGAACCAATCTATCTGTACTGATTAGCTAGTAAGAAAGCCACCTTATTTTCTGGATGTCCTCTAATGTCTTCATATTTGACTTACTTATTTATAGCAAAGATGTGAATTTAAATAGACGTGCTATGGCACTTAGCGATACAATTTATTCTGAAATGTGGATTGCAATTTGTTAAATGAATATGGATACTTTTAATGGATGTACAGCTAAATAGATGAATTATGCAACTGAAATGACATACATTTTGTTTGCCACATATTATAACACAGTTAGTCAGAATGCCATTACAGAGCACTTTTAATCACATGAGCTTAACGTTTACAAGTGTTGCTGGTAAGGCCTTGACTGATGCATGGCTTGCAATGAGTGAAATTACAAGAACTAGCAGCAAGGCTGGATCACTGTTATTTTTCAAGTTCAAATAACTACATCTGTCATGTACTACCTGGTAGCCTCACACCCACATTTTTCTCCAGATCGAGAAATTCTGCTGTCCTCCCCTCTTGGGGCCTGTCCTTGGTGGTCTTCCAGTAGAAAGGCTGGGTAGGATGCTGGTCAAACAGGGGCTGAGGATGTCTGGCGTTAAACCCCAGCTTTACCTCAGGCTTCTCTGAGATCAGTTACACCCCATAGTCCTTATTCCCCACCTTTCAAGTGAGGATAATAGCATTTCCCTCGCAGGAGGTGGTGAAGATTAGGACCATACGGTGAGTGGGGCGATGTGAGGCTATGCTTGCTTGAACAACGGAGAAGAGCTTGCTTGTATCTGCCAGGAGGTGCCAGCGCAAGCTTGGGCTGCTACCACCGAGGCACTGACATGCTGTAAAGCCATCGCCGTCCTTGTCTCGCAATAACTAGTGCTTGTAGACATGCCCTGATATAGACAGATGAGTGGGTGTGCTTGATACACGGCGTTCAAGATGGTGATAAAGGCTTTCACAACAGAGTAAAAGAGTTTATATTGATTGTAGACATTTCATACAAACCTATGGCATTAATCTTGAAGGGATATGTCCTGTCCGATGTATGCACATAATTCTCATTAAGACTAATAGCCCTACATGTTCTCATCAAGAGGAGATTATACGCTTAAGTGTTTAAAACAAGTAGCCTTTCTTGATGCAGCTGAGCAGTCTGAATACATCCATCAGCATTTAATTTAATACAGCATCAATAAGCCCTAGGAGGATGTTTACACTGCCCCAATCTTTTGTTTAATCCACACGTTCCAGGCACGGCAGCATTAGTCTTGTAAAGCTTTGTGTGGAGAGCTCTATTTAATTGATGGACATTGAGCACTCAAAATGCTCCACTGAAAACAGATACCTCCAAGGAGCCAGCAGCTGCATCAGAACAGATATAGCAAAGCAGAAGGTTGCATCTATTATCCAGGTCACCAGTACACTAAATGGAAGCGTTATTTATTTAGTACTTTTACAAAGCAGCCCAGCAAGCTTCCTTAAAGGGGCACTTTAGGGAAAGGTACTTCAAACTACAATGTACTTCAAACATACCTCTTATTTACATACTCGCGTACTGTAGGAAAAACGCATTAATTCCCGAGTCAAAGATTTTTCTCTTCACTTCAGAGACAAATGTACATACATCGGAAACACAGTGAAGATTATTTTAAAGTGAGCATAACAATACATCTGTTATAATATACATTTCTGAAATGGGTATTTTGGGGAAGGTGGATTTTTATATTCCTTTGGTAGATTTTGGATTGTCTTTTTTTTTTTTTTTTTCCTTTGAGTTTCAGCAATTGAAGGCCCTTGGCAGGCTGCACTTATTTCTTACCCTCACCAAACTCCTGGGTTTGTATTTTTATTTAAACACACTTCAAATTCAAGAAAGAAAAGTTAATTCATTGCCGGTAAAGTCATGACATATTTCACAGAGGATCTTCTGCAGTAGCGGGCTGTATGAACTACATCGATTTTATATGGTACCTTCTGCATTACCACAATCATTTTTTTAACTCTTCAATACAGTAACATTCCTCAGATTGTAATTAGTATTTTCAGTATCATTGCAGTGGCCATATGTTAATACAATCTTTTTTTTTTATTTTGGATTACAAACATATAGTTCATTTCAGCTTTACCAACCTAATGCTACCCACACCCCGTCATTTCTCTTTCCTTGTTACTTTGACTCTCAACATATTTTGTTGCATTATGTTGAAGTTTGAATATCTCAAGACAAAGAAGGTCTGTATACTGTTCCTTAAAGGTTTCAGCTGACTTTGGATGCCATAGAAATATATCAATAGTCTGTTAGAGAATGAAATGGAATAAGTATTACATTCTTAAAGCCTTGGCTACGCCTTCTGAATATGGAATTACATTTCTACTTAGGTTCCTTTTTCCTTAACGCTTTGTTTTTGTTGCACGACCTTTGCCATGCTAATGTGCTTCTGTGTTTTTTCTTGGATTTGGCATTTGACAGGTTTTCAGCTACACTGGCAAAAGACTGTGAGTATGAGTTAGGATGCCTCTAAGTACTCATGTAATATTTAACAGCATAATATTTTTAGCAAGTGTATTGTACCAGCCAGCCATACAAACAAGTGGGGGGACCGAATGCACTGGGGACAATAGCAGCTCTGTGGATAAAGCGCACAATGAGGGTTTTCTGGATGCCACAACGCCACAGCTCAACAATGCTGACAGAGAGCAACTGTCATTCCACAGCACCAACATTCCCCAGATTAAATAAATCCACATTATTTCCCTCCTTCTCGTTACAAATACCACTAAAATGGAACATTGTCAGTGCCTCAGAGAGCCTAACGCTAATTTACAGTAGGGGTATTTACACTGCTTTGGCTTTGGAAGGGAGCCTTCGTTTAAATCAGATAAGGACCAACTTCTCCCTGTTTTAAAACCAACTATCACAGCTTCATTGGGCCCAAATATTATTACGTGGGATGCCATTCTCTTCCCGACCTGTTAACTTTCAAACCTGCCTCTGCTTTTCTATTCTCACTGTAATTCTTTGGAAGCAACAAGTGAGTGTCCCTTTGGCAAGGCAGAATTAGTCAGCGGGAGGGATGGCTTCTCTTCATTGTGCCCCTTCAGCTGCACATGAAATCAGCAGGAGAGGTACCCTACGACCGAGTCATCCCCTGCGCCTCATCCCTGTATCGTAATGTCTTCTGGCTCCTGCGGCTTGATAAAGAGCTTGTGAAACCAGAAAGCTTGGTGCCATTATTTGAAGGATGCGTCCTGCATGTTAAACGGGAGGACTCCTGGCTTGTTTATTTTCAAATCCATTTATTAAAAGCTGTATTTGCAGAGATGCAAAAGCATACTGGCATTCTAGCCAGGTGCCTGGGGACTGACTCGGAAACGACGGGCAGGGAGGGACCTCTGTAATGCCAGAGCGCAGTGCTCTGCTACTGCGGGCACCACGCCATGTAACCCTTCTCATAAACCCCTCGACTTCCATTTTAAACTAGTTAAAGTTGTTTCAGAGCCTTACTTTCAGATGGTTAAAAAAATGGTCTTTAAATTGCCAACCTAAATTTATTCCTGGCCCGTGTACATTGTGTCAGGACTATCCATTAGATTAAAGAGTTCTCTTCTCTGGTTCATACCCCTGCTCTCAGCTTCTCCTTTGACAGGTAACTATCCCAAGCTCTTTTAAAACACATTTACTTTCTGCTATGCAGTGTGCTCCAGAGATGTTTGAGGTAGTGATGTTGCCACAGATATGGCTGTTTCTGCTGCAACACCTATCTACTAACCAGAACAGGAATTTTCCATTTTATATTTCAGACGCAAATTTTCCTTTTTTTTTTTCTTCCACTTTTGCAAAAAAAATATGTTAATTTCCTGTAGTGAATGTGGAAACTACAGTTTTGTAAAACTCCCACAAACTTCACTTTCTGGGCAGAAAATGAAATTTGAACAAAATACTTCCAGGCGTTGCTGGAGGTGAGATCTGCCACCTGGCTCTCAGCTCCCTTCTCTCCCAGCGCTGTCACCTGGGATGGAGACCTGGGATATTCCACGTCCTTGGGACAGTCCACTCCCTGCTGCTCTGGCTTCTAGGACTAAGCAGGGGTAACCGGGCAGCAGAAAAGTGATGTTCCTGACTGTGGGGCTGGGATGCAAAAGAGAGGGTGGGGTGCCTGTCTGTCTAAACTAGGATCTGACAGGGAAGCAAGCCCTGAGCTGTCAGGTTGGAAGCGTCTTGCCAATTCAACCTTCTGCCAGCTGACAACCACCCTCTAGCTGCACAGCCCACAAGTCAGAACAAAAAAAAAAAAAAAAAATCTTTTTTTGGTTTTCTTTAAATCCCTTCCTGCAAAAAACCCCCAACTCCTTCTGCTTCTCCATCTCAGTTCAGGGAGAAAACATTTTTAAAACTGGAAAGTGAAGTTCTCAGCTTCTGGTCTCAGCAATCCTCTAGTCCTGCAGTTCTCATAACAAGATTTTGTTCACTGTTCCACTGCTTTTAGCATTATTCATGGCAACACTCTCTCTTTCCTTTCTTATCCATTTTCCCTCATGAGATTGTTAAAAGAAAATGAGACACAGCTTTTTATCAATTTATGCCCAATGGTTTTCCCCACAGCCTGTGTGTGCAAACCCAGTCCTTGCTTTCTCTGCTTCTGTCTTTATCCATGCTTTGGAAATCTGATGCTGCTAGTGACCTTACTCTTTCTGTTTCTAGGTGCTGCCACCTTTGCCAGTAAATCACACCTTTTGCCTTGCTGTGGGTCTACTTCAAGTGTGTATTGCCACCAGATCATGGCATGAGTATAGGCAATAATAAAAGATACGCTGTCTGTAAAACTGAACTGGCTCCAACAGTTCGGAGCATTTGCAAAAGAACTACAGCTGCAGCAGTGTTCAAGTCATGCTCAGACATAAATTTCCATCTGCTTTCTTCAAACTTTTCCCTCTTCAACCTGGGCTTCTCCTTCTGGGTTTTGTTCAGGTTGGTACACTTAGAGGAGAATTAACACACAGAATAAAAGGGTTTGCCAGGCCAGATCTACCTGCAGGGAGCAGAGTGGGACCTACGGGAATGTGACCCTCCCAGTAGCACTGCTTCATGTGGCACACCTAAAACACGGATCTTCCTGTGATAGCAGTCATATCACTGTGCATCTCTTGCACCCAAATCACTGCTGACCTATGTGTGTATATGCATATGTTCACAACTGCAGCATCCAACATGTTTTTAAAACATGTATTATTTTTTTTTAAGGGTATTTCAGGATAGCATGAAGACAGTCACTTTGGCAATTCCTAGTTGGACTTTCTTTGCCCGTGACGCCTGCGTGACAAACTGACTCCAAACAAAAAAAGTATTCAGGCACAATAAGCGTAAGACATGCCACCCGTAGACCTCGCTGGCCCCGACCAGCCTCCCCTGGAGCCCCTGCACCTCCTGCCCATGGGTCCCCAGGGCCCCAGTCCCTGCCTGAGCGATGTTGTAGCTGTCTCCACCTGGGTCGTGGCCATGCCTGTGCTTGGCCGTGCACCCTTCTGGTCGGTACCCTGACCCACAGGCTGACCACCTGGCTTGACCTGGACCTGCCTTGTCCCCATGGGCTTGCAGTCACGGCGGCTGTGTCTGACCCTATTCCCTAACATGGCAGAGGTAATACCTGAAAAAATTAAGTAGGAAGGAAAACACTATTTATGGGAAAAGAGAAAAATATTTACGTAACTCCTTAAATGTACTTGAAAATGTGTCTTCTGTTGATGAAGGCCCGATTCTGCAACCACTTACATATATACTTAAAATTAGTCCTGTGTGAAAAGACTGTGTGCACAACCAGAACCAACGTAATGACCTAAATCAATTCAGAAGGGCTACTAGGATGGTAATCAGGTGGTGTTTTAATTATTATTTTTTCAATAAGCTGTACAACCAATCTCCCCAATGCTGCTCTCATCTGTTGTGCAGATGCAATCACGTGTACAGTGGTGTGGTGCTTCCTACAAGGCTCCATGCAGAGTGACTTCCCAGTTGGAGTTCCTGGTTCTTAAACTCATAAATAGATTATCGTATTGTAAGGCACTGACTCTACTAAAAATAGGACTAAGAACTTTCCCCTGGTACAATTTAGGCTCGTACTTGAACTAGGAGCCTTGGCTGTGCTGCTAGGTTGAGCAATCATCCAGTCCCCCGAGCAATTAGCCTTCTGCCTACCATTACTTACTGTTTAATTATTCCTTCCAACTATGAAATATGATTTCTTCTCATGAAAAGCAATACAGATTAATTTAAGAACTCAGAAAAGACAGGTTGCTTTCTGTACTTCTGCTTATATGACAGTTTCATTACCATGAAACCTAAATAAACCCCAAAAGAACTGAAAAGTCCTAGAACTGAAAGCTTTGATTGAAATTGTA
This sequence comes from Charadrius vociferus, assembly GCF_000708025.1. NCBI lineage: Eukaryota > Metazoa > Chordata > Aves > Charadriiformes > Charadriidae > Charadrius > Charadrius vociferus. The sequence continues at coordinate 64,848 of NW_009649190.1, read as the reverse complement.
CAAGATTAAAAAATGCTATACCTCGATCAAAGGCCATTTTCACATCTTCAATGTGCTCAGTGAAGCCTGAGACTCTATAGAGGCCCTCGGACTTCAAACCTGAAACAAAAAGTTCTTGGTTAACTTTGCTTCAGTAACCAACAAATATTCAGAGTTCAGAACAATAAAGCAAGAACAACAGATCTAGCAAGTGCAGCAAAATATTAACTGTAATGTGAAACTCTGGAGCATTTAAGGAAGGATCAAGATAATTTTAAATTGTTTTTTAAAGGATTAAAGAATTTTAGAATTTATACTTTCTGATTTTGTTAGGTACATGGTTGATTATGTTTGTAGGAAAATATTGCAATTTGCTAATGGTGGGGCACGTGATGTTATCATGATTTATTCATTTTATGTGGGAGATTTTCCTGGATTTGGCTATAATTAATAAAGCTTTTGAGGTCTCCTTTCCTTTTACCAGTTGCTTAATGATAAATAGCAATGCAAGTCAGAGACTGCCTTTCCCTATGAACACATTTGTTGCCAGTTTTGCGGTCATCTTTTACTTATGCACAGCTGATAGATGTGACAGATACTGTTCTTCTCCACATCAGTACATCCCTTTTACAGTTCTTTCACCACTGCTCACTTGCACAACACTCCCCCCATTGCTCCACACTGACATGAAATGCAGGGCAGCCCAGCAGGGCGGGCACAGCTAACCAAGCAGCGTTACACACACATTATTTATTTTAATCCCAGAGCTCCTTATTGTGACTGTGTGCAGTGCTAACCTGCGTATAAGATCCAATACACTTTGTTTTCTTAAGAACAAAATCAGTATCTCACATAGTTCTACAGCAATTAAAGAAAGAAATTTAAAGACGTTGAAAAAACAGAGAGCGGGCGGCAGATTTTATCTTCATCAATAAATTACAAGTAAGTGATTAGATCTCAAATGTAGCGCAGCTTCCTGATATATCACTGGAGTAAAGCTCTTCTATCTTAGTCCAAACCGTTCTTTCTATTTGTCCCTGCGATGATGATATAATCCTGGTAGAGCTTTACGGAGCAGTGCAGGGGATTTACTTGTAAATCTTTGATTCATTTCAGTAGGTGATGTGTGGCTTTGAAAGCCCTATGGCTAGTATCAGTGTGTTGCCATGCAGATTACTGTGATGCCATGAATTCAGCATTATGAGATTCCTGTGCTGAAGCTATGACTAACAGGGAAATTTGGCTTATTGGGAAGCACGACATACACATTTACTATCCAAAGCAAAAATATGTGATCATTACTGTGTTGTGTTGGAGGGGATATGGTATTTCTCCAATCTGGCACGCTTCTGCGTAGCAAAAACCTGTCACAAACTGGAGCTTTGGCTGTGACATGCCACATGAGCCACAGCATCCATCAGTCAGTAGCTGAGCATCATGCAAAACCCTGCGCAGTTTGTGACATACCACAAAACGTCACAGCTTGTGACTTCACTTGTCTGAGTCACTTCCAGTCACTTGTGTTCTCTTGCCCATAATGTCCAGAAAGGTTATAAATAATGGGTTTGATTTAAACTGATTACTCTGAAATTAGAAGTGTCTCTAGGTATGTTAAAAGAAAATAATGAAAAAAGACACATAAACATGAACTTAAAGTTCACTTTAAAGTTCACCCCTTTCAGAAGTGTAACGTAATACATGTTTTGACATGTTTTCAGAAAGCATTTCAGGAAATTGCATTATGAAATGTCATGATTTAATTTTCCTAGCTAATGCAAAGCAGTGTATCACCTACACTAAAAAAAACATGTTCTTATCCTGTCTTCATTGTGAATGAGCATACTGCCCTGTCCTAGCTTAGCATGTAATTTAAGTCGTCTTCATTTAATTGTGTCTGCTGCTTTCCTAAGCACACAAACCTCTTGCTTCGATCTCTCGAATGCATGAATCCACAACCATCGGCCTCTGGGTATTGTGGGCTTTCACCAGAGTGGTGAGATCGCAGCAGTAGACTCGCTTTATCCTCTTGAGGTCTGGTTGGCAGTCATTGGGCACGTATTTGGAGCACTGCTTATGTACGTTCAACCCGCAGTCTGTAAACAAAGTTAGCCACATTAATTAATCAATGCTAACGCTGATAGGTCTTGTCTAACAATTTATTTCCTTGGGCCACATGAAGCAAGGGGCGTAATTTCCCCATCAGTCAGCAAAGCTAGAATAAATAAGATGGACATGAGAAGGACAAGCATGGAAATCTCCTGTAAAAAACTTACGGTGGGCAAAGTGAACTCCAGCATAATTGTTAAAAAAGCTATAAAAGCTCTGGATGTCCTTCACACACCTCTGAGCTGGAGGTGACCGCTGGTGCAGTCTGGGTCAGTTCATCGCCAGACAAGTAGCTCTAGGTGTTGCGTTTGAAACCATGGGACTTAACTTCTGGGTATTTTAGTTCATCCTTTTATAAAATTAGCACAGTAATGACTTTCTTCTGCTGGCCAGCTTATGGCTTAGCGCTGCTAAAGGGTGAGGGACCTGAGATTCACCTGAGCACTCGAATTGTGACAGAGCTTTGAGCTAGTCCCTTCCCTTTCCCCACTCCTGTATTTTGGCTTGCTCAACCACATCAGCAGCCTCCCCATCCCTGTCTCATCACTCCACTGGTGACTGAAGTGACCCCTGTGTTTAGTCTGTAGGTCAGTTTAGGCATATAAAATGCTGTGAAAGGCATGATGTAAGCAAAAGTGATTCATTTTACAAATGGTTCGTGGTGTCTAACTCCAGAGTCAAATCCGACTCTTGGTTGCATGAGTGGGTTTCTATTAACTTAAACACCACTGCTTGATCTCCACAAATTTAATTTTTCTAACAGATTCAAATATTCAGCCGAATCAATGTATAAGCCTCAGTAAAGCAAACACCCGAGTTACATTATCTCAGAGCACTATGATTCCTGTTTTAATGCCTTCCCGGTCATGCCCATCCCTGCCAGTACCTTTTGGGCTAACCTAACATGTCTGGTATCGTGACTAATAAGTTACTTACTGTTTTCTGTTTTTTCATGTTGATTTACTGCCTGAGCTATTCAAAATGTAAACATGTCTTTATTACTTGCAGCACATTTCAATATTATTCTCTATAAAATATTAATCAAGCAAAATCATATCATCACTGCAAACACATCTACATGTTTAATAGAATTGGTGTTTTTTGTGTGTTTCTCCATACAGTTATTACTGCATAATACATTATTGTTCTGCGAAATCTAAACAAATGTGAGCAGCTGCAGTTAGGAACCTCCCTGTATTGTTTTCAGTGCTGTTCTCCAAGCATGTGAAGTTAAATCCAAATGCATCTGTCTACTTAGAGTTAAATGTTGGTAATTTAATGAGGGAGAGTGTTATGTTTCATACTAAATAAATAAGCCTTTTCATAAGTTTAATATTTTATGCATGTGAACAAATACAGCTCTATGTGTTAGTGAGGTTGGTTTTTGCACACTTGTGTTTGAGATCAAATAGCTTGAAAAGCAAACTACTATTAATTTTCCTCTTTTTTAATGTCCTTCTCGTATTCTTTGTGTTACCATTATTCATTTACAGGCAGAAAAAAAGTAGCAGTAACTGAGACTGCACTTATTAAAACTGTGCATTTCTGAAAGGTATTTTGACCCTTTGAACTGCTGTCTAAATTTTAGGTAACCTCCTCTGCCCTGAAAGGCAGATGTCAGAGTCGGATGTGTGCGGTGCCAGTCTGAGATCCGGAATGCCCGAAGGTCAGGGCAGGGAGAGGTAATACAGAAGCATATTCAGATGAGACATTGAAGGGACTGGAGGTCCTTAGAAAGAAGCTATGAAACCCCATTTCCAATGCACTAAATACCATTTCACCTGCTGAATCCAAAAGCTTGTGATGTAATAATTATTGCATTTCTGCAAGGTGATTATTTTTCACAAAAGAACAAACAAAATAATCAAAACATTGTTAAAATGCTATCGTTTTATAGAGGCACCAGAAAACTAATCCTTCTGGGCAAAGGAAGGTTATACTGTTTGCTTTGCTTGAGGTGGGATACTTAAGGCCACACAGCAACGTGTGGTGTTTTTATAGGGAACAGGTGACAAGTCCTTTTGCAGACAAGGGCACTTCTCAGCCATTGGTGGCAAAAAGATGAGTTGTCAAGCCTAGTTGCTGGCTGGCTCTGCCATTTCCAGAACTTGTTTCTTAAGACATAAAAACATTCAGTGACAACGACACCATAAAGAACAATTCTTAATGTATACACCAAGGCATATGCATGACTGAAGGATGTCATGTTCAGTGACCAAGGGCTGGTGGCTCCATTTCTAAACCAGCTAATGGGGAAAATGACAGTGTTCTAACGTGCGCAGGAAGATTTCTTGCTTTGTTCTGTAAAGTAATCCTACCCCTGCCTCCTGCAGGCTGGGGTTGGGAAGGACAGCTGAGCGCTTCAAGAGAAAGACAGAAAATGTTGAAGGGCTACCTGAACACCTCACTCCCTGAGCGATGAGACCCCACATGAAGTTGGCGCAGTATTCACACCAGTGCGGACCTCGAAACGTGTGGACCTGTAATACAAATGTGGGGGGAAAAAAAAAAGAAATGGGGTCATTGGGAGGCAGATGGTCTGACAGATGGAACAACTGAAATGGATAAACAACAGAAGACTCAGTAACAGTAAATCTTTAGCACACAGTGCCCACATCTTTCCAAAGTCTAGATGAAATAAACCACGGGAACATAAATTTGCTTTGATCTTGAAGTTTATCTTTCAATAGGCTTAGTATAACAGAGACCTGGGCTGTATACGGCACTGAAAACAAATCGGTTTTGCTAGCTGACATTTTAGCTATAGCAGAGGGGAGGAAACTGGGTTCACTAGTCAAAGGAGAAAAAAGTAAAACTAATAATCCAAGGAACTGTAGTCGGTGCTTTTATTTGACCAATTCAAACAAGAGAGGAGTGATTCAAACCCTTTTCAACGGATAGCTTGAAAGTACGGGAAATGCAGCGACAGAAAGTCCCTTCAAATGTACCACGTTTTGGTTCCCCATAAAGGTATGTGACCACAGATCTGGTGCCAGAGCCACGTTCTAAGAGCACCAGGCAGGTTCATGCACGCTACGACTATGGTGTTACATGTGCATTTATATGCGCTTCAACACAGAACAAAACTCCAGGCAATTGCTGTAAGTTTGTATCAGGGATGATAATGAATCATTTGTCCAGCCACTCCAGGGAGTGGTTGGGTAATGGTCTGATTTTCCACACTGGAATCCATTAGTGATAAAAGCAAATGACACCCTTCCCCACTCTAGTAAGTAAACTGAATTCACATAGGGAAAAGATGTCAGCAGGCTCTTTTTCAGCAGAGCAAACTTCATTTTGCTACAGTCCACACATGAGTAAATAAAGAAGGATAAAATGACCAGCGTGCTGACAGAGCCCATGGCTCCCACGCCAAGTTTTGCACACCACCGCTTGCTTCCTCCACTGCTTTTCCAAAGGCTATGGCAGAATACCTTTTTATTTAAGGTATATATTCTGGTAAAGTAAGCACTTCATTTTCATTGAAAGGAAGAGTAAATACTGAGGTCTACACCCGTGTGAATGGACATGGTATGAGCTAGTTCTGGCCAGAGACTTAATTGAGGTTAACAAAACATAAATCCCGCATACTCGGGCTGCTATTGCTTCCTTTTCCTTCTCTCTGCTCCTGTTTACCCGTTGGGTGGATGACTGAAAAGCCACTTCCACCCCCTGGGATGTGGAAAGCTGCTCTTTTCATAGAGGAATAAAAGGTCATTGCCCTTTTCAAATAAACTTGGTGAAGTTTTAAGCCAAGCATTTGGCTTGCTAATGTTTTTGCCTCATTTGTCTGCAGGATCACACCTAAACAAGTCTGTAGCCTTGAGTCCGTTCCCTAGGAAGATGAAGTACTGTGGTTTTAATACAGACCTCTCTTTCTGATTTAGTGATAAAAATGTGAGCCTGACCACAAATGACTCCTGACCAACTACTTGCAGTCAATAATTGCATGAATAAACTTAAAGCAATAGAAATTCTTCCTCCCTTTTGATAGTCAAAGGTCTTAACTGGAATGTCTGACTGGTAATACTTATTTTTTTAAATGCTATTTTACCTCTCAGAAGAATGTGTATCTCTGGGAAACGAGACTTTGCAATAAAGTTTGAGATAAATAGATATATATACACACATCTTGCTCATTTCATACCTTATTCTGCTTTGGAGGGTGGATAGCATGAATTTCAGACGCGGCATTTAGTGGGGGTAAATGGCCGTACCTAATATCGGCTGATGACCGATGCTCTAGTGACCTTCAGGCATATGCTCTATGTGACCTTCAGTGCACATAAAACTATGGATACAACCAATTATGCCTGCATCTTTAACATTTTTAGACTGATAGCCACATAATTAGTGGGTCTGCACCTGCATTTAATTGTGGGTGGAAATCACCTGCTGTGGAAGACAGCTAACTCTATCTTCTGCTTTGCAGTGGTTTACAAGAGCTAACCTCGTGAGAAGTGGCTGTAAAAGCTCAGTCAGGATTTTTAAAATGGCACCATTTCACATTTAAAGTCCACCACAGTTGCTAGGATATTTGGGGCCTACTTGCTCGCTTTACATAAAGCTTACTTCAGCTGTCTCACTGTGGCATATTTAGAAAATGGTAGCTGATTATTCCTTGATCTCTCCTGTCATTAATAGGAAACAGTCATCAGCACTGACGGAGTGCTCCATCTGAGAAGTGCTGACCGCGCACCCTTCCCTTGTTCCCTTCAGCTTGGTGGCCCTCAAAGGTTTAGCGCTCTTTATTCATTCACTTCAGTTTTTCACGGATCTGCATTTTAGCACAAATGGCAAGTTCCCAAATGAAATGCCCTGAGAAAAGTGAGTCTTTGTGGTTTCTGGTCAAGCTGAAACAGGAAAATACTCCCCATCTCTAACTGAAAAGGGAGATCTTCAAAAGTTTCTGGATGAAGGTGGAAAAAATCTCTTAAGATGCAATTTTGAACTAAGCCTCTTATGGCTTGAGACAGGCTTTTAGGTTTTGCCCCATCCTTTTTAACTGCATCACTACAAAGGGTCTGGGCTTAGATTTTTGGAAATATGACCAAGATCTATTTATTATTGGTCCCTACCCCATCCTGCAGTCTCAGGAGACCTCTATGTGTACACACAGCATAGGCTCGGGCTGCTTGGGCTACAGTCGACACATAATTCCAACTTTTAAGAAGAATTTACAGGGAACCATTTCTTCATGTAAGCCAAAAACATGATGTTTCAGACTATACGCTGTACTTCTCTTGTTCAGTCTTTCATCTTCTTTCCGCAATATCTAACTCCTAACTTCTTCACTCGACTGCCTTTCCAGCTCTTTCAACGAAAAGTTGTTTCTTACATTTATCCTCTCTTCTCTGCTGTACAATCTCACCTGATACTAGACTGCCTGTCTCTTCTTATTGCCTTCCTGTGCTCTCACCTTCGCCCTTCAGCCCTCTGGTGCCCTTGCTTCCAACCAGCAGGATCCCCGGTAGGTGCTATCTCATGCAGTTTTAGTCTGTGCCTGAGCCGTGTTCACAGGGGGAGAAACTAAGACCAAAGTTAAGGAGTGCCGATACAGCGGCAAAACAAAAGAATCCCTTAAGCAAAACTGCAGAAACAAACTAAAAATTGCCTTGAATTGAAATGCATGGTTTTTACTGGCATTACATGGTGCTGTTTCTGAGCCAATTTTGTTGTTTATCTGACTGGGTTTGAAGACTTTTCTATTTGCATCCAAAGAAAATAAGAGATTTTTCAGACCTTCTCCTGAATACATGCGTATTTGTACTCTCCTGTGGACTCCTGCTG
>NW_009649190.1:4824-56874 GCF_000708025.1 Charadrius vociferus | reverse complement strand
TGAACCTGAGCTCTTTGCAGGGAAGAAAAGCTGTCTCTGCTGTTATTTTTCTTTAAATACATACACATAATCTTCATGATGTCTGTAAAAAATGCTTCCCCCAACCCCTTTGTCTCTCACAAGCAGTGTTTGTCTGCAGTGATTAACACAATAGGAAATTTATCCCAGAGCATCCTTACTCCCAGCAGATCTTCTGACTTGCCAGTCATCAGCTGCCTCTACTCCACTAGCCTGCCTGCAAACGGCATTTGCCCATGCTACAGTGGCAAACAGGCACAATATTGTGGTAACTGCACATCATTCAGCTGCATTCGCTCACTTAAAGCAGCACAGAGGCCTTCTCATGATTTCCCAGCCTAGAACTAAATGCGTGGTGCATCCCCAAACTCCACTCTGCTGCCCGCGGGCACCACAGGTGACCTCACCACCAGCTGGGACTCCACTGAAGTTGGCAGGTAAAGCACAACCCCAAAAGGCTGCTGGATCCTAACTGTAATGAGATGCAAGAGGACTTTGCGATCCAGTTAGGCTGACGCCCACACGGTTACAGAAATACCTCTGTGTTTTTCTAAACAGGGCTTCAGAGATTTATTCTCTTTCCTGAATTACGGTATGTCTACACTGGCTTATGCAAAGTTGTCCCGCCAGACAGACGCCAGCTCCAAACTTAAATCCATGTGACTGTGTTGTGTGCTCAGGATGAACCCAGCTTAACAAATCAGTCTGGATCCTAAATCTTTTTGTTGTTGCTGTTCATTTGCCTTGAGTGCCTTGAAATTTGGAAGAGAGGCTGAAGGAGAAAGAAAGCACGGATGCTCAGAATGGCATAACCCGGTACCCTCACTCTCCAAGCTCCAGCGCTTCTTTTTAATTTTTGTGTTAGCTTGGAAAGGATGGAGGGAGATCCATCCTTGCTCTGAATGTGTGCCTTGAGTCTACGTCTTCCTTTTGTTCCTTCTCTCTTCTAGCAGAGAAGATCTTTGGTGTAAGATCTACAAAAACCTCATCAGCTTCGCTAAGAATGAGCCCTTCGTTTTTAAGATTCTTCGTGGCTAAAGTACAAGAGCTAAAGAGTGTCTGTTTGTTCATGAAGAATTGCTTTTGACAGGATTATGATGGACACTGTGACACATAACCTTTGTCCCTGTGAACTGAGATGAATGATACAATACACATCAGTATTCACCTAAAAATGGGGAAGACAACTCTTTGAATGTCTGCAAAATAGCGTTCTCCTTCAGATAAATCCCATATCATCATAGCCTGAGTGCTGTCAAAAGCCATTAAGAATTTTGCCCCAAGAACCACAAAGCCATGCTTTCTCTTTTAAACAATTTCTTAACCCTTTTATGTAATGAATATACAATACATTGAAGATACTAGACTTTATTTAACTGTCTTTTAAACCTAAATACTCTACTCTAAGCATTCTATCCACATTTTTTGTTCAACTAGACATGTTTTAATATACTCCTTTGGAAAACTAACTGTATCTGCATAGTGAACATATTTGTTCATTAAGTAAATGTAATACTTTTGACTCGCCTTTTTGAACAATTTATTTGCTTTAATGTTTCTTCTCTAAGTTTTTTATTGCCTTTACTAGAATAAAAAAATAATTTTCTGCTGTCAAGCTCTTGAGTACATATATATTTTCATCATGTGATTTTCCAGTTAAACTATGACTCTTTTGAAAGAGAAAGGAACAGAGACCGTACAACAGCTAGATTGTGCAAACGCAAAGTTAACTGGGCACATGTCCAATTATAAATCAAAGCCAAAACAAGGGGAATTTTGAAGAGGAAAGAATGCATAGGTCAAAGTGGAAAAAAGTCTTAGTCATGAGAAAATATTTTCTACTTAAACTAAAATAGTTTTGATATTAAAATGATAATGAGGGCAAAACCCAGAAAGAATGAAAGCTGGTTTAATCATGCAAGAAAACACAGAGTACTTCCCCTATTTCCTTCAGTGAGACAAATATTGACTTTTCTGTAGACTGGGTCAAGGAAGGGGAATGAAAAGAGAGGGATGCTATTATTTGCTTTGTTCACTAATATTAAGTTATTGATTTACCAGCTACAGCAGAAGCACTGCAGAGGAGAGCAGTGTCTGCATGGCAGAATACGTAGAAAAATAAGAAGTGAAGCTTTTTTGCAAAACCAGGAAATCACTGAAATCATTTTAATCAGTGCTTCTCCTTTCTTGACAGGCCCGAGATGAATATCAGAAAATTCTTTCTGCTAATGAGTTGAACTATTCTGACAGTGACCCAGATCAGCATCCTCAAGGAGCACTAAGTAAACTGAGGTTTTAAAGCTGAGATGCATTCCTTGTCTTGTTACTGCCTCTTAGTCTCTCTGTATCCATCCCGATAAGCATCAAGCTGCAATTTGACAGCATTAGATATGGTAACTGGCTGGCATACTCTGAAACCAGCACAGTCCTTTTGGCAACGCATTTTAGTACAAGCTGCCTGGAAGGTCCGTTTCCCAAGCTGAGTCACTTCCCTGCTGCAGCATGCCAGACACAGCACTTGGGGGAAAAAACCCCCGAAGAATCTGATTTTGTATGTATAAGACAGCAAAAAGATGATCCATTTAAACATCCCTGTATTTGTCCAGCTATTTGGTTTAGTTTGTCAAGCAAACACAAGCTCAGATCCTATAGCTCAGTGGGGACTCTGAGGGCATTTCCTTAGCATATGGTGGTGGAACAAAAGCTGGTAGACAATACCACCGCCGCGCTCTGTTTTATTGTTAGGGAGCACCCGAGCTCCCTCAACTTCTTCTGAAAACAGAAATGGTCCAAAATGTTTGCTGGTAAAATGCTACTGGTGTCTGATAATAGCTAGACTTTCAAAAGGGGGCTTTTTGTCATTTAAAAATGGATACACTTTAAGATAAAGACAATCAATATGAAGTACTCTTTTTCTGAACAAAAAAAAAGAAAACTGAATCTGGGCAAAAAGAGCTAAAATGCCAATCAAGTACTGTAGTGAGTAGCAAAACCGTTATTTGGATTAAGTGCCTGTGTAAAAGCATATGAAGAATGCAGTCAAGGGAACTTAAAGTAGAAAGTAAAATGTTTTTTTCAAGACTTTTCTCAGAGTTAGTATAGATGGGTGTGTGAAAACCCCATCGCAGCAAAGAATAAAATGTGAGGCATCAAACCAGAACTTTTTAGCTGAAAATAATAGGAAGCTGTGCTTACCTTAAAATTGTGTGCTTTTTCATAGTTGAAATGGTTGTCGTTTTGAGTTAAGGCTGCTCTTCTAACCAAGGAGGTGATCTGTGAATAGGCAAAGAGTTTCAGAGGTTGCCACAAAAGTGCCCCCTTGACTCCCACCTTCACCCCCAGGGCCACAGCCAGGAGCTCTTGGCGCTTCCTTCCTCGCTTCGACTTGTGAACAACGGCACAGTTTTTCTCATTTTCCAGCCACAGATCCTCCGAGAACATCGCGCTGGGATCCCAAATCTTTTCCCTGTCTTCCTCGGCGCTCGGGAGCCTGACTGTAGTCAGTACGGTACAGTTTGTCCAACTGCTTCTGATGTTAGACAGCAGATTTGAAGCAGCTGCAGCCCATTCTGCCGAGACCTCTGGCATGTGACTTGAATGGGCCGTCTTGTGGGACGGAAGGAGCTTCTGCATCTGAATAAGTAACGGCCTGTGCCGTGCGATTTCTTAAGGCAGATGTGTGCCTCAAACAATAGCCCGAATTCATACACTGAGCGACCTTCCCCCCCACCCTCCCCGAGCGGTGGTCTCCAGCTAGGTGCTGCCGAAATACTGGCTGGGGTTGGGGAGGGGGGACACAGCGCTACAGCTTCGTACCCAAACGCATTTCCAGGGACAGATCGCTTCAACTCCTCCGCGTGTTAAAAATGAACAAACAAACAAAAAGCCCCGGGAAAGCCCACACAACCGAATCCGATGCTGCATCCAATTACATTCAGACTCGGAGACTTATCAGCCAGCAGCCTGCATGCCAGCAGATTAAGACCTTAAAACCATGATGATTGTTTAATCTTACAGGGCTAAAAATCTCTTTTTTTTTCTTTTTTTTTTTCCCTATCCTGCACAAAGGGAAAAATCCAGCAGCAGTCCAAGCATTAATAGCACTTTTATGCCATGTTTTAAACCGGAGCATTTTGTCAGCGTGCACTCAGTAGCACGGAGCTAGCTCACTGTCGGGGGAAGTTGAAAGCCCAGCTGGGAGGATGCAGGTGAGGAATCCCCCCCCCGAGCCTCGTGCACTGCTCCAGTGAAGGCAGGGGAGCTTCATGCGGATGTAGGAAGCCCGCACGCACAGCCCTGTTTGCAGAACAGGGTCTGCAAGGTAGCAAGAGCAGTCGTCCTTCGCTCTGGTTACATGCATCTATAGATTTGAAGGGGGGAAGTGATTTCTAGTCGAAGCCCAGGGACAGGAGGGATCTGGAGCCTGACCAGTCTGCAGTACAGCGTGCAGTGTGACTTTGGGCACCTGATTCACTTCTTCACAGGCAGACAGTTCCCCGTCTCAGGACACAGATGTGTGACACCGAGCATCCCCTGGGAAGCAGGTTCAGTGCCCCCTCCCCACTGGCTTCCCTCCCTCCAGCTCCCCTCTCCTGCTCCCTAAGTATGTCCATCTCCACCTGTAAGAGGAGGACATGAGTTACCTGCTCGGCAGAGCAGTGTCGAGATTTAATTTTAGAAGGTGTGTCCAACACTTGAGATGCTGCGACAGAGAAAAGCGGGGGGATACCATCACTACTGGGAAAACCGCCTCTATGAACTAGAGACACTAAAGACCACATCAGCCTTTTACAGTCTGCCCCACTTCAACTTACCCAGAAAACATGCAAAATTAAAGTATTTAATTCACTCGTATTAACTTGTGAAGTTAACTTACCTTTTTTTTTTTTTTTCCCAGTCTGCTTTTACCTCAGGCTGAAAAATCAGAAGGTTCATCTAATTCACTTACTAAAGCCTCCACCATATAGACTGCCTGCTCTTAGTAAAAGCAATGCTCTCCTGATTTGAAAGCCCGTGGGGACAGATGGTCGGCCGTCAGTAGCATCAGGCCGTGCAATTTCAGATAGTGCCCTACTTAGGGTTTGCAACAAGTTGTGCAACCTGCAAAATGAGCTTCTCAGTTATAAAACGATGCACCTATTTCTATCTATAGCATAACTAATCCCTTTCTTTTCCAGGTAGCTCACAGCACCTCTTTTTACGTGCTCCCATACTCCAAAGCTTCTGCTCCTCGGTAGGGAGGATTCCCACACAATCCCATTTCTCCCTGAGCAGTTGCTGCCTGCCCAGCCTTCCCCCAGGCTCAGCACCGTTATCTGACCACTGGTGACAACTGGCTGTGATGCATGTATGAACATTGCTCTGCCTGGAGGAAATCCCTGCTGCTCTTCCATATGTCCTCCCGCTAGTGAGTCCCGATTTCTGCTCACTCAGGACCTTTATCTGTTTTCCAACAGATAAAGACAGACTATACCTCCCCAGCTTTCTCTCAACTTCAAGAGATGAGGAGCACTGGTTTTAGGGACATCCCTGACCCCACCAGCGGCAATAGTTTGGGCCATCGGGAAGGAAACTTAGGAGCAGCTTGAAGTTCCTACCAAATTCCAGTTTCTTTCCTCACTACCATTTTAAATGTATTTACATTTATCTGTATCAAAAATCCCAAATTAGCTCTAAGTTGCTAGACACCTCCGGAGCCACAGCATCTAAATCCCCATATACACACATAAGCTACTTTCTCTCTTGACTTCCAGCATAACAGATCTAAAGTCAGAGAGAGGTCGGTTTCCTAATAATGTTCTAATATTTGTATTTATGTCACTAGACTGATAAAAATCCCATTATATAACCAATATTTTTTACATAACCTGGCAGATTTGATACGCAAGCTACAGGCTTATGATGACACATCTTGGAATTTCTATTTATTAAACTATTTTGGGAATATCAGAGTGTCATCCTGGGATCAGACATACAGTACTATATCTAATGGAAATTCTAAGTATTCGCACAGAAGCATGAAACTTAAGAGACGTGGAGGAGGACAACTCAGCCAAACCAGCTCATATGACTCAGGCAGATCAGTATTTACTGTTTATCATATATAAAATTTTATTTATCCCCTCGGTTGCTTTTTCTGCCTTGCTTGGGCCCTGTTTAGACAGTTGTTTAATGGGATCCCTCGCAAACACAGGATGTGTACAGAAAACCAACAGCGAGTGCATCCTCTTAAGAAGCTTAATCATACAAAGCCCTACCAGGTTTGATGTCTAAAATGGTGCTGTAAAACTGAGATGAGCTGGACCACATATATAACCCCTTCCCTCTCTAAATATAATGCAAACAGCAATCACACATTCTCAGCAGCAACCAGTTCCAACGTACTGATACCATAGGCCAACCCCGGTGCTCTCTTTTATCCATTTTCTTTTTCTTAAGACAAAATTTACTGCACATGCTGTCAACTCATTTAAAGAGCATCTCTTGATCAAGTTAGCAAGTTAGCCTGCAGCTAAGGAAAAGAACGCCAGTGCCTAAAAATCTTGTCGCTGGTTGTCATCGAACGTCTACGCTAGTGAAGGCTGAAAGGCAAATATGGGTTGTCTGCCTTTTCAGACCAAAGGATTTCTGCGTAACATATGATTTTAGTTTACTAGCCTCTCTGCAAAACACATGTACTCTACAGCAAATTGGGCATTTAGAGCAAAATAAATGTCACTGAACCAGAATAATAAAATTAAAAAGGAGGGGGTGGTGGTGTGTGGAGATCGACTCCGCTGTTGCGCCATTTCCAGCATGCCCTCGCAGAGGGAGCTGAGCCACACCATTGTCTCTCCCCTCAAACACTGGCGTCTTGTTCACTAACAAAGGCCTCGGGGGTAGGAAAGAACAAACTGCAGTACGAAAAGCTTTCGTTTTTGTACATGTGGCATCATTTCTGCTGTCGTCGCGCGGGCCATGCTGAGCAACGCGCTGGAAGCGAGCGGCGGGGAAACTTTGTGTGGCGTCCGGCTCCTCCGTCTCAGCTCCAGCGTGCCGGGAAGAGATGCTGTGGCAGCAATGGCTGCTCTCCCTCAGCTGCCACCGGGACCGCGTGGGCTGGCAGGGACCGGGTACTGAGCGACAGGTCCTTGGCTCACGGCTCTACCTAAAGGCACAACGAGGAGCGGCATGGGCACGTCTCCTTGGACAACACCACAAGTGAAAGGGAGATTGCTCCGTGACAAGGAAGGGTGACAAATCCATGACTGATCTCTAACTAAATACATTTAACACCACAAGAGAGATACAGTCATAGGTCAAAGAGAGGCCTGCTTCCTCGCAGGCACAGCATCGTCGGTAATCTGCCAGACAGATTATGTTTGCTCAACTGCAAACACGCTGTGGAGATGACACACGGTGCAGGAATCTCACAGCTATTGGGTTTTCTCCCTGGTTTTCTCCCACGGAGCCCTTCCCACGGCACACTCAGGAGACAACGCCGGCACGGCATGCAGTGGTCTGAAGCACAACGCAGGGCATGGAGGGGAACGGTGGTGGAGGCAAGTCAGCCGAAGGCCTTCGCCATACCAGAATGCCACCCGCCTGTGCCTCCCGCTGCCGCGGCACCGGGAGCAGCCATTTAAAAGGCTTCTATTCCACCGAGGCAGCGGAAGGAAACGAGCTCCAAGCAGAAAACACGCTGAATGTGAGGCAGAGCACCATGCCCGCAGAGCGGCGCTTGCCAACCCCATCTTGCCAAACCCACTTTTCCCAAGAAACCCTCCCTCCGGCGGGAAGGCTCTCGGCAACAATTAGCAGCACAGAGATGGCAGAGGTTGAGGGGGGCCAGGAGGCTCCACAGCACAAAGCTGGGGGTTAGGAAAGGAGTCAGGCTGCGCAGAAGCCAGGTTGCTGATGCTCTCTGGTTTGCTTCTGAGGGGAACGCAATATACTTGCTCCTGGGGCATCAAAAATAACAAGCGTTAATTAGCTGCCAGCCTCCTCCATTCAACAGAGCTCCAGCTGCAACGGCTGAGAGCATCCCCGGACCGCAGGTCCATCTGGACTCCTGCAGGGTGCCGTACTGCCCACTGGAAACCCAGCACAAAGCTTCCTTCCAGGTGAGCTGGAGCTCAGTAAACTGAACATCGCCATTAAAAAACAAGCACCTCAGGTTTTTTTTAAAGGATTAAGAATATATCTATAGTTTTGCTTTTTACTCATCATAATTTCAACTTCCTCTTTTTTTTTCTTTTTTTTTCTTTTTTTTTTTTTTAACAACAACCAGTCATTCTGCAAATCATGAGTCTGAGGAGCTGTCAACAATATCCTGGAAGTGTTTATGGCCGCAGATTATCTGCACTGGGGTCCTATTCTGGAGAGCCTGGGTGCACTTCCATCACCACTAATCCTACCCATCTTCTGAGGATCACCCACTTCAGAGCAAAAGGAACTGCTCATTTAGGAGGACTCCTGCAGTGAATACTCTGAAGTTAAAATTATCAAAATTTTTATCTTTACACCTCTCCTAAACTAACGCAATCGATTGTTTATCAGCATGGCAGTGACCGGTTGTTGTTTATATGCGCTTCTTTCTGACAGGGTATTCGATCCCCTCCCCCGCAGATAAAAGATATGATTTACCTATAGCAAATGGAAATATAATCTCCCTTTAAACTTCAGATCCCCTTTCTAAATCCTTCTCAAACAGATTTTTCTGTACACATCATGATTATTTTTCTCAAAACAATGTAGTGAACCAAACAATACAACAGCCAAAGGTGAAATGCTGTAGATTCAGGAAGGGACTAGCGAGACTATTATTAAAAATAATAGTTGCTGTAAGCCTCTTACAGAGTATTAATATAATAAACTATTGTGTATTTTGGAACAACAACTGGAGGTTACATTAAGTGGTATGCAATTACATATTCATCTCCAATTAAAAAAATAATGGGTGGACTAAAACCTTTTATGTTGTCAGGCAATTGTATCACTTAATGCGTTAAGCTGTGCATTTCATATCCCCTGTTGCATTTAACATGCCTGAAATAGTATTTTGACTTCTTTTTTTTTTTTTGTAAACTATTAATAAATATGCATTTTATTACAAATACAGTGTTGGTATCGAGGAAGATGTAAGTCCAGAAGTGAGAAAAAGATCTAGGTACAGAATGAAGTAATTCAGCAGTTCCCCCAAATAACCCTGTAGAGATTAACACAGTAACAGCAGGTCTAGCTTATTTATTGCCTTGACTTCCTTTCCTCCCACTCTCTCCTTTATCCTTCCCAATCTATCTCCGTACTTGTCAAGGTTATTAATGACGTTTTCCTGGTCAAGTGCTTAATATTCATGACCCAACCGGTAGCAGAGGGATGGAGGAGCGGGGGCGTGAGGGTTAAGCGGGGGCAGATGGGAGCAGAGCCGGACACTGCTGCCATTGCTGCCGCCGCGGAGGAAGAGGAGCACCAGGTCCCCCACAGCGGGGCTGGCAGGAGCCACTTCACCTGCAAATAGGGCTTTCTCAGGGAAACGGCACTGCATCGACTTATGAATTACTTCTTGTTCGCTGTGTGGATACAACACACCTGACTGAATGCAATGTACGTGAATGAGTACTGTTATCACACCTATAAATTAAAGTGTATCTATGATAACATCTGGTCTGTAGACAAACCAAAATTAAAACATAATATTTATCCTGATCTTTGTAAAAAAATCTGCAGTGATCCCGTTATTCTGTCGATTATGTTATTTTTGTTGACAACAAAACTAACAGAGTATTTTTCTAACAAATAGACATTTAAGGATGGAATGGAAGGATGCATGGATGGCAGGCAAGTGTCTCATCTAAAACAGTAATCCGGGCTCTCTTTATAACCAAAGGAGAAAACCAGAAACCTCCAGACAGTGATTCAACCTCATCTATGACAGACCAAGTTTAAAATGGGTCAGCCTAAATTTCCTTCTTGCAGCTCATTTATGGATCATATAAGGAAATTAGATGACACAGGTAGAAACAGATAGCTTAAAGATATTCAAAATTAGGTAAGATTAATCTCTCTCTGAACTCTTTTCTATTTCTATTTTTCTATTATCTATTTAATTTTAGAATAAATTTAATAAGGAATCATTTATTTTATCAGCCTCAACCATATCTATAAGTAATTACAGAATAATAGCTGTACTTTGTTTTGGTTATCGATACTTCCCATGCTATAGACCTGGCTAAGAGTCATGCTCTGGAAACATGGAATACTCAGTTTACCGTATCATTTGTTACACAGCTGTGTGGACCTTTATAGGTTTATCGGGGCTTATTGGATGAACTTTTTCAAGAAGTATAACTATAAGGGAGTCAGTCTGTAATTAATATAAATTTCTGATGCTGACTATATAGGTAGGCAGTATTTTGACATTTCACACACAAAGGAAATAGCTTAGCAACATAATGAACTTAATATGATATACAATGGCCTCTCTGAGGGAAGAGGGAAGTGACTCATGCTCTCTGCAAGATATGGGACTATTAGTCAAGAGACAGAGATTTAAAAAAATATCCTAAACATCATAGTTTTTAACCAGATCCCCAGTGGATGCTGGCTCAGCACCACGTAAGCTGTACGTGTATTTGACCCGTTCATCTTTTTCCATTTTCGCTGTGAAGCTCTTGCTTTCTGAAGAAACAGCACTGTGTTTAGGGAAGCCAGCTTGCCATTGATTAAAACCGTCACTGCCCTGCAAGGAGACCGCAGAGCTTGAACTAGAGCCAAACCTGCTGCGCTACCACAATGAAGTGGAGAAGTTAACGCGCTTACTTCCCGGTCTGGGGAGAGAGAGAGGAAGGCATGAATGTCCCCTCTGAGAACGGTGACGCCTGTGTGCAGGGCGCAGTGCCCTCAAAGGGATGGGAACAGGGCTAGAGGCACCAGCAGCGCAGCAGTCCTGCCCTCGGGGCGCTTTTGTCTCGCTCGTGTGGAGTTGTCATTAACCATAAGTGCTTGTGCATTGAAGGAGCTGGTTGGGTGCCATGCTCAATCACAGGGTTAAATCGAGGACCATGTTTTGTGAGACTGCATTAAGTCTGTTTAATGTCAGGACATCAAATGAATGAGCTTGATAATAAATCCCAGTGCTATACAGCTACTGTGTTGTATAGCTGGTGGGCGTAAGGTCTGGATGTTTGACCGTGTGCCTCATCACACACCCAAACACATACATGGCACTGTACGCAAACACCTACATCCTCACTTTTGGTATAATTCTCATTTCTGTGTCTCAAACACTACTATGCCCTACAGGCAGGTGTTATCTCAAAGCAATACAGTAACGGGCTATCTGCTCTCAGTAAAACTTAACATACCAAAATAAATGAAAGACAAAAAATAAAATACAGAAAGTTCTTCTGTTTCTCACTTTGAGTTCTGATACTATGTGATGGTGGGAGTAAACATCTCTTGGAGTGAGACCAACTCAGCCTTACAGCATACGCTCCAGGCTCACCCTTATGGACCAGAGTCAGAGCTTCTGTTCATATAGAGAAGCAAAAATGCAGCTTCCCCCCCGGGGATTATGACAAAATGTGGAGGAAAACAGGCTTCAAGAAAGTTTCCCAGAAACCACGGAGTCAGACAGCAATGGCATTTATGTTTGGAGCCACTAACCGCTCAGCAGAGCCAGCTGATCTCTGGAGGGGCTGTAAAGCGAAGCTGAGAGAGCTGCCAGAATGTAAAGTATGCTGGGGCAGTCTCGGGAACCAACAGCAGCGCCCTAAGTTTTGTCCCAGCTCAAGAGAGCTTAAAACAAGAGACTTCAATGTGGGTTAAAGAAAAGAGCAAAAGAGAACAGATAACTTGTGAACCAGTGATTATATTGTCCAAAAAAATGGCAATCTATAAAATTGTTCCTGGACAGTAACAGGTCAGGAGTGGATTCTCAATGGTGTGATGCTCTGTTCATTTAGCGCTCACAGGGAGATGGGGATGACAAGCAATTTGCAGGGAGGCAAGTGCCAATATCAGGATCAAGCAGCAAACAGGATTTTTCCCTAGTTTTGGCAGTTTCTGGGTGGTGTGAAGGAACTCTGAAGCTTCAGCCTCAACCTTACAAACAGCATGACCAAGTTACACCACTGCTCAGCAGTCACGGCACTTTCAGGTAAACTACACAACACAAAGACCTCGAAATGTGGTCATGTGTTTTCCATCATTAGTAATATTTCTGTCCTTTTACTGCAGAATCTTGTGACTTCTTCCTATAAAAACACATAAACTAGGTAGACAATCTAAGGTGAAAGGCCATTTAGGGCACAAAGGAGGCAATTAGCAAGAAAGAACACATGTTTTCAGGTTGAAAGAATACTTTTTAACAAGCCTGAGCCATTGCACTTTACCAAAAAAAAAAAAAAAGAAAGAATTGCTAGTTTTATAAAAATGCTGTGCTTTATGGCTGTGAACTTTTATTTCAGTATCCTTTATGAATCACACAGAAAAAAAA
Source organism: Charadrius vociferus (assembly GCF_000708025.1). Classification (NCBI taxonomy): domain Eukaryota; kingdom Metazoa; phylum Chordata; class Aves; order Charadriiformes; family Charadriidae; genus Charadrius; species Charadrius vociferus. Next base: position 44,378 of record NW_009649190.1, on the reverse strand, counting down.
AAAAAAAGAAAAGAAAAGAGGGCAATAGGGAACCGTTTTCCACGTGCATAAGTGGAACTGTGGCTTGGAGGGGATCACTGGTTTTGTGCTGGGCCAGCCATGGCTGTCTTATGGCTTGTCTGAGCTCAGCTGTATATCCACAAATGCCACCGTGTCCCAGGAAGCGTTCCCCTGAGGTGGGAGCACACGGTGCTTACAGCTTACTCGTTTGTGAAATACGTACTTCTGTCCCATCAAGCTTCAAGAAATGTCACCCTGTTCATGAGAGACAGGGTCAGATCCTGGACTGTCATCCCGAAAGAAGTGGTAAGGCTGTATGACCCCTGGTATATCTCTGACTAATGGCTCCAAAATGTGTGTTTGCTTAGAAACAGAGCAGGAATCCATGCAGACAAAAGTGATGTGGGGTTAAAGAAAAGACAGGAGGCTCCGCACGCAGCTGTGATCACTTACCTGTTTCATTATATGCATGAACTTTATCCCATATATTATGTTCCCCCTTGGTATATAAGAAAGGTTCCTCTAGCTTAAACCTGCACAGAAATATGCTATGGACATAGCACAGAAAGAGAATAGTTGGGACAGGAGCAGCACCACTTGTTGAAAAATAGAAGGCTGCCTGCAGGAATGGGCGATTTCATCCTGTGGAGTATGTACCTTCCTCCAGCTCCTTCCAGCTCACTCTGCAGAAAAAGCAGCTCAATGCATAACCAACTTCTTCTTCCCCTGAATGTGGCTTCTGAGCAGCACTGGGCCCTTGCTCAGCTTCCCTTTTCCCACAGAGAAGCAAAGGAACTACTGTGTGCTCCAGACAGCACGTGAAGAGCATGGTTCACTGCGCTTTTATGAGGGCGTGTTATAGGATACGCAAACCACTTGAGATCACACACTTTGAACTTGTATAAAGTACCAGAATGTATGCAAGCTGTTTTATTTTCCTTTGGAAAGAAAGTGTTTTGCATCGTGTTTGCTTTGCCCGCTGCTTGAAGCTGGTTTTGTTACTCCTTTACTCCGTGGGTAAGTAGCGGTGCGGCTCCCCTTGAAAACACATACGCATTCCCAAGGCCATTTAGAGAAAAAGCTCAGACAAAGACTGACCCCACTTCTCCGCTAGTGAATGAACACATAAAGGCCGTATAATCCTAGTTTTATTTTTCCGTACAGCGTGGCATCAGGTGTCATTTGACCCTGATATCCTTATAACTCCCTGCGACCTGCAGCCCGCTGCCCTCTGGTATGAAGCAGCAGCTTTTGTTCCTGATGGCACACCATGCACAGCTGCCTCCGCCATTGTTCGGCGTGGGACAGATGGCTGCTCTCAGCACAAAAAGGAGATTAAAAAAAGAACTTAGGGAATAACATCACTACCCAGCCTGGGATTTAATTCATGGGACCTCTGGGGCTACCCACCAGCATGAACTCAAACTGCAGATGATTCTGCCCATGGAAAGGAAAAAGTTTTTATTTTGCAGAACCAAAGATGTTTCTTTCAAAATATGTAGTTGCCACCACTCTAATATTTATATCCTATTACAGCGGTTTAGCTAATCTGCATAGATACTGTCCTATCAGTAACAGCACTTTTAAAGTACTCAAAAAGCAAGACTGATGCTGTACCCTACCTCTATCCATGCCCAGAGTTCAACTGCAGTAACTTGGTTTACATCTGATTTATTTTGTTTCGCTTTTTATGAGGCATTCATAAGAAACGGTTGGGGAAGCATGAAACAGAATAAATGAATTTCACCATTAGGACCGATCCTGCTAAGACATTTTGTAGGTAAAGGATTTCATACATATCTCATAGCCCCACTTAAGTCAATGGAACTAAGCAGCACAAAACTTTAGCTCTAGAAGTAGTTAGCTTTGTAGTCACTTTTCTGCCTTGAATTCAGCTTCAGATGTATGAAACCATGCTGAATTCTCCCCCTTCTGATTACCGTGCACCAAAGGATGGCAGCTGTTGCAGTACTCCAGGATGGATTCTCTGGGGAACTATGAATACCTTCAATGGAGTGTATATATAGTGAGTTTGTCCACTAGAGTACCTTCTGCAGTTTAACTAGCTAGCATTTATCTGATTTTGTTTATTATCTTAAGTACATTACCTGATTACTGTTTGGGATAGGGGAATTTGGCCTTTGTATATGTGTGACACTTGGTGTCATCACGTTTTTCTGCAGAGCAGAGATTTTTGGTTTGTGACAGATGAGGCTCCCAGCAAAACCATGTAAAAATCATGAAAGTTCTGAAATGGAAATAATAGTAAGATCTTTCCAAAGCGTTAACTGCCAAGAAAAAAGTTAGCAGTATACATAAGGCTCAGCATACATAAGTGTCATGGATATATATTATGCCATCAGCAATCAGAGCAGGATTTCTGAATTCTGCTTGTTGTAACACTATTGACCACTGTTGACTAGACTAAGCTAAAATAATTAACCTTTCTACACCTCCATTTTTCCAGCTGTAAAACTGACATAATACAAGCCTGCCTATGATCCTGGGTCTTCTGTAAGATGTAATTAGTACTCATCAGCCTCTGTTAGGCTGTACTGGGAACAGCACAACAGAAGTACAATTTTATAAGAGCTAGTAAGTTCGGTGAAATTTGTAAAATTGAGGAAACATTTCTAAAAAAACCAAACAACTCAAACAGGCACATGCTGATGTTCATTTTGATCCACTGTGCTCAGTGGGTTGTTACATTTAAGTGATGTTACTGCTTTTAGGAATGTCTCATTAAAGGCACTTGTCAAAGTGGCCACAGAGCTGCTACCACCCTCTTTATGCTACCATCATTGGACATTGCCAAAAGGACCAGAAGAGATTTTTTTAAACTGTTTTATTTCACCATCCCCGTGAAACAACTGACAGGCACTAGACTCACAGGAATGCGGCAATATGAAGATGAAAACATCCCACAAAGAATAAAAAGCTCCGTGAAGGTGGGTTTTTTTCCCCTGGAAGGTAAAAAGGAAGGTACTGAGCACCTTTGGTCTCCTCAGAGACAACTGGGAGTACAACACATAGGCATTACCAAGATCAAGAAAGCCCCCAGCATCTCCTGTCACTGAAGCGATTTCTTCTTTCCTTGCATGACTGGGAACAGCAGAGCCCCACTTCTTCATGCAGCCCGAGCTGGGGCTGGGACCCACCACCCGACAGTGCCCCACCACAGCTCCAGCTCCCGCCCCAGCAGCTGAATCAGGCTCAGACCCTCATCCTCAGACCTGAGGATGGTTTAACTCCTAAACACAGACCAGCGTTGGTGGGAGGCGTCACTGTCTAATCGTGGTTTTGCCCAAAGAACCAAGCTGAACCTTTTTCTTCTTGCATTTAACCACACAGAGAAAGGTTCATATTATCTCCCTGGGCACAGCTGTACAAACCAGCTCTATCTGGGAGACTTCTGGAGCAAACCTGTGGCTTTCAGCAGCTTTGCACAGCTGCGGCCAGCGGATAGGAGCACACAAACCCATGATGCTAATGAGACAAGAGACGTAACAGCTCCCATCAAAGGCGCTCTGAGTTTTTGTCTCAGCACTGCTGACGGCAGCAGCAGCAGCAGCGCTGGAAGTGCCCAAACGGACGATACACTGCCCATCTCCCCCTGCCACTAAATCAATCAGCCGAAGGCATTCAGCGCACCACAGAGTTAGGCCAAAGGTTATGATAAATCAGAGGGAGGACTCATTTACTTCATAAAGTATCATCATTTTTTACTTTGCTCTAAAGAGTACAACAGTGTATTAGTCAGTATGTTTGAACTTGGGGGGGGGATTTTTCAGGGAAACATTTTTTGGTGCAGAATACGTGACTCATCAGACCGGGAACTTTGCACAGGGAAGTTCTGACCAAGACCCAAATTCCATTTTTTCTAAACTGTGGAAACATTAAAGTTTGAAATGTTTCAAAAAGCAATTTTCTGTTTCCAGTTTGAAACATTCTGTTAAAACAGTTAATAAAACATTAAAAATAGTTGGAGCAGTTTTAGTCAATCTAACTCAAATATTTTTCTGCCTTTTATCTGCTTCCTCAGTGCTCGGTCATGAAAAGTTGAGTGCTTTACTTTTATCGCAGTTCAGAACAAAGTTAAAACAAAAGTGCAGAAATTTGTCATCTCTATTGTAACCTTCCACTACGGTGCTTTGATAGAATGTTAGTTTCAAAGGCGATCCTCTACCGACGACTGTCGAGCAAAGTTGTATTCCCCTGTATGAGCTCAATACAGAGACACAGGGGCTTTGCACTTGATTTCTTTTTGTTAATCAGTTGTTCCCCGGGGCTCTTTTAATCTGCAGTGACAGCCTCAGTCCCACCGAGAACGCCTTTTCTGCTCCTAAAACAAAAGGCACATCTCTAAATACTTTATAATTTCAAGCAGAAAAGACTCTTATTCTCCTGGCTGAAGAAAGCAATAACAAAAGACTCATGTCTTAGCAGGCTGATGTGAAATACAGCCATCTTCTGCTTTCATTTTTGTTCTCTCAGGACTTCAACTGAAAGACAGACTTAATCTCGCCGGCGCGGGAAGAAGGAGCCACGCCACGGCCATGCCCTTGCAAAGGCCAACTCGCCTTTGGGGTCCTGAAGGAATGCCTTAGAAAGACTCTCAGCTGTTTGTAAAGTATCGCACTTCAGCCCTGGACAGACATACTTAATATAGAAGGCATTAATGAAGGATTTACTCAGCCAGGAGCAGACAATGCAGCATTTTAAACCCCATGTTTACACAAACTAGTCAAAGACTTGCCAGTGCACAAGACAAAAACTGAAATCAGACTTCACTGCATTGAAGAAAACCATGCCTTTTTGGGTGGTACATTTTTACACCCCACTAATGGCTTCCACTTAAGTTAATTTCCAAATTAGACAAAACTTTAAGTTTTTTAATTGCAACATTAAAAATAAACAGCTCATCGGCTCTACATTTTGAAAAATAGGCTGAGCGCTGTATTGCCCATTCAGATAGAATAAGTTAATTTATCACTTAAATGCGTTTGCACTTCATTTTAAAACTATCCAACTTCCTTTTAGAAGTTTAACAAGTTGGTTTACTGTTGCTGTAATACAGGGAGATTTCATTAAATGACCTGCCATCTTCTATCAGCATCATCATGATTACGTGCTGCCCTTGTTTTATTTTAATTTAGAGCAATTTTTTGCAAGTTGCCAACACGGGTTCTTAGTAATTTAACAGAAGTACAAGACTAGCAAGCAAGCCAGTTGCTTCCATTTCCCCCATGCTCCACATTTAATTCACACACCAGCTTCACAGCCTCCAGTGCTGCATGGTACTTGCAGGGCGCCAGGCCTGGAGACTTTCCTGATGCGTAGGATGAGGTCTTCCCAGTTGGGGGCTTTTTGCTTTCTTACTAACCTTCTTCATTAACTTCAGCAGTTGCAAAGTGTTGCAAAGAGAAAGGTTACCTCCACAGGCCACAGTTCACAAATTGCCTCAAAGCTGTATAGGTCAAACCTCAACATCCTAAATTTGTTTGCAAACTAATATGCAAAACGTGCCTTACAAGACACGTGGCACTTGCTCCACAACGCACGAGCCACTGAAGAGGATGGTGCTCTAATACTGGTTTCTAGCTTGGTTTTTAGGAACAAGCAGCCGGTAGCAGCAATGGGACAGATCATGGTGGCAATGAATGTTTCTAAAGGAAACCACTGCAATCCCCAGATAGATGCAGGTTGAAAAAACAAGAAAAAAAGCCCTTACTAGATATTACTGTGTATAAATGCAAAGAGCAGCGGAGGGTATAGCAATACTCACAGTTGCCGGTTGTAGTAACACACACCACAAAAACACAGCTGTAATCCCCAACAGACTTTTAGGTTGTTCCATCGTATCACCCAGATTCAGGTCCAAGTTATCTAGAGCTTGACTGTGCTGCTGACTTCCACATCACTGCCTCTATCCACGCGACGCAAATCAACCGGGTGTTGGTGATATAAAACCCTACAGCTCTGTACCACCGCAGCTGCATGGACTCTGCAGGGCAGAGGTGAGGGTGAACATCTGTCCCAGGGAGCCCCTGGGACAAAGAACCAGCACCTGGAAATGAACAAGTGGTGGCTCTCAGCTAACGACAAAGCCACGAAAAAGCAATTATACCTGTTCCCCCAGCTGTTCACACTGACAAACTGGAACAGTCTGATCAATGATGGTCTCAGCAGTGTGAAAAACATACATGTTTACTGATAAGGGGAAGAGTTAGGAACCATCCAGGTACTAGCTCTCTACACCCAGTCAGCAAGGGCCAGGTACCAGGTTGTGGCACTTGGTGTGCAAAGAGAAGGGAATCGGGGTCAGGCATCACTTCTTAAAAACCATAGCAGGTGCTTAGCATCAAATGAGATCAGAAGGGCCTTGGAGTCACACAAGGATAAGGAGATTAGCTCTTTGGTTTCACACGGGCCAATGTCATGGGAAGTTTATGCTACAGGTGAAAAAGAAGGGTGGAAATTGTGGCAGATTTTTCCCTATCAGAAAAACGTCACCTGGGCAATCAGAAAGTTGTCCCGGGCAGCCACAGCAATCTGCCTAAAGCACTCCTCCTCCAAAAGTAGAACGTCACAGACAACTTACAACTGCAGTACTTTTATTTCTTACATTTGAATAATAAAATTTCCACTTGAAAGGAAGAAGAATTCCATGAATCTTCAGCCGAGATTCTTCTGTAGTTTGGCAGCAGCGCTAAACAGGGATCGCTAACATCTCATAACAACACTTTTACCCTATGCATTTTTCACCTGCTGCTTCCTGCCCTTGTGTAATTGCCTGTCTCATGTTAGAAGAGTGCCATCCATCCTACGCATTTGGGCCACTCTTTTCAATGCAGTTTTATGTACACGATCCATACTATCAATATTCCCGTCATTTCCTGCTCACATTCAGCTGAGGTGACTCTGCTCCCACAAATGCATGAAGCACCAAATGAGAAAAATACTTATTGAGGTAATTCTGTTGGTAAAGTTTCATTTTTGTTCTCTAAGATGTCTGGAATCACTAATACACATTAACTCATTACTTAAAGAAACTTCTTTTTTTTTTTTTTTAAAGAAAAAATGAAATGTTCTCTACGGTTAACTATATGGTAATTCATGTAGTGAATTGAATGATGAGACCCTCTAGATTTACAGAAGTACTTTTCTGTATGCTTTAGCAATTCTCCAGTTTACACTGATTTATATTTACGGAAGCCCTTTAGGATTCAAGGGGTTTTTAAATGGCACAGTCACATAGTAAGAAGAATTTTACTTTGTTTGGTAAATCTGTACAGTCTCACTATTTATTGTTAACAAGAAATGTCATCATATTTATCATCAGCAAATCTTCCAAAGTCTGCAAAGTATCAACTAGCTGCATGGCAAATTTATAAAACTCATTACTATTTTAAACTGTTACTATGTGCTAAACAACCCATAATGGAGAGCATTGACTTTGACACCTAATTTCCCTCTGTTCATACTTGGGTAAGACTCCAATCGACCAAACAGACTCTTTATTTTTCAGTAGTGTTTATTATTTGCATTGCAGTAGTGCACAGGAGCTTGAGCCTTCAACCAGGTCAAGCCAACAGCGATGCTGTACAAACGCGGAGTAAGAGACCGTTCCCTGCCCTGAAGAGCTTACAGTCTAGAAAGCTGCCCCACCTTCATAACAAGGACTTTTTGTCTCACAAGAAAAAAAATATGAAATGGAACATAACCACAACAGACAAAGACATTCATTTTTAAGCTTGTGAAGAAGAATTTGAAAATATTGGAGCAAGTACCCAACAGTAGATTACTAGAGTTTTTTAAAAAGTGCACTATATATAATACCCCAGGTAGTAAAACTCCTGTCTCTCCTTTGGTTAAGTGCTGAATTAGTGATTAACACACAAATAAGGAGGAGGACGGAAGTGGAAAGTAGAAACCCCCTTCCAATTCACAGGTTCTTCTCCTTGCTGATGCTGTTTTGCCCAGAATAACCAGATCCCTTACCTCTTCAGAGAACAAATGGCACAAGGTCAAGACAGAAATGTGTAGAACGAAGGGCAGACAATTTATTCAACGTTTATAAAAATCTAGAGCTCTCCTCAAATATTATCATGGGATGCAGATTATTTTACAATCAGATACTCCATTTTGTAATTCCTAATAAAGCCCAATCTGCCTGAGAACCAACCCTTGCTATTGCAAAAAGTCTGCAGTCCACAACACATATACAACTAAAATATTTTTAGAACATCTAGTGAAAAATTACAAGTATTTTAGTTCAACATGAGCCTCTCTTAGACTTTCCATTAAAATACATCATTAAAATAACTTCCTGAGTTTATAAACAGACTGCAAACTAAAACGTTTAGGAGCCAAGAAATACCAAAGTTAAGAACTATCTCAAGAATTCCAGCACTGCCCTTCTGGGCACAACATGAATCTACCTACTTACAGACAACATATTTTGTCTAACTTTGTGTGTGTGTGTATATATATATATATATATACACACACACCCCCCACACCCCCCATATATATATATACATTCATAGAGTCTGTCATTCCATGGACATAATAGGAAAGAAGCAAGTATCAAGATAAAGGTGTTGTGGAATAACATGATGGTTTATCAAAGAGCGTGAGGGGACCAGACTTGGCTGAAAAGCAAGGGAATCATTCTGTGTAAAATTTCTTGTCTTTTTTTCCAGAATTTTAAACCCCAGGGGAAATAGTCGGCATTTGGTGAAAGGAGTTTTCTGGTGAAAATGACACTGTTTTGGGTCTGCTGTGTCTGGGGAAGATCTGCCAGCCAGCCAGGGGACTGTGTGTCGGGTTCTCAGCTTAAGGGCAGACTGCCTAAGGGCTGGGGATCGTTAACTTCCAACATAATTAGCCAATCTATCAGGCAGATTACACCAAGGCCAAGGACACCCAAAGAAATCCAAGGAAACGGTGAGGTGTGAGTGCTGAGGATGGAGGTGTGATGTGTGAATACATATGGTCACTTGGACTCAGTAAAATATTTTTTCCTTTTTATGAAACATTTCAGGCTTAAACATACATTTTTTTTCAGAAAAATAAAGAAGAAAAAAACCCTAGGTGTTGCTGGAAGACTTCCAAATATCTCTAATCTGGACTTCTGCCGAAGGAGATATACTGTGCTTACTGGAAGAACCAGGACTAATTTAATGAGCAGTGGGTCTACTTTTTCAGCAATGAAGATAAAAATAAATATCGAGCAGCTGCCTACTTCACTATGCAGCAGCCAAAGGCTTTAATCCATTTGATAGACCATAAATCTGCACGGAAACCAAAGAACAGTGGGAGTATTTTATATTTATGAATCTATTACACTCACATAATATAACATTACACTATTTGTCTTTAGTACATCTGCATATGTATCTATCTTTTGATGCGCTATGCACATACAATATATATGCATATAATATGCATATCAATATAGAAGCATCTCTAGATCTAAATTTAATCTGTTGCCTATATTTGAAAAATGTATTATAGGCAAAAGAAAGATTTGACATGTCAACTGGAGCCACACACAGTAAACATCACCCTCACATGCTCAAAGCCTGTCTCTAAACCAGACATTATTGTGCTAAATTGTTTACAGGTAAAATATAATTATCAGGATGTTTCACCAGAAATATGCAAATATTTAGACTTTTGGAATCACAATTTTGGATATTACAGTCCCACACAACTGTATTTTGTAATAGTGGATATATGGGAAAAAGTACAGCAGTTAGAAAGACTGAACACATTTTTTTCATATGGATCTAAGTTCATAGCCAAATCAAAAGAAAGCTTTATTCGAAGCAGAACATCTCACCTGTTCCTCTTCCTGCATATCCTTCAAATGTTATTGTTGAAAAAAAGATTGTGCTAGGAAGTATACTATTAAAATAGCTTTCTGTCTCGAGCAGCTGTGTACATTTACTGTCAGCGAGTGTGTTCAGTAAATAAGAACCTGAGCTGTCTACCTAAGGAAGATAAATCATCCCTAAAGGGAAAGCAGCAATTAGCAGAATTTATTAGAGCTAGCATCCCTTCGCAGCCATCAGGGGAGAGCAGTGCCTTATACCATTTGAAATGCCGATGAGAATATGATTTTTTTTCTCTCATGTAGACATTGCAAGAGAGTTCCTTGCTTTACCATCTTCAGGGTGAAGGGGCTTCCATGCCATTTGTTTAGGATCAAACCTGGAGCACCATCAGAGGCTCTGCATGACAGAGGTTATAGCCACCAGCCCCCTCGGTGGCAACAGGATGCTCAGAGCACCCAGCACCTGTGCTGAGCTCCTTGTGATGCACATCTGCCCAGCGGATCTCCGTCAGCACCGGGAACTTCGCTTCTCCCACCTCCTTCTAGCATATGAATTTGGCAGTCTACACAAACATCTACTTGTCTGAGTTTCTGAGATGGCTAAATTTTAGACAGTGAACAGGAAGAAAAAGAACCAGGCAAGACTGATCTGTGAACCTCTTCCCCCCCACCCCCACCCCCCTTAAAATATCATTCCAGCTGCAGGTCATGCTTGGTTTCTGTGGCGGATCACCTACCGCGTTTCTACTTTTTGTAAAACAAGAGCTGTCAGGACCAGGCATGCAAGATAAATCGTTACAAGTAATAGATAAATAAATACAGCCCAGAGAGATTCATTTTACTCTGCTTCAGGCAAACCCCAATTGCTTGCAAGTTTCTAGGAAAAGTAGCTCGCTTCCTTATTTGTCTGTAAAGTGCCTAGTACATACCGGTGCTTTTATAGAAAATAGATATTAATAAGAAGAGAAAATATTAATGGTAATCCTCAGGATATCTGTGAGACGAGCAGATACTTGCTTCTGGGTGATGGAAAGCAAGTGACAACTGAGGGAGTGAGCATGGTGTGGGGAGAAAGCCTCCGAAGCGTTTTCTGTAAAAGCTGTCTGATTCATTTTCCTTTCTTTTCATATTGTGGCTAAAAATTTTGCTTCTAACAACCACAAAGCTGGCAGACCATTGCCTTACCCTTAGTGGTAAGAAATGCTGTGTTCAGCCACATTATGCTCTTAAAAAAAAATAAAATCAAACACTCCCTGTGTCATTTGTTTTATTTGTTTCTTCCCAGGACTTCATGGAACAAAACGGTGGCTGTTTTTCCATCACGCTGACTTGCACTCAGTGAACAGCTGATTACTCACTGTCATGCACGTAAATCTTTGAAGTGCAGAGAAAAGAAAAGAACGTCCCGATTTACTTCTAAAGCAAAATCCAAGCATCCAGCAGAATTTTAAAACTGATTTTTCTAGGGCAATACTTCTTTCATCCTCCCAATGCTGAATATTAAAGAAGAGAGATCTGTCTTAATTCAAGCTGAGCTCTGACCCTTGAAGTCTTGTGATGCTGTCTGTGTTTACATGAGCGCAGACTATTTTTCTCCAAGCCAGTTCACATCATGCACGTTCCTCTCAAACTCTCTTCTCAGTCCTGAATGTTAATGTCCCTCCCTCACCCCCTGGCTCACCGGGGAAATCGGGAATCTGCGCAGTCTGGATGCCGCACAACAATTTCCATCAAAAGGCTGGTATTATTCCCATTTCATTGACAAGAGGCTGACTCGTTATATTAATCTTTTCTCCTTTTTGGCACCTAATTGGAGTCACAGCTTGCATTTTTTTTTTAATAGCATTTAATAGGTTATATTATTTTCTATATTCAGATAAGAGATCCCATTAGTTTCACCTGCATTTACTCAACACTTCTGCAGAATCTAATTTGTGCACTCAGTAGCAGAAATAGCCTCATTAGCCTTTGAGCATGTTTGAGCTATTTGCCAACACGAAATGAGGGCTCTGGGAAGGGATGTCATCCAGCCCATTGTGCAACTTTCAACCAGTGTCATCAATGCCGTAGACTTTTTTTTTTTCTTTCCTTTTCGTCACATGCCTTTCACTTCCATAAATAGCAAGGCAAAGCTGCTCGCCCACAGCCACCCACTCACCCACAGCCATGACTTAACAGTCATCAAGAAGTGGAAACAGTAGAAACAGTAGTCAACTATAGCTGGCATTCGGGGAAGGCAAAATTTGGAAATTATTCTTCTTTTTAAATCACTTGAATCCACCCCGTGGACAACAGCATGTTTAACTACATAACTGTGCTACTTCAGCTAAGCAAAATTTCTCCAGCGCACTGAGTGAGGCAGGAGCCCCCCAGGAAAGAAATGGGATCCTATAACTGAAAACAGTACCACCATGTAAACGTATAGCTGGGGTTGTACTGGTGACCCTCTGTTTGGCGTTCCCTAAATTCTGAATGCTTAACTTTGCACCTTCAAAGCTGTTAATGTTGACTCTTTCTTTTTTTCTACAGCAATGTGAACCCCCCTCCTAGGCTAGAAATCTGAGCTGGGGAACCCCAATGACCCCAACATGGTTAATCGCCCAGACTGGACTAAAGCTTAAAAACCCCAGGACAGACATCTGTAGTATGAGCCAGCACAGCGACTGTCAGCAAGGTGCAGGTGATGACTTTGTGGATGGGTCAGTTATGGGAACAGGATGAGACACCAATGGATTTTTCACAATTGTCTGCTGACAGCAGAGCAACCATCAGCCCTCAGACACAGAAATTTTAAGCCCTATAAGGGAGAGGGTCATGGGGTACAAACATCACCCTGGCAGGCACCAGCCTGAGCCTGGCCTCTTCCACCTCGAGCTCCTTCAGGCTGCCTCCATTAAAGTGAGTCATTTGTTGGAGCTGACCCTCCTCCACAAGGAGTTAGCATTCTTCAACAGAAAATTGCTGCGTAGAAAAATTCCCAATGAACTCAATTAGCTGGAACCTTCTACATGCTGTCAAAACCTTGTACTTCCCCTCAACCTCATCTGAGCATTTTTTTGCAGTCAGAGAAGAAAAGCCAGCTTGACACATGATGTGGGAACATCCCAGTCAAATGACCGAGGCGGAGCAGAAGCATTTTTGGGGGCCTTTTTCAAATGGAGAAAATCGGGAATTTATCCCTCTGCACAACCAAGACAGTAACTCACTGGGAACAGTCTCATTAAAGAAGAGAAGGAAACTCAATCTCTTCTGGAACTGAGCAGTCAGAAAAACAGAGAATGTGTTTTAGGAGTTTACTTGGAGATTTAAACCAAACCGAACTAGAGGAGAGTGTCCAATGCATATTTCTGTGAGAAATTTTTTTAGTATTGCTGAGCACAGTCAGGGGAACTGGATGTTGCAAACTGGTTCAAAACAGATTGTCCCGAATGACACAGTGTCTACTCAGATACAAAGACAAGACCCACTCTGGAGGCCCTTCTTGCCATTGCAACGAGGACAGCGTGTGCTCCTCAGCCAAGGACCTAACTGCATTGCAGAAGGGTGATGCCCCTTGTTCACTGCCCAGAGTCCTCATTTTGAGGGATGGATATGAAAATGGGCAGTTTCTCAGGGATCTTTGCTAGAGGAGGACAAGGTAAGAGATTCCCTCCATAGGTAGAGATAAGGGCACTTTGCCACTTCCAAAGCTGCTATTCCCTCATGCTAAAGACAGCAGCAACTACTCTCCTCCCTTCAGACCACAAGAAAAGGGAGGAGAAGGCTGAGAGCCATGTGTTTCTCAAAAGCATGAAGAGCAGCTACAGCAAAAAGTATGTTTTCTCCATCCCATACAAAAACACCAGCCACGTTCTGGAGAAGCAGGAGTCACCCACCTCACAGTTTCAAACGAGCAGGTCTCAGACACTGTCAGTGAGGTGTTCTCCCAGCAGCCATCAAGTAGTGGAAACTGCAGTCAGCCACAGCTGTGGCATTCAGGGCAAGGCAAAATTGCATTTTTTTTTTTTTAAGCCACCTGAAGCCAATATATGGGACATAATAAGTTGGCAAGTTGCAAGGCACCTGGCTAGCTCTCTCTAAAACACCCAGAAGCAGTCTGCATGGCACTGGTGGAAACCAGTGGAGCCCCTACAGCCAGGTGCAGAAGGGGTATGTTTACAAACATGGTGGGGGGAAAGAAGGGGTGGCCCTTATAATTACATTTACACTTACAGGGAGGTAAAAAACATGCCTGGAAACCATACTTATGGAGCTTAAAAATTATTATTAAAGTAAAAGGCAATATTGGCCTTAAATTAGCCTAGTTGCCTACAGAAATGTGATTGCAATGTGTACCAATCTGTTTTGCCACTTGCCCTGACTATCTTTTGAGCCAGCTGGCAAATTCCGGCTGAAGTTGATGGAGCCACAGGTGTCTCAGTTTCATGAAATTTGGTAGCTGGACTAAGGTGAGAGATGTGGCCTGAGGTCTGAGCTCCTGGCTGGTCCAGCAGTCCAATGTGGAGCTGCAACACCTGCTGCCTCCTTTGCAGGTACTGAGAAGGAGATGTCAAGGGGAGAGGAGGGTAGGAGGAACAGGGACGAGGGAGAGATATGTGAAAGGTCTGGAGGGATGGCTGGGCTTACTGAAGTGGGATTAAAGTGTGCAGAAAGATAGAGCACAAATCCATAGGGAATCAAGTATCACCAATTCCACTGTTCACAGAAAAAAAAATCCACCAACCTATATAACTGGTTCTAAGTGCTTTGTGTCAACCAGAAATATCTGGAATTGCAAAGATTTATTCTTTTATGTATTCATAGATTTTAGTGCTTAAAATTTCAAGGCATTGCATATCTTTGCTATGGGACTCCCTTTAACCCCTTTGCTGCTGGTCCTTCTTGCATCTTCTGTGCTGCGGCAGAACGTGACTGTTTTTCTTTGCTGTGCCGGTGCTCCATAGGTAGAAACCAGGGTATCTGTGTTGGGGTTTCTGAAGCATAAAGTGGGAAAAAGCCAAAAGAAAGACTTTTTCTTGTCCTGGGAAGGCAAGAGGGGAAATAATGAGGAAAAAATAAAGGTGGTGTAGGGTGGTTTTTAGGATGATAGCTTAAATATAAGAGAAATAAAATGACTGATGGAAAACCACAGGGTGAGGGGAAGATATTCCAGTGCATCAGATTGGAGATGAGTCTGTTGATTTCTCAAGTGACATTTTTACTGAGAAGATCCCTCTTTTCTTATTCTTAGAGTGTTAAGGCAAAATCCCTACTGGGGGATGCTTTTGAGAGATGGTAATTTTATTTAGCTATTGAATTTGCAACATTTGATGCACTTTCTCACAGAAGACTGGGGCAAAAGTTGTTTTAAATGTCACTTTCTTCAAGATTTCTCAGAGCAACACCTGAGAACTTGGCAGGCAGAATCCCAATGTAGGATCCTGCCTGTGAGACCTGAAATGCTGGGGCTCAGCATGTTTGGTTGCTGTCAGTGAATCAGGAGGGCTGAGGAAAAATACAAAGCGCCCTGTGTTTCCAGCTATGCCAATCTTTTCGGGTCCCAGAGAACAGGTGCATTTGTTTGTTTTTCATGGAGCAGCTCTGAGTTGCCTTTTTCCCTCTGGATCCCTGTTGTCACCAGTCCCCCTCCTCTTCCTTCCACACTCCTCTTCCAAAACAGCTACACATAGAAAAGCGTGGAGGCAGCTGGGCATGCCTCCCCATGAGCCTCAGCTTCAGGGAAGGAGAACCAATAATGTACTGGGGAAAACAGACTTTCTTACACCCTCCATGGGCATCCTTTTCTCCAGGTTCTTGAGAGATCTCTTATTTCCGCTTTGATGTCTGAAAGAAGGTAGCAAGGGCTGACCCATGAGGGCTGAACAACCTTGTACAGACTGCCTGTTCGGATGTTGCTCTGATCAATCCTGCTATGGCCAACGCAGTGTGATGTCCATAGTGCGCTTTGCTAATAAGAGAAAAGCTGAGATTGCAACACACCTAATGTGAAATATTAAAATACTCCCCAATGAGGGCTTTGCAAAACCAGCCTGGATGACCTTGCTGGGGAAGTTAAAAAAAGGCAATGATGACAGGGCCAATTCTTCTTTCCCTCACATATTTAAAAAGGGTTGTTTTTCTAGAAAAAAGAGAAATGTTATGGACACAGAATTCCTTAAAAATTATTGTGAGAAGAATTGTAAAAATATTGTAAGAAGAATTTTATATATATATATTTACCATGACCATAAAAATAATGCTTCCAATTCTGCAATGCCTGTTGTTGACAGGTAGATCTTACACCAGCCTCAAGCTGATGTAAGCTTTTGGAGAACCAGATCCAACAGTTTCTTAATCCAGAACTTCTTTTGCTTCATAAATATTGCCAATACGTGAATGGGAAAATTACAATATTCACATAATACGTGAATGTTATACATTTGGGGCCAAAAATTATTAGTTTTGTTTCTGCATAACCTTGTTCCTTTAAGTGATGGTAAGTACAGCATGTATTACGATTCCCAGGTGTTTTAAAAGGCCTGTTCCTGAAAATGAATAGCGTTTCTTAATATTACATATTAGTTGGATCCAACCCTTTATTATATATTATGTATATATCTGTAAGATATGGCCATTTGGTTCTGAATTTGGAAGACTTCTTTCCACTTGCTGTTGTGCCTTCAATATCACTTAAGACTAAAGACAGATAAGAAGGCAATTTCTGTAAATCCCTCAGTAACAACTTTGATGGTTGATAGTTTGTTCAGAAATGCATCTATGTTGACTTCTCTTTTCATTTAAGCAATGGAACTAAGATCTGCCAATGGACAGATCTTCATTTCTTATTTTTGACATTTACTTCTTCCCTCATTGCTTCTCTGAAAGTGATGTCACTTGTCAGAAGAAATTACGAATGCTCTGTTCCTTAGTAGCAGCAACAGGAAGCCACATGTGCTTCTCTTTGCAACAGAATCTGGATAAACCTCAAGTCCCATTCTTGCCAAAATTATTTGTCATTTCATCCTGTGTGACAGACTCACGTTGCAGAATAGGGACTGAGGCCAACCTCCTGCCCTTCAGGGTGGTATCCAAATTGTGGGAAAGATTTGAAAATATCCAATAGGAATAAATAAGAGCTGGTGCTACACCCTCCTCCTTCTCTGGGAATCACAAAAGAGCTGTGGTTTTTATCAAGTTTGGTCATCCCATGGACAAGCGAAGGATGGGACAGTAGGACAGAGCTCAGTGTTGCCTCTTCCAAGGTCCAGACACTTGAATTTCTTCTTCTACCAGGAACGGCCTGTTGCTGGAGTCTTCCCTCCACTGAAGGGTGACAATGGGCTTAATATCTCTTAGCCTGGGGCAAACCGGTGGTGGTTCTTTGTAGCAATTAATATATGGGGCTTTCTAAACACCTGTTGGTTGCATATTCCTGTTGCTCACCAGCTCAGGAGTGTAGACAGGCCAGTTACAAATCACTGCCTCTCCTATCCCTCTTGCCCAGTGGAAGAGGTTGAAGGGTAGCTGGAGGTGACTGCAGTGTGGAAGACAATATTAAATTTTATTGCTGTTCCCTTTGAACAGAGCAGCAGAACCTCTCCTGAAGTGACAGCACAGCACCTGCATTTTTAGAAAGTCAGTGACACAGACTTAAAATAGAGGAAAAAATGGATTACTGAGGTAGGACATATACTTTCTTATACAGACCACACGGCGAGATTCAGCAATGCTTCTTTGTTTTGAAGTGTCTGCTTCAGAAGATGTGTAATCTAACCACATTAATGTTTAATTTTCTTAGTGGCTGTATTTTAAAAACTCTCTTCTCAGTTTCTGGCTTGGACAGTCTCCTTTGCCAGAACAAGTTCCCTGGACTCCTTTATTACACCACCAAAAGTTCTCAAGCTTGATTTTTGAGAGAAAAAGTAAAGCCCTATAAAAGCAAAAAAATTAGACTGAATGGAAGGGCCCAAAGCTAAGGAAGGTAAAGCTCGAAGCACCGTTACCAGAGATAACACCCTTGAGGGGTTAGCAAAGTCATAGGTGAGAAAGCCACAAAGTGTTTAACTAGAAAAAGGACACCCTACTGAGTAAATCTCTTCTAGGCACACACTGTGAAATCTTACTGAGAGTTGTAAAGCTGAGGTAGTGAGACCTACTGAACTGAGGGATGAACCAAGAGCCAAAAGCTGCTACGTTGAAACCTGGGCTTTGCCCCTATCTCACTGTCCACACTCAACTCACTTAATGGCTCACCGTGTGCCTGTGTTGCTATGTTTAGATGCAGATCATATGCTTATCTACTATCTAAGTGAAGATTCATTAAAGTTAGGGGAATTTGAAAATTCAGGCTTTGGAGACTAAATCTGATGAAAATTCTGTCACTATCTTCTCTGTATTTGTTTTAATATTAGCTATATAGATGTATTAAAAATCCTGCAGTTTCTAGATCCTATACTCTTAACTATCAAGACATATACTATAGAAGTACGGTTAAGGCAAAACATTTTGTCCTTGATATTGTGCTACAGGAGAATATTCAAGGAAAAAGGCTGATGACTGAGAAGAATAAACAAGTTTTTTAATGCTTTATGCCATTTCTGCTATTGTTTCTGTCTCTTCTGCCTCTGTAGTTTCTTCACAACAGCTGTCTTTTCTGCATTCGCCACTTTGATCAATAGAGAGACGTTAATTAAAAGAAAAGCCGCTGGAGGTTGTACTTTTCTGTTTGGGATTTATCCTGGGCCCTGGCTGCAGCAACTCACTGGCCTTGACTACAATCCCAAGCTAGGACAAGTCTTGTCTTGTCACAGACGCACACTCAGGTACAACCCTGACCTCCAGTGACAGCTCCACTAGCACAAACGTGCCTCCCTAACATCCCCCCCACCTGACCCCCTCCTTTAAAAAGTGACTTCCGAGGGCAGTCAGGTATACAAAATACCTTGTGCATCAATATTGCCATTCTAAATAAACCATCATGAGCACATGTTTACAAAACAACCCTAATTACCACAGCCACCCCACTGACACATCACTCTCGAACAAGGCAGGTCGGCATTTCTGTCCTAAATTCACTGTTTGTGTGTCTTCACCTTCCGATCTGTGAATCGAAGGAAGAAAGTATCCATGTGTAAAGCCATGTGTGCAAGGCACTGCGCCTGCAATGGAAGCTGAGGTAAGGACCTAGTGGAAGCCAGGAGAAAGGACTTCGCCGGCTGCTGAGATACAAACCTTAACTGGGTTTAACCTCAACTGGGCACAGCATTTAACCCTACAGTGGCAAATGGCAGAAGAATATGTGGTGGGTTTGGCTGATAAATGCCGAACGCAACGAGACAGCAGGTTTTCAATATATGCGGCAACACGACCGCTGACGGACCAACTGCTCTGTGTAAAAATGGTGGGGCAGACAACCTGCTCAACAACATGGATTCGGGTTCAACAGAATATGTGCTGCTACTGGAAGGGAAACTGAGAAGGACAAAGAGCAATGACATGCTTTCTGGGAGCAAAAAAAGCATCCTCTGATGCTCTGTGTGACAACTATTTTCATTAGGTTCAGTGAAAGCAAGCCAAAAAAAAAAAAAAGGCATCCCGCTGAAAATAAAACAGACAGTTCGAGGCTCATTATTGTGCATTTTGCCTGCACCTATGTGTGGGCTGAGAATCCTTTCTACTAAGTTGCTTGCTTTTTAAATATATCACAAACACAGGCACAGATGAATCGTGAGGCATAGACCTGTCAGGCGGCAGACTAATGTCAGCACTTCAGCCTCCTGGCTGCCAGGTCTGATTCCAAGTAACCTTTTGTCTTCTTGTTCCAGCTACTAAATTACAGATCAAGTGAAAAATGTAATTATACCCCCAAAGGCCATGGATAGGATCTTAAAATACACTGAACTGTGAACAGAACAACAATAATAAAAAGATAAACTAGGATTACCCGTGGTGCATAGCTAATCCAAAATGGTCCACGGTCCCACACGGGTTATTATAGAACTGTTTCCTATTTGCCGATTTCTGGTTTGCAGGGACAAGTATCCCTTTTAGTATAATTTTGATATTTGAAGTCTTGTGAAAAATACATCTCCCCTGTTGCCATAAATACCCTGTTATACTGTCACTGAATTCGATTGTATCTGTTTGTTTTTCTGAAGATGATGCAGAACTTGAGCACTTGCATTTTTTAAAGTAGCATGAAGATGGGAATATCGAGATTTATTTTCTGTGCACAAATTTAGCTGCTAAATTTTTACAGAAAGAAAAAATATCAAAAGCCTGTAGGAATATATTCTTTTTCTCAATTAGCTCTGAGTATGTTATGTTGGTTTGGAAGTGCTATCATATTGAATTAACTTGTTCCCTCGTCTGATTATTTGAATATTAAATATTCAAGGACTTTTCGTGGATTCTTGCACAAGTCTATAAAAATATAAGTATTCAAAATACTAAATTATTCTTAGCAACACCTGTCGAGACAAAAATAGGTGATGGTGTTAGAGTGCAAACCTCTACAACTGTTAACCCAATAAACATATAATGAGAAAGGCTGCTGATGGCTGAAATTTTTAATCTCCTCTTTCTTATTAATGTCATGATTCTTACCTTTATTCAAGAATTTGAACTCACATTTTAAAAGGAAAACAGACAGGCAATAAACTGGGAAAGCATTAACATTTCAGTCACTGTCCCTTTATTTGCAATCTTCTACTTCAAATATAATTTGCAGAAGAATCAAATTCACCATCCCCATCTTTTTGCACCGAAAAGACTACTTCTGAGTTAGAGAAAATACCAATATTTATTATTCCATAGATAGCTCAGGCACTAGCCAGTACAGTACTCCATTCCCAAGTCTGATCTTGAATTTTGCTGCAAGATGTTCTGCTTGTATAGTAGAAAGTCTAGATACGAAAGTGAACTAAATGGACTGATTTATTCCCGTTACAAAATTCTACTTAAAAGACATTGAGCAGGTAGATGTTTGAACTCCGTCCATGTTCTAATGCGCAGTGCTTTAATCTCACCATTACTGTCATCCAGTAAGATGTATGTACCAAGAGCTGCAGGTAACCTGGTCAGAGCAATGGCTCACACGCTCTGTGAACTGCACTGGAGCTGATGTATTGAACGAGCAGCCTGAAACAGCTGCATGAGCTGCCTACGCTGTACCTGTTCAGTAGGCTGGCTCGCCACGGCCCCAAGGCACGGGACTCTGTGGATGTATATCACAACATACTTGTCTGCATTTCTAGCTCTGGGCAGCTCTAATGGGACTCCCACATGCCTCGACCTGCGCCTATGCAGGTTCGCTCTCATTTCTACTGAGGCAGTATCATGCCTTTGTCGTAGGCTAAGGAAGAAAATGCCACATGTACTCTAACTGCTTACTTTTTTTTTATTTTTTAATTTGCAACATAAAATTCAGTGAGAAATCCAACAAAGGAAATTACAGAAGATTTTGTATTTTCTCATTAAATTCAGTGTCTATAGCTGGATGATACAGAGCGTGTACACTGCTCACATGTGGAGAAGGAAACTTAAGCCACTGCACTGAGAGCTTATTAAAAAACCCACACATGGAAAAATTCCCTACAAAGCATCACGTGGAAGTTATATGAATCCTGCATTGCACGCAGCATCTCATAAGAAGCAAGTCATATCAAATGATGACTTGACTTTATTCAGTTGGGATTCTGCCAGCCCACAAAGAAACCACAATCCAGCCTTTTCCCTTAAATCCTAGTACTTTGAGGTCTACAAGAAACCAAATGATGTGAGCAATGTCCTTGAAAATACACTCTCTTTAGTCCAATCTCTGCCAGTATACTTCATTTTCAGCCATTCTGGAAGTGCCTTAAGCTTTGTCTGCAAATTCACTTGGCCTGACATTCGGCAATGCATTACAGACCAGATGGATTTAGGAAATGGCGCTGACTGGATTAATCAAATTAAAGGGAGGGGAAGAGGGAAATAAAAGGAAATTATTTTTTCCTCTGCTTCCTAAAATATATAAATAAATAGAACTAATTGATTTGAACGAGTTGCCCAGGTGTCTCTTTATGTACTTATATTGTAAAACACAGCTTTGTGAACGCAGCCCAGCAGTGGGCAGGGAGCCCACCACTGCGTGCGGGGCAGCAGACCTCAGTTCACTCTCCGAATTACACACTGGTCTACCAGTATTTTCCTGAGAGCAGGGAAAATAACAGACATAAAAAGTCTTATGCAATATGAGCATCAAATGATACTACTGAAAATGAAAACAGGCAAAAAATTCATCTCTATGGTATGAACCTGACCACATTCTCCTGATGCCAGAGTACAGATGCTCTGGACACATTTTTCACGTCCTAAGGCAAGCTGTAAGCTTTTGCCTCACCACATCCCCTGGCATCAGATAATGCAATAGCTTCAGCCTGCTTCTTGTGGGTGAGGAGAGGACGGAAAAGACAAGGAGAATGGGACTTTCTTTTCCCCTTGAAGAGGACAGGCATGTCTGGGGCACAGCCAGTGTCAAGCAAGGAAAGGATTTGTCTCCATAATCCTGTTTTCATGGCAAAGTCTATTTTCCACACTCCTCAGCACCAACATAATGAGCACACCCCAGTTCAGACCTACATATTTAGCTCCCTCTTTATATCTCCCACTTTGTTTGTAAGAGCTCTCACTGAACAGCTATAACCAGTTCTGTTGACTCAGAGGTCCATACGTGTGTTACAGCAGAGCAAACTGACGGATTACGGGATTCATCTCAGCAATCTGGCCGGTGGTGGACGTGGGTCAGCAACCTACAACTCCCTTCCAGGGACAGCTGCAACAACGCATGCAACCAGCACTATGGATATCTCCTATGCTAGGGAAGTTTATTTTCATGGTATCTGTAGCTAGTCCAAAGTATCTACCTATCTTCTTAAAATATCCATAGGAAGAATTAGGAATTTTTAGAGCAGACATACTAAGCATGGTATTTTTTCAGCAGAGGCTAAGTGCTCTGCCCTGGTGATGGCTGTGGTGCTGCGTTTTCTCGAGGATGCAGCATGTGAAAAGGCATTTCCGTAAGCTTAGCTGTATTTATTCTTTCACTAATAGAGAAGCAGCAGCACACAGAAAACTGCAGCCTGGCTGACTTAACAGGTGTCACACCGACACAGAATAAAGGCATACTTTCTGCCTTTGAGTATTTTGCCCAAACCACTGGATGCTATTACCTTAAAATACCAGCTCTGAAATCAAAAGCTGTGCTTTGCATTCACATAAGGAGAAATGTTAGGTTTCCTTCATTTGACTTTTAAAATGCATTATGTATTCCTACATGCAGCCTTTCAGACAAGTAAAATAAGTAAATCATACTATGTCTTTGCATATTAACCCCCTCACTGTTTACACAATTCCTCTGAGAATGGACCTTCCGTAGGACCATTGCCATGTACACCTATTCGTTACCGCACTGCATTTAATAATCTGTGTATCGATATAGAAGTGACTTTGATGCTAAAGAATAACTTTAAGGCTGAAGGAAGCATCGGTATCTTTGTGTCAAGTTTCTCAAGAACAAGATGAACGCTTGTTGCTAAAAAAAGGCATCAGGTGGTCATGCTCCCATGAAACTACGCTCATCGCACAAGCACAAATGAGTGTCAGCAGTGTAAGATGCCCTAATACAGTCCCTGGAAACTCTTAAGTATATATGCCACCTAGTGTTTAATTGGGATAATTTCTTTCATAAATCATCTTGATCGATTCCCCCCAAGCTGTTCCCTGCAAGTCTAGGTGGTACAGAGTCTGGCAGAGACATCTGGAGACACCTTCTCCACCTTCACCCCCTCCCTCCCCCCCAAACCCAACCCTACAGCTTTCTCATTGAAGAATTATCTCCCTCCTCAGGGATTGTTTCGCTCCTGATGGACTCTGCCAAATGGCCAAGCTCTACTCCCAGCCCATTCTTCTCATTTGAGGAGCCCACACCTCAGACTACCGCGAGCAATCCAGAAGGCACTGAGAACTGACCCTGGGGGATCACCCCCGCTGTGAAGACCCCAACCAAGCCTGATAGACTTCAGAAAAGCTGCCCTGTATCACCAGGCAAATGGTACCTGGTCCAGCACATGGGCACGGAGCGAAGGAAGCAGTGCTTTTCACATCTCCCTACCTACAGGTGCTGGGCACAATCATTTTGAGAAGCAGAACCACTATTCCTGGCTTAACAGCTTGCCAAAAGGGGATGACGAGTTACCACAGCAATAGGTATTGTTTAGATGGATGGGTGAACCAACAGAATATCAGGGGAAAAGGCTTTCAAAGTGTATCAACAACTATTTCTCTTGACCAGCAGTGGAGACATAAGTCCTCCTGAGGCTACGGCAATGTTCTCCTTCCTCGCCTCTAGCTCCTGCTTAATAGTGGTACACCCAGCTTCAATGCAAGCAACCCTCTCTCGACAGAAGAGATACTCCAGGCACGTACGTGGCTCGCCCCCTTTTCATGTGCTTAAAACATGCCAAATTGTCTTCTTACATTTTCTAATTGAGATTCTCTTGATGTTTCTGTCATGGACACTCATTATGTTTCCAGGGATTAAACTGCTATACCGAGTCACATCATAGCACAAACCATCCTGAGTTTTCGGTAATGTCTTGTTTGCACTTTTTCCAGATCAATAAAAATCTTAAATGAAACTCCCATCCCTGCAGTACTTCATCAGCTACCTTTCCTCAGCTTATCAAGCTGCTGCCTATCTTTATTCTTTGCTTGAAATTCCTCTACCTATTTTTGGTCCATGTGACCGTGTTCATGCGCCAACCAATTTGAATTAATGTCAAGAGTATGATTTCATGAGACATTGTACTACTTTGCTAAAAATCCAATTATTCTGCATCTGCTGCATTCTTTTCATTCAGTACTTTTGTAAATCTATCAAAAAGGCAATCAAGTCTAACTGGCAGTATTCATTCTACATAACCCACGCTGACGACCGTGAGCCGTCCCACTGTTCTCCGGGGCTGAGAATACATTACAAGAAAAAGCCCATTGTTACGATTTGCACTTTTCACACCGCAGCGTCCTCTTTTCCAAATATTAGCAGTTATAAAAAGCACTGGTTCCTGACCTTTACAGTCAAGCCTCAGCTGAGAATGCTGTCAACAGCATGTGCTTCATTGTGGCCATTACTAGTTGTCATCCTGCCCAGGCTGCTGCCGCCTCCTGCCTGGCAGCTCCAACGAGCTCTGCTAGCCCTGCGGCTGGCCCATAGCTACTGACCCAGCCCAGAGGTGACCGGGGAGATCCCCACACCTGGATTCCCAATATCCCAGCGGCAGGGTGAGGGTGCAGACTGCTGAGCTGGCTCTCCGTGGTGAGATCCCAGGTCAAAGAGAGGACGTTTGCTTGGGCTCTGCACTTGACTTCACTCGAGTGCCCACATGCCTCAGGGGTGAGACATTCTGCACCCAGAGTATGGGAAAAGATGCTCAGTGGATATGACATACACGTTTTATGCTCAGAAAGGATAATATCTAGAGCGTGATGGGACACATGCCAGTCAGCATGTAGGTACATAGAAAGCTGGCCAAGACATTCCTTGGCAAAAAGTCTCCAGAGCGAGCAGGATATAGAAAAGGAAGAACTTAGCATATCTTGGCTCACATTAGGCATTTCATGGAAGCCTTGGACATTAGGATCATAGCTGCAGATAATTTCTCACTAGTGAAGAGACGATTCAGAATTGAATCACAGAATCATAGCATGGTTTAGGCTGGAAGGGCCCTTAAAGCTCATCTATCTCCAACCCCCCTGCCATGGGCAGGGACACCTCCCACTAGATCAGGTTGCTCAAAGCCTCATCCAACCTGGCCTTGAACACTTCCAGGGATGGGGCACCCACAACTTCTCTGGGCAACCTGTTCTAGTGTCTTACCACCCTTACCATAAAGAATTTCTTCCTAATATCTAATCTTAAATCCACCCTCTTTTGGTTTAAACCCATTATCTCTCATCCTATCGCTACACTCCCTGATAAAGAGTCCCTCCCCATCTTTCCTGTAGGCCCCCTTTAGGTGCTGGAAGGCTGCTGTAAGGTCTCCCTGTGGCCTTCTCTTCTCTAGGCTGAAAGGTACTATCCTCCCATGGGGAAGAATGAAATAACTACTCCTTAGCTACGTTGGTAAGAGGTCTTCATCTAGACAAGATGAATCAGAGCCTAAATAATACTTTTTCAGGCACAGAAAACCATGGAGAAATAGGACTAGAAGGTACTTCAGGAGGTTCTTCTCCTGCCTGCCTCAGCTATCAGTGATACCTGTGCAATTTCTCCCAGATGTTTTCTAACATGGTTCTATGCCTGATGATTAGGGAGATTTTGTCACCCCCTCAGGCACTCCATCCCACTGTTTCATGGTTCTTTCTTTTTTTCTCCCTTAATAGCTAACTTGCAATGTTAATCACTTTATTTCAGGCCAATCATTTCTTGTCATGTCCAGCATGAGCACAGAGGACAGGTTATTTGTTTCCTTATAATTAGCCAAGCAAACATATGACCTAAACAAGCACATCACTAAACCCACTTATTTTCTAAACAAAATATAAAAGATAAATATTAGTCACTATTTAAATAATTTCCTTTTGACACTAATTCCAAGTGCTCCACTAACAGAAATTAATCTGTTATTCTTAAGAAGTTGAACACTTTTCTTCCAAGATCAAAACATGGCAGTTTAGAGGTGCTTGTAAAAGTTTAGTGCCCATTCCTACACAGTGTCTCAAGATTCATGCAAGATAATCACGTATAGATTTTTACTTTAAAAATGGCTTTTCATTTTCCAGTGACTAGACTAGTTTATGCTGAAGGCTCCATCCCAATCCCTATGGAAGTTTGTTTATACTAACTTAATATCATCAAACTATGTAAAGAGTATCAGAGCCTCATACAAGGCTTTTATTTTTAATGCATCAAACTAAGCATAGGTTTTATGCCACAAACATTTAGCTTTATTAGAATTATTAACATGGTCATAACAAGAAAATACCCAAGAGGAAAAGATTAATTTATGTATTCAGCAGAGCCTAGCTGCAGATACAGTACTGTACTTGAAGAGACAAGTGGCATTTGCTTTAGGACTACTATAAGCACTTCTGGTGTATCTAGTCACTTTTAGTACTAATCTGACATTGTCATTTGAGCAAATTTGAATCACAGAATGGTCAGGGTTGGAACGGACCTCTGGAGATCATCTAGTCCAACCCCCCTGCCAGAGCAGGGTCACCTACAGCAGGGTGCACAGGACAGCGTCCAGGCGGGTTCTGAATGTCTCCAGAGCAGGAGACTCTACCATCTCTCTGGGCAGCCTGTGCCAGTGCTCTGCCACCCTCAAAGCAAAGAAGTTCCTCCTCATGTTTAGATGGAACTTCCTATGTTCACGTTTGTGCCTGTTACCACTGAAAAAAGACTGTTCCCATCCACCTGGCACCCTCCCTTTTAAGTATTTATAGGCATTGATAAGATCCCCCTTACAGTTCTACAGTTGTGGTATTCAGGTATGAAGTTTTCACACCGTTTCCATTTGGCGACCTTTCTAAAACACTGGATTGGGAAACGCTTTGGTGATAACAAACTTCATATTCACCTTTGCTCCATATACTTAGCAGTGCCCTGAACTGCTCCAAGACCCTGTGAAATCTTTGGGGGTCTTCCCGTTAATTTCATTAGCATTTGGATCAGATCATATCCGTCGCATCATGTCATCTGTGTAAATCAGCGTTGTCTCCAACTTACAAGCTCTCTTCAGGCATAATCATATCACTTATTCTGCTTAAGGCAGAAGTCATGAATCCTAAGCTGACAGTAATAGCATAACATAAACCAGGATCCTAGAGAGATGTTAACAGCTCAGGCAAGCACTGTAAGCAAACACTTTGCAATGGAACCTCTCTTTCTCTTGATTCCCTCAATTTCCATTACTGTTAAAATGAGCCAAATTATTCCTCTCAAAAATCCTTGCCTAATCAGGCAAAATGTTAGGTATTAGTTAGGAATGCCAGAGTCAACTACAACGCAACATCCCTTTCCCTGTGCATAAACATAGACAGCCAGAGGGAAGGAATCGAAAAAGATACTTTCCATCATTTTACTTTGGTACTTTCTTATTTTTATTTCTTATATATTGACTATTTCATATGTATGATGCTTTAAACAAAAAAGAAGCTGTAAAGAGACACAGCTGGAAAATACAAAAGAATGCCAACACTGAAAGGCAAAAGAAAATGACCAGCCAGCTATATTTTCAGTAAGACAGTATTTGTCACTCAAAATATAAAACTGCTTACTAGAATACACATACTGTTATATCGACTGTATACGTATAAACTCCTCCTCGCTATGGCATAATACCAAAGAGTATTCCGGATGAAATCAGTACTAAATTGCTAGCAATCATTTAAAGAAAACAGTGGGCAATGTAGTTCAAGTACTCATGTCAGGGCATGATACAATTAAGTACGTACATGTGGTAGCCTGTGTGTAGACTACTACTCTTGCAGGACAAGCAGAAGTGACTGATGAAAGGAATTATGATGGGTAAGTTAGTTGCTTCTAGCAGCAAAAATGCCACATACCTTTTATCACTGCATGTATTACTGAAATCTGCAGATAAAGGCCACCTTCATGTACAGGCTTTATGTTGCTGCTTATCAGTGTGGTGTCTGAGCATCCTCCAGGGACAATCAACTGGGGAGGAATCTCCTGTGAATTCTGTGGATATGCATACAGGACTGAAACTGTAACCCCTAATAAAAGAAGGTGGTGGGTTGCTGATATCCCTGTAGAACAAATTTTAATTTGTTCTGACCAAGCACGTTGCAGATACTAGGGAGCTGAAGGCAATGTCAAAGACCCTGGGTCAAATTATCAGTGCAGCTCCAGCCCACAGGAACAGACGTTTCTGCTCACTATCCTCTTAAGCCCGTGATCTGTTGTTAGGACAGCACAGTACCCTGCAGCCATCGTGTGGAAGGACATGCTCAACATCTGGATAGACATCCCAGCAGAGAGTTAAACACTAGCTAGCAGCCTGTAATAGGATCATTAGAGGTTCACAGGAGCTGAGGAATGGCAAGAATAATGAATAAATGAAAGACTGAAAAGATTTCTTTATCGTTGGCTAACAGCAGTACCTGTAGAAAATTCAATGAAGAGACAAAAATGGAGTGGTAGGATGAGGCTAAGAGGCCTACAAAAAGGGACGTGGCGTGAATAACAATGTAGAAGTGTAAATACTTATAAAAATTGAACCAAGCCAGAGGTTCTCATAAAATTGGTTGTCTCCTGTGCAGTTTTGATGTAAGGAAAACTGCGGTGACCCTAAAAATATAGTTCCGTCACGAGATTACATCTCCAATTAAGGGACGTTAGAAAACAGTCTTTCCTGGAAGTCCTGTGTGTTCTTCTATGGGAAACTGTGTGTGAGCAGCATGACTAATGAGGACAGTAATACCAACTACTACTTCTAGCAAAGTTATTCTTCTGTTTCTGTCACCTTTGCCTTAACAGGAATAGTTTTCTTATCTGTCTGTTATTTGTGTGGGATTTTCTGCCGAGGAAATCTACAACCTTCCAGACTCCGTAATATGCTTATCATTTCAGCCCTTTAGTTCTAGCTGCAGTATTAACTATGGGCTCTGTCATTTGCACTTAAATGCCCAGTAATGAGTTCCAGCAAAACAGATAGAGAGGTTACCACGTCAAGCAGCAATACACAGTTTTCTGCACTGTCCCACTGTTAAGTGAAGTCTCCAGGTACAGCTTGCTCTTGCTTTAGCTCAAACTGCTACACTATTCTTTACAGACCGTCATCGTTAAATGCCTCTTGCTGCTCCTGGAGTGTACTTGCAACCAGAGAGCAG
This sequence comes from Charadrius vociferus, assembly GCF_000708025.1. Lineage (NCBI taxonomy): Eukaryota > Metazoa > Chordata > Aves > Charadriiformes > Charadriidae > Charadrius > Charadrius vociferus. The sequence continues at coordinate 14,662 of NW_009649190.1, read as the reverse complement.
AACAAGCACTCCAGCCCTGGCTCCACGCAAACTCGTATTTCATGTACAACCGGCATGTTTGAACCGACTGAGCCAGACCCTACTTGGAGAGAAGCTGATGGGAGCTTTGCCACCATTCAAGTAATCAGAGACCTGGCACTGACATAACCTTCCTTAATCTTTACTGAGTTTACCAACAGTTTGTCCTCTGTCAGATAGGTGAAGATTATCCTTTTTGCAAATTCTTAAAGCTGAGCTGCTGCCAAAGGTTTTCTTTAACTCCAGTCTCCCATTCTCATCTCGTTCCCCGTGCTAACCTGAATCCTTGAGGCAACCCAAACCCAGGAGCTGCTCCTGGATAAGACCAGCGTAGCAAAGGAACGGGGTGTGGGGCACAGCCTTTGCCTGACACGGGGCACTGTGTCACAGCATCCAGCACGGGGTGGCTGCAGCAGTGCACAGGGCAGGTCACAGGAATGGGAATGACAGCGCGAGAGCAGGGAACCGGGACGGCTTCTCATCAGCAAGCGTGACAGCTTTTACCTCCTGAAGGTGCTCATGAAATTCCGGCTTGCATTTTCCTTCCAACGTTTCAATTATTTGAATAGATTTTCCCAAATTACACGTGCCATGGTAGGATTAGAAAGTAAGATTTCTTCTCCTTGCCTGGGACACAGAGACCGCTGACGCAGCAAGGGCAGCAGTTGCAGGATGACACTGTATGTGATTGCGATAAAATGTTTCAGAACTACATATTTTACTGACAGACTCCTGCATTTTTTTCTCTCCTACACGTAAAGATTAATTGCTTACAGCTAGTTACACTTCTCCTACATTCACCAGAAACATGAAATACTGGTAATTAATTACAGTACGTACCAGTACCAGGTACTTATCTGCCCTACATCTTCTAGTATACATTCATTTGCACCAAGTACAGCATTCCATAAGCAGAGCAAACATGAAGCAGGCGATCACAACTTGCCCAAGCCTAAATCACAACCCTAAACAGACAACATACAATCTTCAAATGTTCTTTGCAGAAAAAACTGCTTCTCTATCCAAAATCCTTGTTGAAACTGGATCCCGTTAAAATGACAATTGCCTACACTGCTAAGAAAGTATTTGCAGCATGCTGTCCTCCCACAACACTTCATTCCTGAAAATCACTGTGGCTCCTTTCAGATTAAAGATCTGTTAAACTATTTGGACTAAAATTTGGAGTCTGTGTCTACAAATCTAGCACCTTTTTAAAGCTAGACAGAAATAACTTTTGGATGAAATGTTGCCATTGAGTATCTAAAAGCATAAACGTTTTCTTAGGCACACTACAAAAAACGTAGGGTAAAAAGGCATGCAAAACAACAGCTTAATCCAGCCTATGTATCACAACCCCCTTCTGGAATGGGCATGACTCCACTAATTACGACCTCGAAGAAATTATCATTATGGGAACAGACAGGTACCCCAGGCAGTACTAAGGCATTTCATCCGGATGCATGCTCCTCCCGCCAGCCCGTGCCTTGGTGGTCCCCTTCCATCGACCTACCCCACAGGGAGCAGCGGTGCTGGAGTGACTGAGACATAGAATAATCTCCCCTGTCAGCGTGGGAGGTGACAGAATGAGCGGATTCCCTGGATGGTGTTAACAAACCCGCTAAGGAGACTAATGCCTTCAGCTGCACTTTCACACTCTGGAATTGGTTTCAGTATAAAACAAAATCTCACTTGTAAAAAGCCTAATCTGTAAGAGGAGTACTGATGCTTAACCTTAGAGTGCTGAACTCTCACATTCCTCTTGAGAAATAATGGAAGTTTCTGTCCTGCATGTGTGGCTTTTCCCCCCACTCCATCATTTCTGAAACATTCAAAATACTCCAGGCAGCACTTTCAAATAAACCATCTCAATTATAAAAAAAATAAAAATAAAAATAGACATTTAACCTGTTCTATTGGCCAGAGAAAACACACCTTACAAAAACATGATTTTTCACACATGGAGCAAAGAATACTGAATATTCATTCACTTATTTCTAAGGTGTCTGAAATTTACTGGAGTAATTGAAGTGGGTGAAGGTTTTGATTTGTGGGCAGACCATGGTCTTTGTCTAAAATGCTGTACAACACATGACAGCCCCAGGCAAAACATCTGATATAACTCCCATTGAACTACCACTTCCTCGTATTATTTTTATATTTCAGAGGACTTGTAAAGTATATATAAAAACAAATATTAAGTTCCCTTTATTCTCCTCTGTCCCTGTATGCTATTACTGACAAATGCTCAGTATTAAACCAGTTTACTCCAAAGCCCAGTCCATACTTTATCTGAAGTTACTGTGAGGAACGGACGGATGGGAATGATGAGCCCTGAGTCTTTGTCTGCTACCTAAACCTCTCACGAGCTTCTCTCAGTAACATATGAAGCAAAAGCAACCATGGTAGGCTTCAACATATAGAATTCCGTGAATTCCTTTCAGTTGCTAATAATTTAGCTGAAGTAACTTTTTTTTTTTTCACATGGATTTCCATAAGAAGATGGAACACTACTGGTACCAGTAGAGAAGCCCATTGGGAGTCCTAATCATCAATAACGAGGCCTCAGCTGCTATGGCAGGTCTTCAGCCTGTGAGCCGATCACCTTGCCTGTTACGCCCCACTCCTCTTGTAGTTGTGATTGCTCCTACTCCTCCTGGCAAGAAAAATATGTCAGAAACAGCTGCTATTCCTCCTTCTGCTGCTTCCCCTCAGTGGGAGAAGGCAGAGAGGGTTGCCAACAATGTAATGGTTTAGCTGAAGCTATTTTTACACGACAGCGCAGCTGCGCAGCCACGCAGCCCAGTCTTGCAGGCTGCTAGTGCCTGCATGTACGGAAATTTATATGAGCACTAATCCTTGTAAGGTAAGGACCTGTGGTACTACCTTTCGCATTCTGAACCACCTCAGAGGTAAATAACACTTCACACACTTTCATTTCATTCAGCTGCAATACAAAAGAAGACCCAGTTGGTCTATTTTCCCAAGTAACAAGTGATAGGACAAGACAAAATGTCCTCAAGTTGCACCAGGGCAGGTTTAGAGTGGATATTAGGAAAACATTTCTTCGCCAAAAGGGTTGTCAAGCATTGGAACAGGCTGCCCAGGGAAGTGGTGGAGTCACCATCCCTAGAGGTATTTAAAAGACATGTAGATGTGGTGCTTAGGACATGGTTTAGTGGTGGACTTGCCAGTGTGTGGTTAACAGTTGGACGTTATGACCTTTAAGGTCTTTTCCAGCCTAAATGATTCTATGATTCTAATCCAATCACTAATGAGGTCTAGAGGTGTATTTTCACTATTGATAGCAAATTACAGCGAGTCCAAACATCTTCAAGCACAGGTACCTGGAACTAAGGATGCAGCTCTCCACTCACTTTAAGCTAATAGCATCGTTTCTTGAGCTGCCATCAGAAGAAAGTATTACCCTCTCCTTTGTACTGCATTTCCACCCACATGAGGTGGACCAGGTAGCAGATCTGGCTGAAAAAAATCACGCGGTTTTTATTCTGGCTGCATTAGTTTTTATCTGGAGCCGCTTTCTACTGTCACCCACTGTGTAGCTACATAAAACTGTACATCAGCAAAAAGGCAGTGGTGAAGGAGAGAGGGTCCCTTCAGCAACAGTTTGCCTTCTGTTGGTTTAAGAGTTTTTACAGTGCTTACTCAAAACTGCCCAGCCTGAAAACCAACATCCAACCCCAAACCTAACAGAAAACACAATCTGTTAGGAAATATATGGTACTAGAATGAAGCCCCTCTGAAGTCTTTGAGAGCACTTTGAGAGATATAAAAGACCTTTGCTCCTCAACTGCAAGAACCATAAGTAAAACGGAACACAATTTTGAAATTGTGGTTTTCCTTATACAAAAAGAATATTCTCCTGATTTCCTAGAGAATGTAGTGTGATTTTCAACCATCGTGATTGCTTTATTACTTTGCAGTCATCTAATAATGTTTACAGTCATCCTGATGATGGTCCAGTATTTTCTCAATATAAAAGAAACTCTTCCAGAACATCCTCTGGACCGTTTTCCTACCTACACAAAAGTCTGTCACACTGCACTATGTTTATTTCTTAGTGTGCCTCAAATAAAGTCAAAATTCACTTTCTTATTTCTGTTACAGCACTCACAACCAGACGGTGTCCAATCACAAGGATCAACTGAACGAGCACGAAACCCTTCTCTATGGCATCCACACCTCTTGCACATTACAATACTATCCAATTGAACCCAAAACTATTGTCATCAGTGGATTAATTTTGAAATAAAACTTGAATGGAGGATTTGTTGCTGTGCCATTCTCCAAAGGACTTCCCTGCAGCAGTATGCCTTCCCTAAAAAATGTCATCGTAAATGGAATTAATTTGTTATAGAGGATGAATAGGTTTACATGTCAGGTCAGCTACTTGACCAATTATTATGAGAAATCCAAACCTGTATATAATCAGCCGATGCAAATATGTGAACCCCAACAGATAACAACTGTGTTGGAAATGTCCTAGAGTGATGAGGATACACACAAAAACGCTGATCTCTTTTCATGCTCAATATTACTATTTGATAGCAAATTCACTCCCTGCTTCCCAAATACAAACTGGTTCTAGTTCCCAACTAGCTAGCCAGCACACTGAACACTAAAATCATCAGTCACACTGCAGAAGTACACTTACAAATGTCAGTAAGTCAATTCAGCACAAACACCGGACTCAGAAAAGAAGTTTTGTTTGACAGTTCTTACTGCCTTACCACCTGGGAAATGAAAATATCCACATGTCACTGCTTACAAGACTGTTTCTCATATGTAAAAGAATTTCTAATTTTACATCTTCAGATGGCTGCTAACTGCATGAAATTCTCAATTTATCATCACGTAAATAAGTCCGAGACCATCCAATGCTACGGGGTACAGACGCATGAGAGAAGGAGATCAACGGAAACCCGCTTCAAATGAGAAGAGCGAGGAGAAAGGGAGGCAAACACGCAGTATCCCAATTTCAGACCCACGAGAAGAAAGGCAAGAAAACACACAGTAACCCAATTTGAGACCCATCCACCAAAGACTTGGCAGAAAAGAGGAGCTTTGCACTGTGAATGGAAAGATAACAAACTTGAGCTGTGGTGAAGGGTCAGTGGGAACCAGTTTCATAATCTTACTGTGGAATATGCTTCAGTATACATGGACTAAGAAACATAACTTGTGAACAATTTTAGATGCAGTTCCTAAGTTCAACCAGTGTATATATATATATATATTTTTTTTTTTTTTTTTTTACACAGTGAAAATATTTGCATTTGGTACTTATTAGAAAGTTTTCATCATAAGCTCCAGTCAAATACCAGTTTGGAGCCAAGATCACATCAATGGGATATAAGCTTTTCAGTGGCATAGTAATACTTAATGAAGTACAGAAAAAAGAAACAGGTCTTTCAACAAAACACTTCTTTCCCTCAGATTTGATAGAAAGACTGGTATTAATTGCCAAAATTTTAAACTGAGTACTTACCTTTTCAACTGGGGTATTTTCTTCACTGGTTACACTTGCTTTTCTTGATTCGTTTTTTGTTCTGCTCAGCCTCCGGGACACTTTTTCTCTAAGCAAAGTGGCGTATCCAATGTGTTCATAGATGGGGTTTGTTGTCATTTTGGAAATATACTCAGAAGCCTTTGTTTCTATATACAATGTTATCAAGCCATCTGTAACTAGATCATGGATTGATTCGAATCGTTTCTCCCCAACAAAGTGCTTCCCATCATAGAACAACCTGTAGTTTAAGGTCTGATTACCAAATCTGCAAACACCAGAAAAGAAGGAGGGAGAGAAGAAAGAGAGCAGAGTGAGAGAGAGAATTCATACTGGCAAAACATGTAGGAGGTAATTTTGCTGATGAGTTTATACGTCTCGTTTACATATGGAAAATGCACACGGCTGCAAATGGACCTCTATTCAAACTCAAGTTCAAACCCAAACTTGATTGCGTGGCATAGACTGGGCTACAGAACTGAGGCCCAGTCTCTGCAACAAGCTACGTGACCCAGACGTACGTGGTTTAAATCTAAATCCTAAAGGGACTACCGCAGTGACGGAAAGGCATGTTTGCATTCACAAGACCTTATACTGGGATGCATAATTGTGTTAAGGGCTCTTTCATCCCAAAACGTTTTTGAGGTGCAGAAAGCAGATGCTTAACCACTGTGGGCACATTTACAGTCCGTGAAGAGAGATGGGGATCTCTAGCAAGTAATTCAAATCCTAAGGGTCTGAATCATCCTCTGGCAGGAAGCCCAGGAGCCGGAACTCCTAATTCAGCAGCCCAGTTAAACATCCAAACTTCTGTGGGATAACTCTGGCCTTGTTTATGGCAGGTGTAATCTATGGGGTGTTTCTTAAAAGTGTTTTAAAAAGCAAAGTGCTGTAGTAGCACATTCAGTTTATAACACCAAGGTTGGAATCCCATTCTTGATTAAAGGATTCAAAGATACGACATTGGGTTAAACGGTCCTTATATTGCATGAAATGTGCACATCTCTGCGTACTTTGTTGGGCATTCAAATCAAACTGTTTAAGCCTCTTATTTTTTCGCCCACATTTTTCGTATGAATTCCCAATTTATAATCAAATTCAGTTTTTGATTCTACAAATAATTATCCAGATGGATTTAGAAATCATGCTGTTGTGTCAAAACAACAGGCACTTTGCCATAATCCCCATCCTTTAGTAGTTCTTTTTATTCTTTATTTTGAAATCTCTCTCCAAAGCCCTAAAAAATTATGTTTGTTCTTTTTCAGCTGACAAAAGTTGCTTTTAATTTACACCACTTTTCAGTTGGCATGACTCACCAGCTTTTCCAGCTCTACCATCTGCACATCAATACGAATTCTGAGGATGATTTCCGCACTGTATCACAGCTACTTGGGGGTAACTCCTTAAAGGGTTTTTCCTTCTGGCGTACCAGAAGAAGGGTAGAAATGCAGACTTTTATTTTGTGTATATCCCACAGAAGTAACAACGTTATAAACATTGTAAAATACTGCCAATGAGTTTGTCTGGTCAAAACCCCATATAATATCTTGTCCTCTTGCCACTAACTCACAGCAGCTTTAAGAATGTAGCGTGGGCAGGTTTTGAATGGCACAGCTAAGCCAGAAGTGGCTGTATTTTCAAGGAAAGTCACCCATAAGGGGCAACGAGGTTGTAGCTTAGGCTCCCATTGAATTTGTCCTTCAGCTGAACAGCAGACTCTTACTTCTTTGAGCCGCAGCATCCCATGCTCCACACTGTATTTCTACAGCAAGGCTGAATTCCAGTTAGGGAAGAAAACTGGAGTCCAGTATGCTGCCTGTGACAGCTGGTCAGCCACTGGACCTCATGATTTTCCAGGTTTATTCACGGTTATTATTGCTGATGGTTTCCGATGTTTGTGTATAACACGTCACTGCCCGGACACTCCCCTGTTCTGTACTCACTCACACCTCTTACACAGTTTTCAAGGAGAAGCTCCATCTTTACAACACTCAAGGCTGTAAAGGCTACCCTACGCAGAAAAAATTTTGAAACCAGGCACAGTCTGCTTCTGAAAAGGGACGTTCGAGCCAAGTGTTAAAGGAAGGACTGAATTGCTGTAGTACTGCGATGGTCAAACTGCTGACAAAAGGGTGTAAAATCACTCTGACACCATGAAGTGGATTAAGTGATGGTGGACATAGGCTTCATTCAAAAGGGACTGATGTAATCCCCTCCATTAAACACATTTACATTTGAACTATAAAGCTCTATTACAACAACATTTACCTGAGAGCAAGAGTATAGCAGCCGGGTTGCCGCTGGCTTTCTCTAAGAATATATGCTCCTTCTACGCCAGCAAGTATTTCATCTGCTTGCTCCCGAGAAATGATCCCGTGAAACCTAAGGGAACACACTTCAGTGACTTACAGCACAATCCAACCAGAAACACCTTCCCCTCCACCCCAGACACCATTTGAAAACTTCTGCACTGTGGTCTAAACCATCAGGACAGCGTCCAAGCATCTAGAAGTAGCAGGACAGTCATCCAGCCTGGGCAAGTCCAGGATAGAGGCAAAACAAAAATCACACTGTATGTGCAGTTTCACTTAATATAATCCAGTACGACACTACCACTGCACCCAAAGATTTTTTTCTGTAAATGCCCCATCTTTTCACAACTTTGCTCCTCTACCAGTCTATGCCCTCCTCCTTGTTTCCCTTCTTAATACAGAACTGAAAGCTAGGCACAAAGGCATTATTTTTTTTTTTTTTTAATGGAGATGACTTAAAATTAAAATAAGAGGTCATTCTTATTATCAGTTTGCTTTATTTTTATATTAACATTGCTTCCTCAAATTTCTAAGGGAAACTGAGACAAAAAATGGCAACAATTACTTAAAATTCTAGCCTGCATATATTAAAGTAGAAGATACAGAGTAGCCTTGAGAAAAATACTGTTTTCTGTATTTCAGTGAGTTCCTCATTCAGTGTTAGAAAAAAGCAAGACTTCTCCCATTCTCTTGTCATTGCTGTTTTAAGAAAAAAGGAGGCCCTAAGATGCACAATTAACCTTACAATAATCAATATTTAGCAGCAATCTTTCCATAAGTACAAATGCGGCCTTTACAGCAGATTGAGTTTTAACTCCTACACACATTTTGCTAACTGGTAAGTCTCTGAAGGTCTCCTCAGAGGTTTTGAAAGTTTCTCTTTTTGCTGCTGTCTGAAAAAAAGGCACTAAAATGTACTGGCCTTCAGCATTTTATCTTTTCTGACAACATGTATGAAGTGGCGCTTTTCTAACGTTGCCTCTGGCTCCGTAGTGAAAGAGAAGAAAAACACATTGGCTGTAAATGCAATTGTTGTTCCGTTCTCTTTACATTGTCTTCTCACTATTACATGTTGGAAATATTAGGTTTAGGTGATCTTTCCAGATTGACTTTCTATTCAAGATGATGTAAATTGATTCATACTTTCTGTCTGTACTGGTGGGGACACAATCATTTACTGCCACATCCAAACTGAAACGAGCATCCCCTAGATGACATAATTTAAGCATGTCTTTACCGCTAAACTGATGGCAATTCATAACTCTAGTTAAAAATAATGAGCATAGGCTATTCGCCACAGAAGCTCATTATAAAATACAGCAGGCCTTAGGTTAGACATTAGGAAAAAAAGCTTTTCTGGTGATCAATTTAAGAAACCGCTGGGCCAGGATACTTGGGACACCTGTGAAATATCTTTAACTATGGGTGGTAAGCACTGTGTAATCCAAGCTTTCTCATGGATGCTGTTGCTACATTTATATAAGGGCATAAAACCAGCTTGTACGCGGTACAAGATCCCTGAACTCAGATGCCTGTGTCTGACAGCAGCTGACAATAACTTGCTTATGGAAAGAGTACAGGAAGCAGTGACATATTTCTTTCACTTCACATCCCTGTCCATCCATCACCGCTTTAGCCAGAAGTTGTGTCCCATCAGCTGTGACCTTATCCTTCATGAATCTGAGAATCTCACTTGTAAACCCTTTAATATCTTTATGCTTTCGGCCTCCGCATCACCCTGTGGCAATGAACTTGAGAGGGACACTGTGCAAGTCCCTCTCTTGGACATCCACTGGGGAAGACCTGTTCATTTTCCCCGTATGGCAGGAGCTGCATCCCTTTGCTCCACCGTTGTTGCACTTTGCTGTACCTTTCATTTAGTCTATAACCTTTCTAAAAAGGAGGCAGGAGGAAGGGGTACCAAGGGACCAGAACTACACGCACTACTTAAAATGCAGCCACATCACCGATTCATATAGTAATA
>NW_009649190.1:0-4802 GCF_000708025.1 Charadrius vociferus | reverse complement strand
AAATACCTGATTTTCTTTCCAAGCGCTACTGAGCACTCAGTCAATTGCTTTTATAGGACTGTCCCCAGTGGTCCTGAAATCTTTCCAGATGATAACTAACGTGATCTTGCCTGGGCAGGTTTACTGAGGTGACTTCTTACAGTTCCTGCCAACCCCAACGCTCTGCAAGCCCACAGTATGGCAACAGCCAGGCAGGTTCCTGGATTAAAGATTGCTGTAATGGTTTTACAAGTCCCTCCGTAGGGAGCGTGATGGGTTACTCAGGTAGGTACTGTCTTCAGCTCTGTTGTACTCCAGTGGCTAGATCTGAATTCCCTGTTGTCAAAGATAATATTTAAAAAATGAAACTTCAGTAATTAGGGGCAAAGCTACCGGCTCTTGAGCTTTGCTTTTTGATAGGAGAAAAGAATTGTTAAACACAGATGATGTGTCTGGGATGGAAAAAAAAAATAGAACATGGGATCTAAGTAATTTAGCTAGTGATAAGGGCTGGGGTCTCAGTAGATTACTCTGGTAAAGGCCAAACGGCAGCTCTGCAGTGCTGCTTAACTAGAACATCTGGGTGGTCGTGGCAGTGTCTTTTCCCTTCAACTTCACCCACCCAAATCTCCACACTAATGCAGGATCCAGCCCCTTTCAAGCTATTTATTGGCAAGGAGACTGCTGAGCACAAAGGAATTACACTCTAGTAGTCTGTTATTTTCCTCACAACAAAAATACACCTTCTCCTTGGGTATTTCAGACCTCGGAACTTTAGCAGGGAGAACAGCATTTAGACATGCAATAGCAGACACGCATACTTCCACAACCATGTAGGGTGGGGAGAAAGTATAGGAACATACACAAAAAGGCAGTGAGAAAGGCAAGCTGCTTCTCTCCTCCCTGAGCCATTGCAGGACCACTGGGAGGTTAAAGTGACAACCAAAATAAAAGGAAGAAATACTCCAGACAAGTTTTTTTTCCCAAACTGGCCTGAGAAAAGCAAAATTGCTTTCAATAGGCTTTCAATATATTTAGCTCCCAGTTGAAGTGAAAGGTAAAATAAAATATTTTGTCAGACCTCCACTGTGTCTTTTTTTTTTAGTTCTAGAACAACTTTAGGATACACTCAACAGATACTTAAAAGAGTAAAATACTTACTCTCTTCCATAATACTTTGGTCTGTTCTCCACCTAAATTTTGAAAGAAAGGAAAAAAAATATTAAAAACATACACTCAATTTTAAATAAGCAACACAAAATAAATTATGCTTGATTGCTAATGAGGACTACTGCACCCATCTAAGTGATGAAATTCTGCAGATTCAAAACTGTGACTGGAACCTGACTACACAGAAGAACAGAAAAAATGAAAGCAGAAGAGGTGATTTTATTGATGGATTTCTGGGAAGAGTAACACATATTAATGGTGAAAAAAATAGACATAACTGTATAAAAAAAAATCATAGAATCATAGAATGGTTTAGGTTGGAAGGGACCTTAAAGATCACCTAGTTCCATATAATTGTATAAAATCTGATCGAGCAGATAAAGAATAGTTTACTACAGTTTTGCCAATCTAATATTTACACTATAAAATAAAACTATTTTTTTTATACACCCTTTAGCTTCTTAAAAACATTTTTTGCTTCTATGCAGCAACAAAACGAAGACAAAAAAAAAAAGAAATTCTTGGGAGAAACAAGGTTTCTGGATTTAGATCTCGTATTAAATTCCTTAAAGTCTCAAGAACTTGTGGGCCTGATGCGAAGTCCACTGAAAGTTGCTGGAATGACTCCCGATTATTTTATAAAGAGCTTTAAACCAAGTTTTAGGAATCCCACATTCTGATCCAGAAACTCTGGCTACGTCTGACGCTTTCAAGCCCTTATGTCAGGCCCCAATTTTTTGGCAGGTTCGCCAAAAAAGCAAGCTCCCAAGCCCTTGCTTTCCTCTTTCATCAGCCTCCCGCAGCAGGGCAGGCGGTGCCAGCAGAGGGCACGGCTGCCCCAGCTTTCACAGCACGGCTGGGGCAGAGGGACCTCACCCTGCGCACAGGCTTCTTCCACTATGACATATCTGACTATTAAAAATTAATTTTCCGATTGCTTTTTTTCCAGATGTATTCATATATTTTTTTATATATATATATATTAAGTGTCTTTACAAAGAGATGCTCTCTCTCTCCAGCACCAGCATTTCTCAACAGCATCATCTCACCGCGCTGCAACTTCAGCCAGCGTTTTCGTGCATACACACAGCAGAACTTAACACAAGATCTATATAAAGCCTCCTGATTGTTAAAAAAAAATAAATATCTGAGTGAGTGCATACCTGAGGAAAGCTACCCATATAAATGCAATTACTGCTTCATACATCCCAACAAACATGTAGAAAAATTGTGGTTTCAAGACTGTTTCGTCCTTTAGGATAAAACCAGTGAATTTTCACCATTTTATCTGACTGCAAACAAGGACCATGTTTGTGTTTTGATTAAATCTCATTATTTCACTCATAAAAACTTTAAATTTACAAAGTTTTTTTGTTGTTGTTTCTGAATAGCAAATGCACAAATGTGACATTTTTGATTCAATAATCTACACGCCACGCACTAAACTGAAGCTGCTGACTTTCTACCCTGCAGTCACTAAGGCCACAATGCAGCACAAGATGAACCAAAGTCTGTACAAGATAATGAGAATCTTCAATGGAAGACCTATGGGAGTTCAATCAAGTCCTTACTGTGCTCCTTTCCCGGCTCGGCATTTCTTTTCTATCACGGCACTAACAATAGCAGTATCACACCCTTGAAACTCCTGCCTAGGAATAACACCTTGATGCAAACATCTTTGAGCTCTGAGGGGCAGGAATAAAAGGAAAAAGCAAACCCAGAAGTGAAGAGAGAGCAAAATCAGAGGAATTGCCAAGTGCAAGTGCTGTGTTTCTATGTTCATATACAGCAACTCAGAGAAGAAAGTGTATGAATTCATTTTTTTTTAACTTTATATTTTTATGAACAATGAAAAAAAAAAAGCAAGGAAAAGCTACATTACCTCAGAAAGGAGGTTGTTCCTATGTTCATCTTTAGTAGTGCTACAGGACTTTATTATCTTGGAACTATGCTGCCTTCCTGTCATCCTTATAGACCTTAATGACCCCCCCCCAAGCATATATTTAGCTGGGAACTTAATTAAAAAATGGGTATCAGAAGCTGGGTTAGGTGAGACCACCACATGCAATCTTCTCTTTCATGGAAACAAAGGCCACTCAGTACATGAACATGATGACAAGGAATAAACAGGTAAACTTTAATTCCTACAGAAAACCTTCACACCGCAGCAGGTAAAGCACAACTTTTGTCTAGGATTCAGAATCTGCTTCTTTTTTAAAATATAGATTTGCCTTGATTGTATGTATGCACAGAATAAAACCCAATGCTTTCAATCTACCTCAGACAGATAAAAGACTTAACAGTACTAACACTCACCCTCAAAATTACCTTTAAGCACAAGTTCCCATATGAAATATAAATATATATACACACATAAAGTATAAAAACAATCTGGAAATAAATCCTTGGGCAAATGTAGGCACATTTTGTATCCTTCTCACAACAGCATTCATACAAAAATATAAATTTATCCACGAAATTTTTATCATTTAACTAGCAACTGACTGAACTGCCCTGGACACCGTGATTTCCATTTTTCCTGCTGTTCATGAGCTAAATGATTTGTTCCTCTGAGAATCCACATAAAGCCCACCAAGTCCTATATTCTTCCCCCTCCTCCATGAAACAGAAACCTTCACCCCAACATCTTTTAGCACCCACTTGTCTAAAGTAGTCACAACTTCAGCACTTGGCTTTAGGCAAGAAAGATACCGTATTATACCCTGAAATGAAGCTGCTGATCTGCCAGACCATCCAGGTGCCCCCGAATCTAAAAATCCTCTCCTGTGCTCACCTCAGTCTTTAGCCTGAAATAGTCATTTCGCTCCTAACCAACTTCACCGCTAGGAACAAACATAAGGAAACAAAGTTACAGCAAGATAAAAGATCAAAATAACATCAGGGTCTCTAGATCAAAACCAGAATGTTGGACTGAACCTGCAAATAAACCAAAAGCCTGCACAATTGATGGAGCAGAGGCTTAAAAGTATCAAAGGAGCCAGTAGCTCTGTTTTGTGCCGATCGCAGACTCTGTACAAACTTCAAGGGAAATTCTATATATCCCAGAAGGCAAAGGTGACTGAAATTCAGTTGGGATTAGCCTTCTCTCTCCTGCTATAAATGGGCTTGCACACACAAAGTCAGGCAGATGTGCCTAAGAGAATTCTTAGTCATGGCAAGAACAGAAAATTCACAAGTAGAAAAGTGACTGTTTCCCAGTGGTAGAAGCCCAGAATAATCAGTCTTATTCTGGGGACATGTACACTTTTTTTTTTCCCTTCCCCAGATAATGGCTATGAAGAACACTTTAATCACTTTCCGCATAGCCCTCACAATTTCCTTGTTGAAACAAGGGCCACCTTTCCCAGGTGACCAGTTGGTTTTATCCATCACTCTGGCCCATCTCCCTAGACATTGAATAAGGAGACAGATCAGAGCATGAACCATTTAGGACTCTTACTCTCACAGACCAAAAAAAAGTACAAAACTGAGAAAAATTATGTAGGCAAGTAATAGGACTTCACTACTGAAAATATATTTTGCCTTAAATAGCTCCACTGCTTGCTTTTACTGCTCCCATAAAGAGGTTAAATTAAATGTATTCTCTCCACTAAAAGTCGGTGGCAGCTTTCAATTCAAATGTGAGATGGTGA
>NW_009649189.1:1854950-1858897 GCF_000708025.1 Charadrius vociferus | reverse complement strand
GGGTATTGATACACATTGATGGGGCCCCCCCTGAGACTTCTCCAGGCTGAGCAGTCCCAGCTCTCTCAGCCTTTCCTCACAGGACAGACACCCCAGTCCCTTCAGTATCTTTATGGCCCTTGGATGGACTCTCTCCAGCAGTTCCCTGTCCCTCTTGTACTGGGGAGCCCAGAACTGGACACAGTGCTCCAGGTGTGGCCTCACCAGTGCTGAATGCGGGGGAAGGATCACCTCCCTTGACCTGCTGGCAACAGTCTCGTGCTCACAGAGGCTCTCATTCACCTGGAAAAGAGCTCTAATGTGTTTCTAGCTCCATCCATTTATATATATATAGAGAGAGAGAGACATGTTTGTTTGTTAATTTATTTATTTTCTAATTTCTGGAGCACTGACAAAAGGAAAAAAATGAGATATCACACACCTCTGAGTGGTTTCCCTTGTTAAAATTTGTTAGGATGTGTGAGCAATTTTAACCTTGAGGTTAATCTTACAGTGTAACAAAGTGAGAAAACATTGGAGATGGCAGACCACAAAAGGAGACAATAAACCTGCCGCCTTGACTGTAACCCATGTGTTTGACTTGCTTCTGTAGTCAGGCAGACCTGGAGTGCTCCCCCAACGTCAGTGAAGGGGTACGCCGGAGAGGACAGAGGAGGGATCAAGCGTCCCTAACCAAGGGTTTTGTTGGTCTCTGCTTCTTCAATGGGTCAGACCTTAATATCTGACAGGAAAGGGCTGGTCCCACTGATTTTTGTTTTCTGTTATCTCATTATTAAAAATGCCAAAAGGATCAACAAATCAGTTTATTAGAAGAAACGTCACGCGAATGTTTGTGTTTTACATCTCTTTGTCTTCAAAACCCTTTCAAAGCACGCTGAAGTTGAAAAGAGAAGGTCCTGATTTTTCCTGTTTGTACTGATGGGCTAAGACTGCCCCTGCTAAGACCGCAGATGGAAATTGCCTGTGTCTATACTCCCACACGGGCTCTCCTTTACTCTCTGCTGATCAACAGTTGTATTTACAGCGTATACACATCAGCTTGCTGTCTACTTATGAAATGTCCCACAGTTCAGATTGCAGGCCTAAGCACAGGTCATGCTCAGTTTATTTTCTGTTTCTTCTTGTTCTGTTTCAAATCACATTGAAGTTGTAAAGAGGAGAAGTCTACCTCCATTAACTGGGGGGGGAGGGGGGGGGAGGGGGAATCTAACCTCAAAAGCAAACTTTCAGGTGGCAAAATTTAGGAAAGATGAGTCCCACACTGGCTTGCACTCTATTCAGCCCAGAGTTTTCACTAGCAATTAGTGGAGGTCATTATCTTCAGTCCTACTATTTTTTGTCACAGTATGTCTCCCAAACTTGCTAAGTGCCTATAGAGGACCTGTATTAAATGATGTCAGAAAACTGCTGCCTCCACCAGACTAGAGCACTCCAGGATTCCTGCTCTCCACCCACTGGAGCCCTGGTGCACTCTGAGGACTCTTTCTGACCCAGGCCAATGGACTTGGCTGCGGCTTTCCTCCCTGCAGGATCGGCCAGTAGGATAGTTGAGTGTGCACCCCACAGAGATGTACACACACACGCGCACAGAGGTATATACAGGAGTCACCAATACGGCCAGCCTCACAGACTGTCATAAGCAGAGCATTGCCTTCCACAACACCCTTGTATAAGACTACCAGAACTTGCATAATAGATAAGTGGAGACAGTGAAGTCCTGCTCCTCCTCTCTGGCTAAACAGGACTGAAGCTCACCAGTGGAAAACACACATGGTATCACTCTCTGGATTCACAAGCGCACCCACTTTCACTGATCCCTCGAACGTGAGCATGGGCCCTCCATCCATCTAACATCCCTGCCCAGATCCCAGACCTTCTCACTTGGTATGTCTGTCTCCTCCTGCTCGCCAGCTAGTCTGATTGCCAGAAAACAGATGCATGCAGTTACCAGATCATCTCCCAAGTGCTCACAAACTCCTGGATCCTTGAAGAGCAGCCCAGGCTCTCAGCCTGCCTAATATCCATTCCCGGACCCCAGGCTCCCCTACCCACATTGAGCTCAGGCATTGAGCCTTTCCAGATACAGATTTACCCCATGCTCACAGGCTAGTCCGGTGTTAAACTTGCTAGCGAACTGTGTATATGCACCCACACAAATGAAATTGAACGTGCAAAGGAAAAATATAAATGCCCCCAGGTCCTGCCCACAACTGGTCCTTGGACCTGACACACATACACACACATGTTGGTCTCTCCAGTTGCCAACAGACAGAGCTGTGAACCCTGGGACCTGTAGCCTCTTCTCTGCTTGTTGGCATTTGGACCTAGTGGCATGCACCCCGCGACAGAGAGTGAAATTACAGAGATGACAGTTAAGAAAGGATATCATAAGTTAGGATACACTGCAGTGAGCAGGCACAGGGCTGTTAGACAGAAATAGTGACTGGCCACTGATGACATGAGACTCACCCTTTCTATTCATCCTACTTCCCATTTTCCACCTCCATGTTCCCCCTCCTCTGCTGTTCCCACCTTCGACTCTTCCCCTATCCACTTGTTAGTGAATTCTGCATGGTCCCACAGGCCACCCCCAGCTCTCCATGATCCTCATAGAATAGAATAGAATCATTTAGGTTGGAAAAGCCCTTTCAGAGTCCAACCGTAAACCCAACACTGCCAAGTCCACCCCTAAATAAGTGCCACATCTATACATCTTTTAAATACCTCCAGGGATGGTGACTCCACAACTTTCCTGCGCAGCCTGTTCCAATGCTTGATAACAATTTCAATTAGCAAGTTTTCCTAATATCCAACTGAAACCTCTCCTGGCACGACTCGTGGCTGTTTCCTCTCATCCTCTTGTTCCAGCTACAAGGGTCCAGGCTGAGCCTCCTCAAGGCTGCCCCTGTAGGTTCTCAACAGCTGATCGGCTAATTAATGGCTGAACAGTTGTGGTCTTTGTTAGCGTTGTGGATTATCCCCATAGCCAGCTCAGCCCCACACACTTGCTGGGATTACCCCTCTGTCCTGGTTTGGCCTCAGCCAGCAACAAAGAACCAGGCAGCTGCTCGCGCAACTCCCACAGTCGTGGAAAAAGAAATCGTCAGGGCAAAACTCGCGGGTTAAAATAATGCAATTTAACAGAACAGCAAAAGGAAAGATGAAAACGTGATTACAGTACCGCTGCCAAGCGCACCGACCGGACCCACACCTCCACAGCCCATCCCCAAGTGGGAACTGCTCTCCTTGCCCTGCTAGCTCCTCTTATAGCTTGGGGATGGGTCACATGGTATGGAATACCTGCCCCCTGATGGCTCCTGGGGAAATTAACCCCAAACCTGCCAGAACCAGGACATTATCCACCCCTTATTCCATACCATCTGTGTCATGCCTAGGTCTTACAGTTCCCATAGTCTGTGGGCCATCCCTGCAAAATGTCCATTGAACTCACTTAGTCCATGATGGTAGTCTCCATCTGTGAGAACAGTCTCTCAGGTCACATGAGATGGTGTGTGGTGCTGGACGGGTGCATGCTGTATTTGAAGCTCATGGCTGGTGTACCTGATGCAGTCTATGCCTACGGTCCACAGGTTGAAGATGTCGATCTCAAGGAGGTTGCTGAGGCTGGTGTACCTGATGCAGTTCATGCCCATGGTCTGCAGGTTGAAGATGTCAATCTCGAAGAAGTTGCTGGGCACCAGCTACTGAAGTCAGTTCTTATTACATTGTTACTGCACTGTACTCAGTCTCATCAAAGTGCATCTGTCATTGATCTGGGTGATTCTTCTGTAGCAGCACTGATAGCCATCATAATAATGATAACATACAACAGCAAAGTTATTTAACATCATAAAATTCTGTTCATTGGCTATTCTCACCCAGAATCATATCCCCATGAGGTACGCATCGGACCTCCCCATCTTCTCGCATCACCCACCAAGTGCATC
>NW_009649189.1:1853171-1854088 GCF_000708025.1 Charadrius vociferus | reverse complement strand
GTGGGCATCTACATGACGCACTTTCACAACCAGATTCTCTATCCAAGCAGCAATATCTTGCCGCAGTTCAGCAGCCCAGATGGGCTTACTTCTGTGCTGCCAGTTGCTCTGCTTCCAGTGCTGTAACCACCCCCACAGAGCATTTGCCACCATCCATGAATCAGTACAGAGGTAAAGTACTGGCCATTTCTCTTGCTCAGCAATATCCGCAGCCAGCTGAATGGCTTTTACCTCTGCAAACTGGCTTGATTCACCTTGTCCTTCAGTGGCTTCTGCAACACGTCATGTAGAACTCCACACAGCAGCCTTCCATTTTCAATGCTTTCCCACAATACAGCAGGACCCATCAGTGAACAGGGCATATTTCTTCTCATTTTCTGGCAGTTTATTATATGGTGGGGCCTCTTCTGCATGCGTCACCTCCTCCTCTGGTGATATTCTGAAATCTTTGCCCTATGGCCAGTCCATGATCACTTCCAGTATTCCTGGGCGATTGGGATTTCCCATTCGAGTTTGCTGTGTGATCAGGGCAATCCACTTACTCCATGTAGCATCAGTTGCATGATGTGTGGCAGGGGCCCTTTCTTTGAACATCCAGCTCAGCATGGGCAGTCGAGGTGCGAAGAGGAGCTGTGCTTCTGTACCAACCACTTCCGAAGCAGCTCGAACCCCCTCGTATGCTGCCAGTATCTCCTTTTCGGTTGGGGTATAGTGGGCTTCGGATCCTCTGTATCCCTGACTCCAGAACCCCAGGGGTCGACCTTGAGTTTCCCCTGGTGCTTTCTGCCAGAGGCTTCAGGTAGGGTCATTGTCCCCAGCTGCAGTGTAAAGTACATTTTTAACATCTTGTGCTGCCCAGACTGGCCCCAGGGCTATTGCATGAACTATTTCCTGCTTAATTTGTTCAAAAGCTTGTC
>NW_009649189.1:1841382-1852363 GCF_000708025.1 Charadrius vociferus | reverse complement strand
CCTCCAGAGGCTGAGGGCTTGTGTCTTTTTCCCAATCGCCTTGTCACTGCCCGTGTCCCTAGACAGGGATCCCAGTTGCCTGGCTTCCCTGCCCTCTAATTCCAAGTTACTGGCCCCGTTATCCCAGCATTGGAGCAGCCGGGTGACAATGTGGTCACCAGGAAGCCGACTGAAACCTGGCTTCCCTGCCCTCTAATTCCAAGCTACCGGCCCCATTATCCCAGCATCGGAGCAGCCAGGTGACAATGTGCTCACCAGGAAGTCGACTGAAATCTTTTCGCATATCTCGCAGCTCACTCAGGGATAGGGATCGTGTGATTATCTCTGGTTCTGTCTCTTCCTCCTGTTCCTTTGATGGCCCTGGCTCGCCATCATCCCTTACTTTGCAAACTGACTTCTTGGTGTATTTCTTCTTCTGTATAGGAGCGACGGATACTGGCACAGGTTGATTGTCTGGTTCAGCTGCAGTGCCTGTCACCAGGGGTTGAGTGGTGTCTGCCAATCTGGTTTCCCTCTCTTTCCCCGGAGGGTCCTGCATAGTACTGAGCAGTGTTTGGTAGATACTGGCCAGGGCCCAGCATAGTGCCGTAAGTTGTGCCTCTCTGGAGTAGCCACAGCATTTTCCTTTCAAATATTCTATTACTTTATCAGGGTCCTGTAGTTGTTCGAGGGTGAAGTCCCTCTAACTGAAAAGTTAGGTGTTGAACAAAAGGCTGGGGAGCCTGAGCAGAGCTTTGGCAGAGTCAAGCTACCCCACTGAAAACCTGCCGCCCACAACTTCCCTCTCCCCAGGCACAGTGGTGACTGCCCAGCTCTCGGTACCCCTGACAGCGCTGGCTTGGGCGCCCTTCGGTGCCCTGGCTGTGCAAGCCCCTGGGGAAAAGCTCCTCCTCCTCAGCAGGGATGTGCAGCCACGGCAGGGCACGCTGCCAGGGAACAGGAGGTGCACAGGCCACAAAGAGCAGGGCTGCAGTCGAGCCACTACGGCAAAGCCTTGGGAGAGGGCTGCCCCTGGAGCAGGACTCCAGCCCTCTTCCATGCCTTTCCCTGCCCCACCAAAGCCACCACCCGCTGCCAAGTACAGATTTCACAGCCACCAAGGAAAGACCCACAGGGTCAGACACAGTGGTTTGCAGACAGCGCTTTACTGAAACGACAGAACCGGTGGTGATAACAGCCTGGCTGGCCGGCACGGGTGCTCAGCACACTGGAGGGGGGTCTTGCTGGACATCTCTCGCCAAAGCCTCTGCTCCCAAGAGGCTCTCCTGGCACCCACCGATGCAGATTAGATCGGCTCCCCAGAGCTGAGGAGTTGAATACAGTGCTCTGTAGTCTTGTACGCACAGAGAGGTGCAGAGCAACACTACCAGCGGGCTCTGATTCTGTCTGGAGGGAACAGGCCTGTGGTCCCTGTAATGCAATCCCAGCCTGCCACATCCCTCTGTGCCATGAGGGCTGTCAGGAAGAGACCCTCTTTGCCCAGGGGCTGCGAGGAGTCAAAGGAGGAAAGGATTTTTTTCGTCATTGTTTTTCACTGCCTGCAGTACCTGGGCCTCCTATTGCTCTCGCTCTTCTTTCCAAGCCTTCAGGGGTGTTAATTTCACCCTTGACTTCTGCTTGCACTTCTTGCGCAAGGAGTCCCAGAGCTTTTCTCTCTCCTCTTCCGTGCACACACGGGGCTCTGCCTGCAGGGCCACAGCAATGCAGCAATGCAGCAGCAGAAAGTGTTAGTCTCCCTGGGGGAGGGCTGCGGGGATTTTAGCGCTCCCTCCCCTGCCTGCCCCTTCTTTTCAGCCTCTCTGTCAGCTCTGCTTTGCTCGCAGTGCTCACAGCCCCAGCTGCAGAGCTTTTCTGCAAGTGACCACGGGGCTGAAAGCAACCCAGCTGCCTGCTATGCCAGACAAGCCTAGCAGTGCTGGCACCATTACAAACACCACCAAATCAAGTCTTTGGGTGTTTTTGGAGATGACAGAAGTGAAGGCTGTCTTCTAAACGGACAGGACAACCTGCTGCCTCTCCAGAAAGCGCCTAGGGAGCAGTGCTTCAGCCTTCAGCTAAGCACACTGCATGGGGTCTTGCAAGACATGACGTCTGCATAACTATGCTTTTCTACAGTCTGTCCAGGAGCCCATGCCACGTACCTGTTCTTCCCTCCTCTTCTCTGGCCTAGCAGGGAGGGCAGGTTGGGGTCCAGCTCCCCACACTTGTTGGCTGCTGCGTGCCTCTTTCCCCGACCGCCGCCACTGCAGCACTGCCAGCTCGCTGCAGACACACAGCAGGAGGAGGTGGTTTGAGCACAGGGAGACTGCTCTCCAGCCAGGGCTCTCAAGCTGCCAAGGGCAGCTGCTGTGGCCGCAGAAGGCGGCTCTGCTGAGAAGCCGGTGCCAGCAGAAGTGCCTCTCTCCCCCAGTGCTGCGAGGAGCGGGAGGAAGGGCACTATGGGAGAGGAAGCACTGCCTGTGTTGGGAAAGATTTACCACTTGAGCTTGTCCTGCAGATCCATCTGGTCATCCCTCTGCCCCCTGCGCTTGCGGGCGACTTGCCCCAGTATGCACGTCACCACCTCCCGCAGGGCCTTGTGTGTCCGCGGGGAAAGGCTCCTGCAACAGCAAGGACAAAGTCTCTCTGACCCTTCAGCTGTGACCCTCCTGCTTCTTCCCGCACCCAGCCCCACACATATGTGGCCCCATTTGGCCCCACAGCCCCTTCGAGGCAGGAGGAGTTTCAAGCACCTGCTCTGGCCCCTGACATCAGGCTCTAAGCCAGCTCAGTCCTGTGGCTGGAGAAATCCCCGGCTGCTCCAGGCAGCCCCACGGCTCAGGGGTTGGCTTCCTTGACCCACCACCGGTGGCTCACCACCACCCCACTGCCCCACGCCTTAGCTGGAGCTGGTGCACTCTTACCGCTTAGGGGGAACAGTGTTGTCCTCGTGGACTGGGAGTGGCTCTTCTCTGGCCTCTTCGCACTCCTTCATCATCATCTCCAGGAGGTCAGGGCTGGACTCCCGCATCTCCGTGCCAGTCAGGGTGCTGACTGATGATTGCTCAGGGGAACTGAATTTCTGCACAGGAAGAGACTCACCCAGAGGGTGCTGCTTCCCAGCATGCACACCCCCAGACCACTTCTGGCAGGGACTCTAGCAGGACAGAGAAAACCAGGAGAAGGACCTCAGCACGCCCTTGAGGTGATGCCCGAGTGTCACCAGGGTTTCACTACAGCTGCCTGTCCTCCCTCTTGCTCGGGAAAGGCAGCAGTCACCCACCCAGCTCTGATGCAGCAACGCTGCTATGACAGCTTGGGTGCTGGAGGTACCTTGCAATCTCAGCCCCCTTGGAGGAGAAAGTGCTCTTTTTCTGCAGGAATTTACAATACCTGCCTCCTCTCTGTCGTCGGTTTTCTCTTAGCCTTCAGTTTGGTCATCGGGAGGGTTTGCTGTTTACTTTTTTCCTTTTCCACCAGCTCTGCAATCTTCTTTTCTTCATCCAAGTATTTCTGGATGTGTTTTGGAAGCGTCTGCTTCCTCTTCAAGAGTTTATTCTGGAGGGCAACCAAAATGCGACAGCAGGTAGCATTAGTCTGCCCTGCAGGGGGCTGTTTTCACTCCTGCCCTCCCTTCTGCCCCTTCTCTTCTGTCTTTCTGTCCATGCTGGTTTGCTACCAGGTGCCCGCAGGCTCCACCAAAGAGCCCATCTGTAAGGACCAGGGAGCAAACCGACCATGAGGCTAAAAAGCACCTGGCAGATGGCTGTCCTAGACAAGCCTTGCAATCGCGTTGCTGACAGAAACAACGGAGTCACAGAATCTTCAGAGTTGGAAGGGACCTCTAGAGATAATCTAGTCCAACTCTCCTGCAAAAGCAGGATTGCCTAGAGCACATTACTCAGGACTGCATCCAGGCGGGTTATGAAAATCTCCAGAGAAGGAGACTCCACAACCTCCCTGGGCAGCCTGTTCCAGTGCTCTGTCACCCTAACCGTAAAGAAGTTTTTCCGTGTATTTGAATGGAACTTCCTATGTTCCAACTTGTGCCCATTGCCCCTCGTCCTGTCACTGGGAACCACTGAAAAGAGTCTGGCTCCATCCTCCTTCAACCCACCCTGTAGATACTTGTAAGCAATAATAAGGTCTCCCCTCAGCCTTCTCTTTTCCAGGCTAAAGAGTCCCAGCTCTCTCAGCCTTTTTTCATAAGGGAGATGTTCCAATCCCTCAGTCTTCTTAGTTGCCCTTCACTGGACTCGCTCCAGCAGTTCCCTGTCCCTCTTGAACTGGGGAGCCCAAAACTGGACACAGTATTCTAGTTGTGGCCTCACCAGTGCCGAGTAGAGGGGGAGAATGACCTCCCTCGACCTACTGATCATACTCTTCCCTAGGCAGTCCAGGATTCCATTGGCCTTTTTGGCGACAAGGGCACATTGCTGGCTCATGGATAATTTACTGTCTACCACAAGTAAGGTGTCTGGGTGTGCTTCATGAGGCTAACAGAAGGGAAAAGTACATTCTTAAATGACGGAGTAACCCGCCTCTCTTCAAGTAAGCACCAAAGCAACTAGTCAGTGCTCCTGTGAATACACAGTGAAGAATCTTGTCAGAATCGGCCTGCATGGGGTGACGCTCCTCTGCAGTCCCCTACGGCACGCTCACTGCAGCAGCCCATGTCAGGTACCTTTTCTCTCCTCTCAATATTTAGGGCAATGAAGTCGACCATTCTGGGTTCGGCCAGAGGAATTAGTTCCTCTTTCTCCTCCTTTTCCTTCAAGGAGCTCCACCGGATGGACAGTAGATGCCTGCAAAGACACAGAGGGGTGCATTGGCAGGAGTGCAGGAGGAGCTGGTTCTGGCATCTTGTGCTTCCAAGTGGCACACTTGCGATCAAGTCCACAGGCACAGAGAAGACCCCAAGCTGTCAGACTCAGATGTGCCCAAAAGCCCCACTAAAGCTCAGGATGCCCAGGTCTAGGCCCTCTCTTGCCCGAGCAACGAGAGGAACAGGGTCCTATGCCCAGAGGTATAGGGCTACGCCCTCCGGGTGAGTGCACTGAAGTCTGCTCAGTGGTCCGAAATACGCTCACGGAGCGCTCACGGGCTGTAGGAGCAGGTTGGGCACTGGAGACACAGCGTCCATAGATGGAGGACACAGCCCAGTGAGAAAAGCAATCCTGCCGCTGAGCTCCCTTTGGGCCATCAGGCATTAGCATAGAAGAGGCGTCCGGTTAATGAGAGGAATCCTCTGCACTAGCCAACTGCAGAACACTGTTCGGGGCTAACACAAAGATCAGAGTTGTTTCAACTGTAGGCAAAGCCAAAAAGACTTTTCGCTCCAGGAATGAGTGTTTGCAGTTAGTTACTCAACACATCTGCACACCGGGAGCAAGGAAAGAAAGGATGTTGCCAGCAGAATCTCCCAAGAAGCTACAAGACGCTTGCCATGCACCAAGAAATATTAGTTAGTGGGATATGGCATAACCGTACTTTCAGTTCATCTCACCTCTGTGTCCTGGAGAAACATCCCGCTCCCACAAAGACGAGAGCACGGGGTCACCTTAGCCAGTTATGCAAGTGTCTCACCTGGCACGAGGCTTACTCCCCTCAGCTTTCTGACCCTGCTCTGACTTTGCAGTCATTGCAGGTAACCGACTGGGACAAAGCCTTGGTCGAAGAGGGAGGCGCTTCTCGGCAAGATCCTCTAGAAACAGAAAATGAAACGATTCTTCAGAACAGCATCTTGGTGTTGTTCTGGGAACTGGGTGCCTATTGTGCCCCAGTTTCAATGCGAGTGGCGTGCAGGTCTGCTCAAGCCTGTGGTAACAATTGAGGAAGGGGGGGTCTTTTCATCTCCCTGGACGAAAGCCGTGTTTCTTGGGAGGCTTTTTGGCCGGCTCCTCCTGCCTACAGCGCACCATTATTCCCTAGGGAAAGCTGTTTTGATGGCTTTCTCTCATCCGTGTCCTGAAATGGGGGGCTCCCTGGGAGATGATGCTGATAGTCTCTAAGAGCCATTCTGGGGAGGGCAATCATTTAGCACAAGAGGAGCAGCTCATGCATTTCTGGGATTTCACAGATTTGCTGCTGGGGGAGGCTCACACCGAAGGCATTGCTTCTGACACATATGAGCATATAACAAAAAGAGCTCTGTACTGTTTGCAGCACAGGCTGGGGAGTTGAGGCCGCTGGGAAGATGCCCCCCGTGCAGGGCTGTCCTGAGACCTTGTTCCACAGCTGGTCACTGGAGCTTTACCAGAATGGGTACGGAGAGTCACAGGAGGTGGCTCTCCCTCTTCCAGGTGTCCTGGGGTAACCTTAGATCAAATCCCCTCCAGACGTGGAGGGAGAAAAACCCACAGCCCCTTGGCCAGCAGCCTGCTGGTCCCTTACCTTTCTTGCCACTGCCCTCACCTTTGCCCCAGCCCTGCTCTGGGGCAGCCTTCACATGTCCTGCCAGGTCTGCTTTCCCTGTTGGCATTTGAGGCACGGTCTCAAGCTTGTACCTGGAAAGAGGAAGAAGGCACCAGGCTGAAGAAAGGACACCACGTTGTTTCCCAAGGCAGCCCATTCCGGAGGACCATACTAGGAACTCCAGTGCCTAGTGGTGGCAGGCTCCACTAGGAACTCCAGTGGTGGGGCAGGCGAGGCCCCATCAGCCCGTGCCAGTGTTTTTCCATCCTTCCCCTGAGAATGGTCGTCCTCCCACAAAGCCCCCTTGCTGCTTCCGCTCAAAATGATTCCTCTCTAACTCATAATGCACACGGAGAGCAGTCTAATCGCCAGTGCTCCGATTATCCAACACCCTTTTGAATTCTGATCTTGTCCTCCAAGTTTCTTGTAGGGCCTCGCAGATTAATGCCTTTGCAGTTATAAGGAGTCACTTCCCTCCCCTCAGGCATCAATGGCACTGCAAAGCAACATTGGCACGAGACAGAGCTCTGCAGAACCCCGCTAGATGCGAGCTTCCTCTTTGGACAAGAAACCAGCCCTCTGCCCCTTGGCCCCAAGCAGAAGGCACTCTCACGCACAGGAAAGAAAAAGAGCAGGAGGAACCCGGTGGAAAATGTTGCCTAAACGCCTCAAGAGGTCCACAGGAGGATGGACACATAAAGCATTGTCCCTGTCCCATCTTCCTCCACATGAAGTCAAACTGAACAAGAGCAAGCAGGGAGTTCCCTGCCAACAAGGCCTCTGAAACACTCAGTCCTCAATGCCCTCACGAAAACAGGTCTCAGTGCCTGGCAAAGCAGCCCTCCCAAGCAGGAGCTGAGAAGCCGCTGGCTTGCTCAGCCAAGGGCTGCAGGAGCAAACATACCCTGGTAGGACGATAACATGTCCAGAAGAGGTCTGGGAAGCAAGACTGTCCTGGAATGAGATGACCGAGTCTCTCATCTCTGGCATCTGCAAGGGAGGACAGAGACAGATGACAGATGGGGACTCTGGGAAGGGCTGGCTGTTCAGCCCACCGTAGACCGATGCAAGCATGCAAGCGAAGAGCCAGAGCAGCCAAAGGGCTCTGGCCTCAGCAAGCCTTGCTCTGCCTGTGCCCCTGCTCCCTACCCCGAGAATGGGGTAGGCAGCGCTTCCCACCATCAACGCTGGCCTTCTGTCACAAAGCAAGGCCCCTCTGGGGGTCTCTCTGGCAAAGCCAGACCATTGCTTGCGAGGCAAGGGCTCTCGAGAGAGCCTGCTGTACTGTAGACCACAAGGAGCCCAAGTGGCAGAACAAGGCATGGCAGGCCAGGAGAGAGCAGCCCCCCAGCCCCCAGAATGCATTTCAGAAGAACCAGCAGTGGCGCTGGGAACATGAAGATCCTACCTCCAGAACAGCTTGCAACATCCCATCAGTCCCATTCAGCCTTTTCAAAAAGTCTCTGTAAAATCTCATTTTTACGTCTTTCCCCTGGACGATCAGCATGCCCACATCCCTCCAAATGAGAGCAACGTTCTTCCTGTTATCTAGGCAAACATGGAAAAGGCGCATGGTCCTTTGCATGCAAAGCTGCACCGTGCTCTCAGAGACAGCGTTGTCTGAGGCTATCTGAGCATACGGCAGCTGCTCACAATGCCGATGAGCTGAAAAACAAGAGAAGAGCAACCCATGAACTCGCAGAGCCTCTAAGCAGGCCACAATCAAAGGTCCGCAGGTTCTGGGTCCTCAGGCAATACATTGCTACTGAGTCGTCTAGCCGGTACAGCGCTGCTGAGGAGAAGCTCAGGTCATCCCTTCCTGTTAGCAGTGGAAAGTGAGGCACAGAGTGACAGCTATGGTCTCTCTGACACAGAAAGGGAAAGAAAGAGGCTTAGGACCTTGGCAGGAAGAAGAGCCGTGACTGCAGGACAAGGTGGGGAGAAAGGCGCCAGGTCCCACGGCAAGCTGGAGGGTGCCAGGCCGTTGGAGTCATGTCCACACTCAGTGCTCTCTTTGTCATTAGGGAGAAACGCACCCCAAACACAGACCCAAGCCCTTGGTGCCCCCCAGGGCCCCATGAGGGCTGCTGCAATGGCAGCAGCAACTGGAAGGCACAGGCATCGCGGGCACTGGCTTTTCGAATAAACCGTCTTTCCCCCCTGGGTTTCCCCTGCTTTCCCCCCTTGCAAAGAGGCTGTGAGAGCCAGGAAGAGCCCTGGCATTTGCCTGTACGAGGTCTAGTGCAGCAAAATGAGGGAGCAAGAGTCAAAACACCATGTAACGAGAAGACACAGCACCAATAAAACTGGGAGGAAACCTGTTGCTGAAGCAGGTTTCAGCAGGTTGCTGAAGCATGCTGAGAGCATGCACTTACTCTGTATTTCCTCTAGGGATTATTTAAAACAAACAGGTAGGCAGCATCCTTCTCCCAGCAGCCTGGTTTTGTCAAGCTGAAGCTGCTCTCAGGACTGCAGCAGGAGTCTGGTACTCTGCTCAGTCACCTCTGGACGGCAGAGCACACCTCCCCACTCTGTTCAAAGGCACAGCAAGTCTGCCTGCTTACCAGGAACCTCTGTGCAACCATATTGCAGGTCATGGTCCCGCACAATAGCTTTTGCAAGATGAAACACGGGTCTCTCCACAGCCACCAGATCCTTCTCCTTGCTGGCAACTCGCTCTCTGACAACTCCAAAAGTCCCAAGTCCAGGAATGCGGACAGCCTGGAACAGATGAGATGGCGGATCAGTAGTCTCAGAGGCACAGACAGATGACTTGTTGGAGAATGGTGATGGTGCTTAGTGCCCTGCCCAGGCCTGGTATACACAGGAGCAAGACGGGCTCTTTGGAAACCTTGGGAGAAGACAAACAGGGTCTGTGCTTTTCCCTCTCACTCCCTTTCACCCATGAAGAACAATGAAGTTCAGGAAAAGCTGACAAACATCCTTTGGCTCAATAAGATAAAAGGTAGAGGCCAGGGGGGCATAGTCCAACCCTTTTTCTGACACTAGGCCTGGACCTTATTACACAGAATCACAGAATGGTCAGGGTTGGAAGGGACCTCTGGAGATCATCTAGTCCAACCTCCCCCGCCAGAGCAGGGTCACCTACAACAGGTTGCCCAGGATGGCATCCAGGCGGGTTTTGGATGTCTCCAGAGTGGGAGACTCCACAATCTCTCTGAGCAGCCTGTTCCAGTGCTCCACTACCCTCAAAGTAAAGAAGTTCCTCCTCATGTTAAGATGGAACTTCCTACGTTCAAGCTTGTGCCCATATTGTACAGAGAATGTACAGAATGGACAGAGGAGGTGGTCCGTCTCACATCTGTGCTTTGCAGTGTCATGCTGGGTCATTGTTCCTGCTTTCAGAGGAGGGGAAGAACAATTGCACTCCATGGCAAAGGGCTGTCAGGACTTCATCAACCTTCATCGAGATGAAGTCAGTCCCACCTGGTGGAGAGCCAGCTGTTGGCTGATGTAACGTGATGTGCTGGCCCAAATCTTAGCAAACTCTGGAAAAACAAAGGAAAGACATGTCATGCTCTGAGGCAGCAACCTCAAAACTATTCAGGCCACTCCTGTCCAAGGACCAATGCATGTCTAACACAAGCATTTCAGAGGGTCTCTCCACATCCCGGCAAGAACCAAGGGGCACCTCAGCCTACCTCCAAGAGGGCTCCTTTCCTTTCCAGGGCAGCTCTGCAGGCTGTGACCCACTCCCACGGGAAACTGACACTGGACTCCCACACCGGGGAGGATACAGTGCTGTGCTCCACGGAAGCCTCGGAGGCTCAGGGCAGGCCCTGGTGTCTCCCCAGCAGGGGCCAGTTTGCCTGTGTCGATTCTGCGAATGCACCAGCTCCACACGGCCCATGGGCACCTTCGGCTCTTTCACTCAGACAGGAGCTGAGGGTGGGCAATGCCCACCACCAGCCAAGGAGCAGCCCTTTGGGGCCAGGGACTTCTGCCTGGGGTGCCCCAGGAAGGCAAAGGCCGTGTCAGGAAGGGAACCGGGAGGCCTGTCTGCCACATCAGCCCCTCAGCCCTTAGGGATAGTCAAGCAGGTCCCTCCTTGCAGTCACCAGTCCCGAGCAGCCATCCCCAGAGCCCTCAGGGTTTCCATGCCTCTTTTCAGAGACGCCCTTGACCTGCCAACACTCATGAAATTGGGTCTGAAGACCTTACCAGAACTCTTGAGCTTCTGCATTGTTGGAGACAAGTGAGGCTGCAAGACGAGGTCTTCTGCCATCTTAGTTCCACCCTTGCTGCAGGTCAACAACTGCAGCAAGTGGCTGGTTATGGCTTTATTGCTTCCCGCAAAAAGCCTCCTCTTCCTCCTCCTCTCTGCTCTCCTCCACCTCCGCCGCCCTTCACCACCCCCAGTGCTGTTGTGCTGCCTCTCTCTGCCCTCTCCTCCTCACTGCAGAGTAGCTCCTCCCGAGCAGAGCGGTGGCAAGAGGAGCCCCCAGCGCCTGGAGTCCCCTCGGCCTCGCCAGTGCGTGTGGAGCGGAGGCTGGCCACAGTGGGGAAAGGCGGGCTGTCACCGCTATGAGGTGGGGCTGTCCCACTGTGACCTTAGACTGTCACAAAG
>NW_009649189.1:1827281-1840557 GCF_000708025.1 Charadrius vociferus | reverse complement strand
CGGAGCGGGGGGGTGGCAAGGGGCCCCCCCAGCGCCTGGAGTCCCCTCGGCCTCGCCAGTGCGTGTGGAGCGGAGGCTGGCCACAGTGGGGAAAGGCGGGCTGTCACCGCTATGAGGTGGGGCTGTCCCACTGTGACCTTAGACTGTCACAAAGGGGCAGCACCCCCCCGCCCCGCCCTGCCCTGCCAGGGGGGCTCTGCAGTGGGCAGGGGCTTCAGGGACCTGCCCCCACCTCACGGTCTCCTGACCAGCAGGGGTTTCCCCAGGCTGGGGCTCACCCCTGCCACGTCCCCACATGGGGACACAAGGCTGGAAGTGCCTATGGGCTTCCTTCTACCCTTCCCTGCTTCTTCCTGCCTCTCTCACCCAACATGTCTGCAGTGGGGAGTGGCAGGCTCCCCTGACTGCCGGACATTTGGCAGCCGATGGCTGCTCACACTTCTTTTGGAGCTAGCTGGAACCATCTCCCGCCGCCCCCGGCAGCCCCTGCCCCGCTCCCATGCGGGGCCCGCTGCAGCTCCTTCTGCTCACCCCTTGCCATCCATGCCCAGCACAGAGCACCCTTGCCCCTGCCAAGCACATGTTTAAGGAACCTTGGGACGTGCATCCATTATAAGCGCTGCCTTTAGCGTCCAGAGAGTGGAAATGAACTGCCCAATTTTCAGGGAAGGTCCAACCTTGTGGGACCTTCAGTTGTATGGGTAACTGATTTCCTTCTGTATTGGGCTTCATCAAAACTTAAGATCCAGATTCTGGAGAACTAGGACTGAAGTTTGGCACTTGGATCTACAACTTTGATTGGGTTTTGAGCCTTTTGGGGGTTGTGCCTGTGCCTATGCAAGGTGCTACCTTTAGGTTTCAAACGAACAAGCTGATGTGTCCCAGCAGAAGAGACTCTTAAGTGCGTGCAGATTTCCGTGCTATTATACAACATTGCTGGTCCTGGAAGAGGCATTTTCTTTTCTGAATCAGAAGCCCTCATCCCATATGTACATTATAGAAACATGCAGAACTCTACAAAACAAAATAAACTCAACGTTTTGTACAGAAGCTTTAGAGCTGAGGTACAGGGCGTTTTTTGTTTAATTTAGGTCCCTTAAAAAATGCTTATTATCTATACCTTGATCTGTGATGCCCGTTGCCCACAAGAATAGCAACATCAAAGGGAATGTTACTGGAAAGGTGTTTTACAGAAAAAGAAAAAGTAAACCAAGAAGGCCAAAGATCAAACAGAACACATCCTTGAGAATTTTGACAGCTTAGGTTTATCAGTATTTTACAAACGCTTAAAAAGTATTTGAGAGTCACGTGTTCATAGACAAGAGAAAGACAAAGCTGATCTGTTAGAGTGTATCGTTTCCTTTGTTGCAATATTTATCATTAGTTTAAATATTGCTATTAACTCAAAGTGCATTTGGGAGAAACACAAGAATAAGAGAGATGGCTCTGCCGGTCTACTTTTTTTCAGTGCAATGGAAACATAGGAAATAAAACCATGGAATAGCCTTCATATAAGTGAGATAGTGTGGTGGGTTGGCCTTGGCTGCCCGCCAGGCGCTCACCCAACCACCCTAGCACTCCCCTCCTCAGCAGCACAGGGGGGAAGAAAATAAGATGAAAAAGAACTCATGGGCTGAGATTAAGACAGTTTAATAAAGAAAAAACAAATGCTGTGAACAGAAGCAAAGGCAAACAAAAAGATTTATTCTCTACATCCCGTCAGCAGGCTATGTCCAGCCACTACCTGGGAAGTGCATGCGCAGCGCTTGCCCCAAAACACAAACACCCTATAATGATGAATGCCCTCTCCCTTCCTCCCTTCTCTTAGCTTTTATTGCTGAGCAGACATCACTGGTGTGGAATGTCCCTTTGGTCAGCTTGGGTCAGCTGTCCTGGCTGTGTCCCCTCCCAAGCTCTTGCCCACCCACAGCCTGCTGGCCTTTTTGAGTGAGGTGCAGGGGACAGTTTGGAGACATGGCCTTGATGCTGTGGCAGCACTGCTCAGCAGTAGCCAAAACACTGGTGTGTTATCAACAGCTTTCAAGCAGGGTTTGCTGCTAGAAGAAACCAGACCTAACCATCTGAAAGCAGCAAAGTTGCAACAAAATTGTGCAAACCCAGGTAATAAATATGCATTAAAGGCACTTGCACAGTAGAGTTGTGTGTGCAAATGCTCAAAAGTGAATGGTAACAGGCGATATCATGGCTAAAGCCAACAGCTTATGTGAACGGTAAAAATGAATACATGAATAGTCTTTGGATTACTTACAAGGAATCAAGAGTTGTAGGCGCTACTCATGCTGACAACCACGTTTATTGGTGGCAACAAGAACGAGGGTTTAGCTAGTGTGTACTTGGAATCATAGAATAGTTTCAGTTGGCAGGGACCTTGAAAGGCCATCTAGTCCAACCGCCCTACAATGTGCAGGAACATCTTCAACTAGATTAGGTTGCTCAGCGCCCTGTCCGACCTGGCCTTGAATGTTTCCAGGGATGGGGCGTCCACCACCTCTCTGGGCAACCTGGGCCAGCGTCTCACCACCCTCAGTGTAAAAAATTTCTTCCTTGTATCTCCTCTAAATCTTCCCTCTTTTAGTTTAAAAACATTACCCCTCATCCTGTCATTATAAGCCCTACAAAAGAGTTTCTCCCCATCTTTCCTGTAGGCCCTGCAAAAAGCCTCCCCCTCCAAAAAGCGAGGAGTGATGGGTCAATCCCTCCTCACTCCGAGAGAGAAGAAGGAAGGACTAAAGGCCTTCACCTCCTTGGGACTGCTCAGCCCAGGGCAGCTGCTGTGGTACAACAAAGAGGGAGTGCATGTGTACTGTGGGCTCGACCGGTGCCAAACTGGGGGCAGAGCACGGCAAAGGCTCTGATATTTCAAAGCGCACCTGTTTGGTAAGGAGGGAACTGGCCTCTTCAGGAGAAATAAGAGGAGCGGTCTGAGAAGGGTTTCCCCCTGTAAACATCCCACTCTGCAGCCCTCCCTACACACACCCATCGTCCTTCGTGAGGGCGGTGCAGCACAGGGCCTTCCCCGGCAGATGCCTTTGCCACACGTAGCAACTGTGCCCTTTAAGAGGGGAAAAAAGAAAGAAAAGGGAAGGAAGCCACCCCTCTCACGGGAGAGAGGAACCTGTAACTTCTGCAGGCACAATCCTGCCCCGTGACGCTTCGTCCTGCCTCTGTGACTTTCCCCACCTGGGGCAGAAGGATTTAGTCAGCTCTGCCTGTCCCAAGGACTCATAGCAGCAGTGTGACGCTGTTTCTCCGCAGTTTGCAGAAGACAGCAGAGCTCAGCCTGGACACTGCCTTCAGGAAAGCCATGCCGTAGGACCAAAGCTGCGGCGCCAATGTGGCAGGTGGTGGGATGCTCCAGATGCAGCTGAAAGGCAGCTCAATAGCTGGTGGAGAGGCACACGCACTGCTGGGGGCAGGTCCTGGGCAGTGCGGGCTGCATTGCTCAGCCCTGCTTGGTTAATGTAATGCCTTTACTTTACTTGCCACAGGACCCTGTGGGTGGTGGGAGGGGCTGGCAAGGCCCCAGGGCCTGTGGGGGGGATACGGCCCGCCAGCTTCACCCACACTCAAAGGCCTGAACTGGGGCCGCGGGGCCTAACCATCTGGGCTCTGCCCTGAGGCTCACCTCAGCCCACCACAGATCATAGAATCATAGAATGGTTTAGGTTGGAAAGGACCTTGAAGATCATCGAGTTCCAACGCCCCTGCCATAGGCAGGGATGCCTCCCACTAGGCCGGGTTGCCCAGGGCCACGTCCAGCCTGGCCTTGAACACCTCCAGGGATGGGGCCTCAACAACCTCTCTGGGCAACCTGTTCCAGTGCCTTACCACCCTCAAAGTAAAAAATTTCTTCCTAATGTTTAATCTAAACCTGCCCTCTTCCAGTTTAAAGCCATTCCCCCTCGTCCTATCACTACGAGCCCGAGTAAAAAGTCCTTTCACAGCCCTCCTGTAGGCCCCCTTCAGGTACTGGAAGGCCGCAATAAGATCTCCCCAGAGCCTTCTCTTCTCCAGGCTGAACAGCCCCAACTCTCTCAGCCTCTCCTCACAGGAGAAGGGCTCCAGCCCTCGGATCATCCTCGTGGCTCTCCTCTGGACACGCTCCAACAGGTCCATGTCCTTCTTATGTTGGGGACTCCAGAGCTGGATGCAGTACTCCAGGTGGGGTCTCACGAGAGTGGAGTAGAGGGGCAGAATCACCTCCTTTGACCTGCTGGCCACACTTCTTTTGATGCAGCCCAGGATATGGTTGGACTTCTGGGCTCCGATTGCATGCTGCTGGCTCATGTTGAGCTTCTCGTCAATAAGCACACCCAGGTTGCTTCCTGGAGCTGGAGTAAGAAGGCTTCACCAATACAATCTCCTTGATTTGGTGGCCTGTAGTAGACACCAACCACAAGGTTCCCTTTGTTGCCACAGTCTCTAATTCTTAGCCATAAGCTTTCAACTGGCTCATGCCTATTCTTTCAAGGCAGCTCTTCACAATCTATCCATTTTGTGACACAGAGGGCAAGGCCTCCACCCCTCTGTCACACCCCACTCAGAAGAGAGAGGGGGAAGTGACTCAGATTCGCAAATCCCCAGCAGCGAGACAACTCTGAAGGTCCATACAAAAACATTTCTTAGATTCCCACAGTGATTCGTATGTCTTAACTAGGTACACGATAATTGGTTAGGTTTATAACAAATTATGGCGAATGTTAAAGCAAATTATGGTAAGGTACACATTGCGTTACTTAACAACAGATATACAACAAAGTATGGCAAGCAGTACTTAACAACAGATACACAATGAATTATGGTGAGTAGTAAGGTATGCCTTGTGTTACTTAACAACTTTAAAAGAAAAAGAAACAGAGGGATAGAGCGTCCCGTCCCATCCTCCCCAGTGATGTGTAGCATGATCTGGGTGGAGAGACGAGCTATAGTCATGTGTGTTTAGCATGATCTTCATTAGCATATGCAGGGGTGTCAACTTTAATATGCATTTCTCGGATAATATGGCAAAGGTCGTTCATTGGACACAATGGCCCCAAAAACAGAGAACTAACAAGCTTCACAAGTTGAGCAGAAAGTCCTGTCTTCACAAGACTTCCTCCCTGCCCCTGCAAGGATGCGTTCTGTGTTATTCAGATGAGTTTTCTCGCCTGAGTCACACAAGACATAAG
This sequence comes from Charadrius vociferus, assembly GCF_000708025.1. NCBI lineage: Eukaryota > Metazoa > Chordata > Aves > Charadriiformes > Charadriidae > Charadrius > Charadrius vociferus. The sequence continues at coordinate 1,835,368 of NW_009649189.1, read as the reverse complement.
CAAGTGTTAGCCTGATCAGTTCTCTGAGCACAAGGCCTGCATTATCCAGAGGCCACATTATCCACCCATTGACTACAGCCATATCTCAAGGTACTTGAGAGTGTTTGAGACATTCCTCAGAGGGTCTCCCCCCTCTCTCCTCAGGCTGCTTCTCTCAGTCTTTTTTTCAGGGAGTTTACAAGTCATCTTTTACACCCTTCTGCCTCACCTGTCCCTTCTGAACAGCCTGTAGCTATCAATAGCTGTGCTCCAGTCATGGGATTTGTCCCACCAAGTTTCAGTAAAGGCAACCGGGTCATAGCTTTCTAATAGCATGGTGGCTTCTAGCTCCTTCGGTTGTTGCCCATGCTGTGTGCATTGGTGTAGAGGCACTTCAGCTGCGCTGTCAGCCATGTCACCTTCTTAGAGGAACACCTCTTAATTCCTTTGAAGTATTTCAATGGTGTTTCCCTGTTGGCTCCTATTATCTCAGGAGCCCCTGCCTCATCTCCATAAGACTTGAAGTGTGCTGCAGTGTACCCAGCATGTCTCAGAGCAACAGGCTGAGTGCTCTCACTAGCACCCTGTCCCTCTAACCTTTGCGTGTCGTCCCACAGCTTATCACGGGCAAGCCCGATATTATCCCCCTCCCCCTTCAAGCCTAGTTTAAAGCTCTGTCAATGAACCTTGCTAGCTCATGAGCAAAGACCTTCTTCCCTCTTTGAGAAAGGTGAATCCCATCTGGCACCAGCAGACCTGGTGCCATGTAGGCCATCCCATTATCAAAAAAACCAAAATTGTGGCAGTGACACCAGCCATGGAGCCATGTATTAATAGACTGGGTCTGTCTGGTTCTTCCAGTGTTGCTGCCCACAACTGGAAGGAGAGGTGAAAATATAACCTGTGCTCCAGATTTGCTTACCAACTGTCCCAAAGCCCTGAACGCCCTTTTGGTTGCCCTTGGACTACATGTTACAGCCTCATTGCCACCCACATGGAATAGCAGTAATGGGTAATAGTCTGAGGGCTGTACCTGGTTAGGAAGTTTCCCAGTGATATCCTTTACCCAGGCCCCAGGGGGGCAGCAGACTTCCCTAAGAGGAGGGTCTTGTCCAAAATATTGGACCTTCTGTTCCTCTCAGAAGGGAGTGACCTACAACCATAAACCTGTCTTTTCTTCCTCCTGGAGGTGGTTGTGATATGGGGGTGGGCCTTTCTGACCTTGCAACACCTCTGGTACAGATGGACCACCATCAACATCATCCATTTACTGGCCTTCCACATCCAGAGCTTCATACCTGTTGTACAGAGGCACCTGTGAAGGTGAGGTGGGCTGGGAGGGATTTGTCAGCCACCCCAAGCATGGACTTGCCTCCATTCACTTCTCTCCTTTAAGCTACTGCCTTCATTCTAGCGAGGGGAGGATGCACGGTCCCCTTGATCTTGGTTTTATTCTGGTGGCTGTTCCCGTTTCTGTCTCAGGGAGGGCAGAGCATGGTTCCACCAGTTTATTTTTCTCAGACTCACTGGTGCTCCTTCACCTTTCTACTTCCCCCTGTAGCTCTGCCACCAGGCTGAGCAGATAGTCCTCCTAGTCCCACCTCACACAGCTGTTCTCATGGCTGCCATCTGTCACCAGCAACAGGCTCTGGCACTCCCTGCAGCCCAAATCCTGGATGGCTGCACATTTTTGCAGGACCTCTGTCTGGGTTGCCACATCCATTCTGGTGAGTGCAAAGGACCCGGCTTTGCACTGGGTGAAGACCTCTCCTTCTGAGAGGGTAACAGCCACTGCTTGACCTCACCTCTTGAGTTGGCAGGGTGACCATGCCCTGATACCCCACGCCCTGGTTGCCCCCTCTGTTGCCACGTTCCTGGTCACTTGTACCCCCCAGGCTACTTTTTATAGGTGTGGGGGTGGTCGCGGTTGCTCTGGCAAAGCCCCAGCCTGTTCGGCGCCTCCCACGTGGTGGGCTCTCCGCTGCCCTGGCATTTCCCTGCCTCATTTCCCCCTGTGTGCCAAGAACTGCCACTCTGCTGCGGGCCAGGCCAGCTCCGGAGCAGCTCCCCTTGGTGGGCGAGTATGGAGGTATTCATGAGATGGGATATGAAGGCATGAAAAGGAGAAGCCTTGCATAGGTTTCAAAGAAGGGGATTTGCGACCTGCAAGAGACTGGACTGTGCATGCTGACAGGACTATGCTATAGGAGATGAAGGTGAGGAATTAGACATCTAAATAGAGGGGATTTGGGTCACCAAATAATGTGACTGGCAGGGACTGACGGTAGAGGATTTGGGGAGACCAAAATGAGGGACCGGGAGCCCCTTCTCCAACCCACACACCTGAGGGGACCCACGTGTCTGGGTACCCTCACTCCTCTCAAGAGGGAACCCAGGCATCTGCGACCTCCCTCGGAACCCTACTGTCCCCTGGGGACCCAGGCGCCTGGGCTCCACCCAGGAACCCTGCTGTTCCCTTGGGACACAGGCGCCCAGGCTCCACCTAGGAACCCTGCTGTTCCCTGGGGACACAGGCATCTGGGTCCTATGCTTTGGGGCCATGAGGTGGTGGTGGGTGCTCCTGATGCTGGTGCTGGCCCCCTGGCTCCCTGGAAACCAAGGCATCCAGGCAGGAGGACCTGGCTTGTGGCAGTGGGTGGCCCTGGCATCCTGGCTCTCTGGGGTGCAACCCTGCCTGCTCTGCTTTGGGCCTCCCATCCAGTGGGCACAACTCTGCCATGACATTACTGGGGCGCTCCTCAACAACCCCCAACACCAACATTGCCTTGAGGCCCTTGTCCAGGCTGCTGTGCCACTCACCTCTGTCATTGTGGGTACGTGATGGGGGCCCCAGGGACACCCAACCCAACAGGCACCCTGCCTAAAGACCCCCATGCTAACTGGCACCTCCATCCCACCAGGGACCTCTATCCCAAGGGAGACCCTTACCCTGAACAGGACCCTCTGGGATTCCCCACTTCAACCAAGGCCCTCACATTGACACTGGCCAGGATCCCGGGCAGTTGGGGACCCCTTTCCTGAACAGAGACCCCAGGGACCCACCCCAGACAAGCACCCTAGGGATTCCCAACCATGCCAAGGTCTTCCCAGTCCTGACCTAGACCCCAGGGGCCTCTGGAAACCCAGCCCTGCCTGGGACCCTGAGGATCACCCAGCCCTAACAAGGGACACACTGGGGAGTCCCTCGGACCCTCTGGCCCTACCTAGGACCTCAGGAATCCCCAGGGATAGCTGACCCTTCCCAGTATCCCTAAACCCTGATCAGGACTCCAGGAACCCTTGGTCCCTTACTGGACCCTCCCATCCCTGAACCTCCAAACCCAACCCTGTACCGGTCCCAGTGCCCCTGTACTGATCCCAGGGTCGGGGCAGCATGAGGCACTTCAGGAGATCATCATGGATGCCCTGCATTTTCTGGAGAAGCAGAGGGACATGAGTGAGCAGGGAATGTGGGACATGTGAGGGGGTAGGGCCATGGGGGATGGGGCACGGAGGCCTTGAATGGGAGGTGTGGTGAAATACAGGATATATGGAGGTCTGTAAGGGGATGCTTGGGGAATCCTGAGGGTATATGGGCTTCAAGATATACAGCTTCTGGGGGGGGAAGTTGAGGGAGCATTTGGGGATATATGGGACTGCACAATATACATATGGGGTTGAGGGGATCTGTGGAGTCTGGGGAGGGATTATGGGGATGAAGGGGAGGGCACATTGTCTCACCTGGACATCTGGGACACCCCAGAGCCTTTTGAGGTGTCTCTGCAGGAAGCCGTGAACATAATCTGGGTGAAGCTAAGCCACCTGGAGGAAGGTATGGGTCCAGACACCTAACCAGGACTCCTGGGGTACTCCTGGAACCCCCACTCAAGGCACTGTCAAAGAAACCCCCACCCTGGATGCCTACACTCCAGGGACCCCCACCCTGGGCACCCCCATCCTGGAGACACCCCCAGGGACCCCATCTGGGCTGGACAAGGGCTGAGCCCTGACAGCTCATCACAAGGATGTGGATGCCCAATGATCCCCAGTCTAATACTGCTTCCCGCCCACCAGCTCCAGCCTGCATCCCCCCCTGTGGTAAGTGCCCATCCCTCTGTCTTGCCACCCCCTGTCCCCTAGTACATCTCCCATCCCCCTGGGACCACCAAGTCTCTCCCTCCCAGGGTACCAGCCAGCCGCCCGCGTCTTCCAGTGTGCTACCTGCCGCTTCGTGGACTGCCAATTTCCCCTGGACTGCCCAGGTATGGGGCCATGGCAAACCCAGGCATCCAGGCTGGGCTAAGCCCCATCCCAGATCTGGGTGCTTCCAGGGATCTGGGGGTGACCCTCATTTGTCAAATGTGGGCATTCTCATCATTAGCCCACAAGAGCATGCCAAGGTGCATGACTATCCATCCCCACTGCGAGCACATGAACACCTGTGGTCCCACAGGAGCACAATCATTTCTGTAAGTGCATGAGCAGATGTGAACTGACATGCCTGTCAATGCTCCCAGTGCAGGACATGTGGGCCCATGCAGATGAAGCCATCACACTGCACTGCGATGTGCCCTTTGCCACCCCCCCCAACCTGCCCATTACCTGGATGTTTGCCAAGGACGTGAGTTGCACATGCACATGTAAGGGTGTACGTAGACATTCATGAGACAACCGGGCATGGGTTGCAAGGCATGCATGCACACAGTTGTGCACTTGGCGTGAGGACTATCAATAGATACAGGTATTGCTTATAAAGTAGACATTTGCGCTGCAACTAGTAGGTGTGCAAGCATGCACAGGATGCAAGCAAGTGCTCACCCATATGAAGGGTGCACGCAAGGAGGAGGCAGGTCACTCGCACGTTTGCAGATTCATGTGCACTTGTGTACACACGTGTGTGAAGTGACTTTTGCATATGCTCTGCCTGTGCATCCCTGTGTGCACACACAGAGGGCACGAGGAGCACCTGTGGGACATGAGGTGCATGCACATGCATAAGCAAAGGGTACAAGAAGCATGAAGGGGACCTGACAAACACGCGCAGGATGCGGGTGCCTTTGCGTGCACATGTATGCTGTTTTGTGTACCTGGTGGAGCATGCTGCGCTGATGTGTTCCCCCATGCCCCAGCTGCACACACAGGATCTGGCACTGTTTGAGGAGCTGCAGGAGAGTGTGGAGGGACCTCTCAGTCTGACCCTCCGGGACCCCACTCCAGGAACCATCGCCTGTCACCTGGGGGTCCTTTCTGAGCCTTTGGTCCGCAAGTACTTCTACCTCAATGGTGCGCCCAGACACCTGAGTGCCCTGGGGGCAGTGAGCAGTGTGGGGTGGAGCAGGACCTAAGGCACCTGGGTCCATGGGGGGCATAGGGGCGTGAGCAGGGTCTGTGGTGGACAGGTGGAGTGGAACAGGTCCTGATCCCTGGCTCCTCTGGGGGCAGTGAGGCACCTGGGGTGGAGCAAGGACCCCGAGACACCTCAGTCCCTGAGGGGTGGCGAGGTCTGTGGCTGGAACAGGTGCTGTAGAGACACCTGGTCCCTGGGGGGCAATGCCCTATGACTTGAGGTGCCTGGATCCCCACAGTGTCAGAGGGAAGCGTGAAGGCAGATCAGGGGCTCCAGGCTCGGTTCCGAGCTGTGCTGCGCTGGCCCCACGGCAGGACCCCTCTGCACCACATTGCATCACTGGGGCTGGGGCTGGGGCTGGCACTTGGCTCCATGGCGCTCGTACTGCTGCTGATGTGAGTCCTCCTGACCTGGTAAACCTCAAAATCCCCATGCATCTGGGGCTCCCCACAGACCAGCATGGGACTCCCATCTCCCCCTGGACCCTCAGTCCCTTGGGATTCCCTACAAACGCGAGCGAACCTGAGTATCCAAGGGGGGGCCATAGACTGCCAGAACTCCTAAACTCATAGGGCCTCCTGTTTTCCATTGTCCTCTGGCCCAATCTGGGACCCCTCCCTTGCACCCAGAACCACTTCAGGCTGCCTTGCTTCCGCCAGATTCCCTAATTGCCCCTGAGACCCTGCCACTTTCCCCCATTTTCCCCAGAACTCCCGCTGTCCATTTGGCGGCCCCAGTTACAATCAGTTGACCCAGTTGCCCCCAGGGTCCCACACTTTCACCCTTAGACCCATCAGTTGCTCCCAGGACCCCCAGGTTGCCCCTTGGGCCCACAGATGCCCCATAATCCCCCCTCGCCCTTCCCAGCATAGGGATATAGGGTCTCTTCCCCCCTCCTTCTTTCTTCATTCCTTCTTCTGCCTCCCAGGGCCACCTGGCAATGCCGGAGCCTCCGAGACCTCAGTGACCCCTGGACATCCTACAGACCTGGACAACAGGGTCCCCCAGGGGATTCCAGATGCCTGGATTCACCTTAGGGGAGCTTGACACATGGATGCATCCCTGAAGACCAAAATTTCTGCAATTGCTTTTCTTGCATTGCACGTGGCATGTGCAAATAAGAACAGTCTAAAAAGAGAACAACAGAGTTCTAAAAATCTGGATTATGCTGGAGATAGAGATATGGGGGTCTTGGGCTTGCGTACAGAAATCTATGGGCTTGGATACAGAAAAACTGGGTACTGGGCAGTGCATAAGCAGTCCAAAACATAGTTCTGACCCTCCCAACCCTGCATTTCAGCAGCTAGCACTAAGGGAAGTTCAGATTGCTACTTGTAGGAAAGCTTTCTCTGGATATTGGTGTGTCAAAGATACTTATGTATAATAAAACCTTTATATGTCATGTCGACTACAAATGCCAAGTTATTTTCCTCTGATTATTTGCCTAAAAGCATTTTATTGCATATTTACTGTCGGAGTGGGAGACAGACCCCGGAGTAACTATGCATTCTCAATGTGAGTATGATCGTTCTCGTTTATTGAATATTTTCGCAGAGTATATATAGGCTTACAGCAAAAGCATGCATAGGCAACAACATTATAATTGGTCCAGCTCCCTTTTTCACGCGCAATGTCCTGTAACTAGATTGGCTAAGGCCCTCTGTCCACGCACCTCTTGTTTTACTCTTCTCCCGGCTTATCTTGGGGGGGGGGGCAAGGACGCTGCACATAGGCCTCTGTGCTTTGTTCAAACCCTGGGTTGCTCATCAGAATTAAGTTATGCCCTTTTTCATTCAGGAATGTCTCCACAATTCCCCCTTCTTCTTTTTGAGCAACCCAGGCTTGATTTACTAATTTTCCTAATTCTCGTTTAATACAACTTAAAGCTAAGCAAAGGCAAAAGCCAATTATCACAACAACTATTAAAATGCTCAAACCTTCAGCTAACAGGCTTAACAACCACCGTGGAAGACTCCCAAACTGATTCGTCAACCACCCATCCAACAACCCATGTGAATGCTGAATCTGCTTTGTTAAAATACTTAAACTATTATATACTCCACAAAACCGGAGTAAATGTCTCCACATTTACTTTTATACCACTGTATACCCCAGTAGACTTCAATTTGGTAATTTGGACAAATTGCTGCTACAGTTTTTTTAGATATTATGTCTGTGACAAAATGGCGAAACAGTAGAGGAAGAATGCTCTACGATTCCTTGAAGAAGAGATTAAAAAAAAAAAAACCAAACAAACCTTGAGACTGTGATCACGGTATCTCCAGTGCTCTGTGTTGCCTTTAAAGGTACCTGGACTTACGTTTGAAAAAACAACTACAAGAAAAATATGAAAAAACAGGCTGCAAATGCAGTACACACAGAGTACGCCCATATCCCATTGGTGCATTCAATCCCAAGCAATTGGTAAAATGCTTCCATCACCTGGGCTGACATTCCATCTGTATTTAAATCGGCAGTGCTGCCAGTGCTGGCTACGGTTGAGGAGCCTGAGCTGCAATCCCTGAGCTGAAGCCTGAGCCTGTGCTCCCCGATCCTGCAGAGGCTTGTCCTGACCCGAGCAAGGACCGTCTCCTCTTGCAGTCTTCTGGTAACACAACAGAGCCACCGTGTGCTCATCCTGGAGTCTGCAGCTCACATTTCTCGTCCTAGTAATAATAACATTTCCCAGTAGCAGCGCACTGTGTTTTTGTAGTCCCTGCCTGTTTCTTCCGTGGCTAATAAGCGGACTGGGCGGGGGGGG